>NC_081575.1:12227271-12286087 GCF_022355385.1 Mustela nigripes
AAATCTTAAAAAAAAAAAAGCCTCTTTCCTGTATACCCTAAGTCATTTTTCAAACTGCTGCTTCTATGCTGTATCTCAGCAGTGCTGCCTGTTTTTCTGTCTCTTTAAGAGGAGGGTCTCAGTTTCTTATTCGTATTCCTCTAGCTCTCCTAGAAATGAGACCACTGATTTTTAAAGGTCCAGCTGTTCAGCCCCACTGATGTAAGAATTTGTTAAGGTTAGGCCCCTCTGGTTTTAAAAGCCAAATGTTATGGGGATTTGTCTTCCCATCCCAGTATGGGTCACCTGTGTCTGGGGTGCCTGTCTGGGGTGCCTGTATGGGGTGCCTCCCCTTCTCTGTGCCTTCCAAGTCCCTCCTTCCCATGGACATTCTGCATTGTCAGCTTGGCTGCCAACAATGCCTCCGCCCTTTCTACCCTCTTCAATGTGGCATCTTCTCAATATTTAGCCTTGGAGAGTCTGTTCTGCCTGTCTTTGGGTCATTTTCTGGGTTATTTACACTAATGTGGGGGCTATCTAGGTGTTTCCATGGGACAAGGTGAGTCTAGCATCCTCCTACTCTGCCATCTTCCCTGAAAGTTGGTATTTATTTCTATTTCTAATTTTTTGAGGAGTCTCTGTACTGTTTTCCACAGTGGCTTCACCACTTTACATTCCCACCAGCAGAACACAAATGTCCCCTTTTCTCCACATCCTTGCTATGTATTCTCTCCAATTTCTGATTGAATACATGCTTTTACTCTCTCGTGAATTCCTAGTCCTTTGTCAGATACATAGTTTGCAAATGTTTTCTTCCAGACTGTAGACTGTCTTTTCATCCTCTTTGCTTAGGTTTTGTTTTTTGCAGAACAAATGTTCTGATTTTGATGAGGTCCAATTTATAAATTTTTCCCTTTATGGAATATGCTTTTGGCTCTGTGATTTCAGATAAGGCACTGTTGCTCTGTCCTTTATCCTGCAGGTCAGCTACCTTAGAGGTTTTGTGGATCGGGGTCAACACCTAATCATTACATACCAAGCATGTGCCAAACATTACTTCATTTAATCCTTCCAACCACCCTATGAGATAGATGCCATTACTATCTGCATTTTACAGGTGACGAAGCAGAGATGAAGAGAGATCTGGGGATTCGCCCAAGAGTCCGCAACTAGGAAGTGGGAAATCTCGCACAAAATCTTGGTCTGTTCCTGCTTCCAAAGCACCTGACTTGCTCATCATTTCAAGTTTCCAGCAGGCTACACAAAATTCAACCTGTGGTATACAGCATGTTCATGAATCTGACTTCAGACATCATCATGTACCCGATGTGTGTTCCTACCCAAATAGGAACTTTCTTGTTACTTGGTTAAAAAACAACAGGGACAACAGCTATTGCAAAAGCAGAAGCATTCCCATTCCCCCAATTTTTGCTGCACTCTCCACCCAGTCCCTCATGCTTACAATCCAAACAGTACTGCACACCCAGTGTGTCCCTGCCCTCAGGCCAACATGAGTCTTGTGGCTTCGTGGCAGTGGATTTCCTGGGCCACTGCTAGGCCTATGCATATCAATCTTTAAGAAGCTTTCCAAACTGGCCCCAAGCTTTATTGAGTTTGTCTGGATTCCTGGGTTCAAATTCCTGCTGTAGTTAGAGAGGTCTCATACCCAGCAATGGCTCTTAAAGCCTATGTTGCCCCCAGTGAGTCCTTTCCCTCTATGGCTCGAACGGGCTTCTCACCAGCTCACCTGATCATGGAGACAGCTGCCTGCCGACATTGTCTCTTCCCTTCCCTTCTCTTTCTGGCCTGTGGGTTTGGGTTAAGAAGCTCATTTTGGATTTAGACTCCTGGGCAGAGTTCCTTGACATTTCTTTGATTTTTTTAAAAGATTTTTTATTTTATTTATTTGACAGAGAGAGACATCACAAGTAGGCAGAGAGGCAGGCAGAGAAAGAGGGGGAAGCAGGCTCCCCGTTGAGCAGAGAGCCCGATGCGGGGCTTGATCCCAGGACCCTGAGATCATGACCTGAGCTGAAGGCAGAGGCTTTAACCCACTGAGCCACCCAGGTGCCCCAAGAAATTTAATCTTACATTTTTCTCGGTTCAATAGCTTCTCTCTTCTGATGCCATGGCCCAAATTTTATTCTCAGATCTTTTCTTGAACGCTATTTGTTTCATTTGTTCATTCATCATTCATTCATTCATTCACTTAACAATTGCATCCTGAGATCCTATTCTTAGCTAAGCACTGTGCTAGGCACTGGGGATACAGCATATAACAAGGCAGACACAGACCCTGGTGTCCTAACACTGCATTCTTTCTGGGGGAAAAATTAATATATAAAAAAATTATTACAGGGGTGCCTCGATGGCTCAGTTGGTGAAACATCTGCCTTCAGCTTGGGTCATGATCTCGGGGTCCTAGGATTGAACCCAGCCTCAGGCTCCCTGCTCAGTGCTAAGTCTGCATCTCTCTCTCCTTCTACCCCTCCCCCTGCTTGTGCCCCCCATCTCTCTTTCTCATAAATAAATAAATAAATAAAATCAAAGAAAAATTATTACAGAATCATTATTGGCTCTAGTCTGCACCCCTGGGTTTTTCTCCTGCTTCCACACTCAAACTGGATTAATCACCTTTCCCTAAACATGCTTTGGGCTTTCCCCCCTTACAGCCTTTTTAACTTCTCTTCACTCTGCTAATAATTGGCCACCCCATTTCTAGTAATCCCCACCTACCACAATGTCTATGATGTCCTTAAGACCCAAATAAAATCCCACCTTTTTAACAGAGGCTTTCTCCATAAACCCTGTTGTACATGTTTCTCCCCCAGCCACCCCCCATCTGTAGAGTATCGGGCACCACTCGTAATACTACCTGCGCTCACACTAGTGGCTTTATGTCCTAGTTATTTCCATGCCCCTATCCACATGAAAGCCAGTAGAATCCCCGAGCACAGGGTTTACTTCGACATGTCTTCATGCCCCATGCATGTATCACAATGTCTTCAACATAGTGGGCAAGAGATGTTTGCTCAGCAGGGGAATGGCTGACCAAGAGCTGTTTGTTTAATTTAACCAACACTTGGGTAGCAGTTACTATCCATCAGGCGCTGTTGCTCACTTGGGTGGCATTTATTGGGTGTCCAGCACCGCTCCAATGCCTTGACAGACATGACCTCCCTGGATTCTGACAAGAGCCCTTGGAGGCAGGTGCTACTAGGAGCCCCATTTGACAGATCAGCGAAGTGAGACTCAAGGTGTTGCCCAAGTCAACTGGTAGATGTTGGGGTCCAACATCGGGATCCAAATCCCGATATCCCAACATCGGGATCCAAACCCCGGGCAACCTGTCACAGGCCTGAGCTCTTAGCCCTGGACCTCTGAACAAGGCCTAGGGTGATTTGGTCGACACGGAATTTGCAAGAGAACGAATATGGATGAAATGCAGATCCAATTCCTCTGGGCAGGCCACAGTGCATCTCCCCAGTCATGTTCTTCATAGGAACTATGCTTCAAAGGGATGCTGGGGGAAACGAAATTATAAAAAGTGCTGAATTAAAGTGAGTCTTTCTGAAGCCTTTCTGAAGGGCAGAACGACCCCAGCCCTCTGCCAGCGGCCCAGCTTTTATTTTCCTCATCAACATCCCACCTCCTGGAATATTTTCAGATATTTTCCCCCTAGTGGCCCCTCATGAAATGTTAATAGCCCAGATACACTGTATATCTGTTAATGTGCTTCTGCATGTGTGCTTTACACATAAAGTGAATTTTTTTTCATCACCCAAGAGCCAATGTTCTCCTCGTCCGGCGACAATGTTGCCTTATCAACAATCCCTGCTCAATGCTGACAAGCACTGAACCCTGCTAGTGTCTTAAGAGGAGAGGGGAAGCAGGATTCTCACTATCTGACCTTATGGGGCTGAGATTTTCAGGATTCCTTCAGTAAAGTAACACATATTTGCAACACTCCTTAGAGCTAATAATAACTACGATAATAGCCACAACAACAACAATCTTGTGGCAGATGCTGGGGGGAGAAGACGACTCAGGCCCAGTCAGGCCCAGTCTCAGGTTCTGAGAGAGTAGGTTAATATCATGGGTAAAATACATTTTCTACAACCTCAAAGCCTCGATGTCTTCATCTGTTAAAGGGGACAATAAGCCTTTAAGTACTCACTTTAGGGAGCTTTTATGAGACCATGAAGGTCTAAACTCTGCAAATTAGGAGACAGTATGCAAAGGTAGGTGGCAAAGTTATAGCTGCCTAAGGGGAAACGGGCTCAACTCTTTTGAAGACTGAGTTTAAAAGTCATTTTTACTTCATGTGAACTTTTTTTTAAAAGATTTTATTTATTTATTTGATAAAGATCACAAGTAGGCAGAGAGGCAGGCAAAGAGAGAGACGGAAGCAGGCTCCCCACTGAGCAGAGAGCCCGATGTGGAGCTCCATCCCAGAACCCTGAGATCATGACCTGAGCAGAAAGCAGAGGCTTAACCCACTGAGCCACCCAGGCATCCCCTCATGTGAACTTTTAATAATAAATTCACATGAGTACTGGATCTCTCCTATAGTAAATGCATCCTCTGCCTCGATGGGATTCTCCAACTCACAGGAGCAAAACTCACATAATTGAAAATTAAGTAGGTTCTTTTCATTGTTGTCTCCATATAGGATATCAGTTTTTCAGATGGGTAAATATGTTACATGAAAATGAAATGTTTTGCCCAGTATTTCCTAAACACTCTCAGGATCCCCTCCAGACCTATATGGATGAATAGGTGTGGCTGGGAAGTTGTATTTTTAAAAATAATCTCCACACCCGATGTAGGGTGTGTGTTGCTGTGGAAGAAAAGGGAAAAAATTTTTTGAGGAGGATATGATCAATAATGTTGAATGCTGGGGCACCTGGATGGCTCAGTCAGTTAAGCCTCTGCCTTCAGCTCAGGTCATGATCTCAGGGTCCTGGGATCGAGCCCTGCAACCGGCTCCCTGCTCAGCAGGGAGTCTGCTTCTCCCTCTCCCTCTGCCCCTTCCCACTGCTCATGCTCTCTCCCTCTCTCTCAAATAAATTAATAAAATCTTTAAAAAAATTATTGAATGCTGCTGAAAAGTCAAGTAAGTGAAAACTTAGAAGTTTCCATTAGCTTTGGCAAGTAAGAGATCATTGGTGTGAGCAGTTTCTTAATGGTAGTCGGTGGAGTGGGCAGAGAGGAGACTGGCAGATGGAGGGGTGAGTGTTAATGGGAAAGTGCGCTGAATGTTTTAAAAGAAGTTTAGCTGTGGGGCACCTCGGTGGCTCAGTTGATTGGGTGTCTGACTCTTGGATTCAGCTCAGGTTGTGATCTCATGGAACACATAGGGTGGGGCCCCATGTTGGGCTCTGTGCTCAGTGGGGAGTCTGCTTGGGGATTCTTTCCCTCTGCCCCTTCCCCTGCTCCATGATAAATAAATACATCTTTTAAAAAAAGAAGTTTAGCTATGAGCATCAACAGAGAGATGGGGCAGTAGTCTGGCAGGAAGACTGCCCCTGAAGAAAGATATTTTAAAAATATGGGTGCATGTTTAAATGCTGATTGGAAGAAGGTGATAGAGAGGAAGAGATTGTACAAAGAGGAAGAAAGAAGATGCCAGAAGAGGTAGGAAAGGAACATAGATCATGACAAAAAGATAACATGTCATCCTCACATGGGATAAGGACGTAGCAAAGATTATAAATATGACAGTGGAGATTTAAAGAGTTGTGTCTGATGGCTTCTATTTTCCCTGAGAAGAGAGATAGGAGTTGCCATTTAAGAGTAGAGATGGAGGTGAATAGTAGGGTCAAAGGTTTGAGAAAAGTGGAAAGATTTAAAATAATTATTGTTCAGAGTGGGAAATGAGTGAATTGTGAAGCTAGGTTTAAAGAACCACTTGAAGGAATAATCATGAATTTACACTGGAATGAATTTATCTTGCTTTGTGACTTTATCTGGCAGTGCCCTGCCAATACAGGAAGGGTATAAAGAAAGTGGGTAATTTAAGTGAATTCATGAAGGTTCTGGAATTTCCTAGATAGTAGGATAAACTGAGTGAGCTTCCCTCCCACACCCCACCTCTACTGGCACAAAATTTAAGGAAACACTCATCTTCAGGGTCATACAAGAGTAGGACTGGCACCTAACAGTGAGTGCCTCCTTCCATTTTGGGGGTGGTAAGGAAGAAGAGGTAGCAGGGAAAGCTCATTTACCTAGGCCCGTCCCTGCACAAATGAGTTTGTTACATTGGCAACAGTATCATGAAGTGGGGTGCCTGAGTGGATCACTTTGTTAAGCAACTGCCTCCAGCTCAGGTCATGATCCTGGGGTCCTGGGATTGAGCTCCCTGCTCGGCAGGGAGTCTGCTTCTCCCTCTTCCCCTCCCCCCACTCATGCTTGCGCACACACACACTCTCTCTCTCTCTCTCTCTCTCTCTCTCTCTGAAATAAATAAAATCTTTTTAAAAAATAATGTCATGAAGAATTTTGACAAGAGAGTAATTACAGTAATGGCCCATATTATGTAAGATGGATAGAGAGGAGGGTAAAAATGGGAGAAAGTAGAGAGATGAGGCAGTGGGGAAAACTGACTAGGTAAATTGAAAAACTAGGAGATTGTAGCCAGGAGGAATGTCTGAAGTTGTGGTCCTAGAGGTGGAACAAATTTAGGGTCTTGAAAACTTCCAAGATGAGATGGAAGATGTGGGTAGCTGAGCTGGAGGTCAAGGAGCTTCAAGATCCAAGTGCTGGATGGGTTGTTCTTCTGTCCGTTGAGTCAGCAACAATATAAAATAAGATTTAGAGTAGAGGGAAAGAACAGGCCTACTGACAAAGTCATTGGTGAACACAGAGGAGTATCTAGGAGACCAGTAGATGACAGCAACAAGGAAGGTTAAAGAGAAGTTAAAATGATTGGCATGTGTTTCAAGAGGAGCAAGGTTTCTTTGTTTTGTTTTTTTGTTATTGTTATTTGTTGTTTTTGTTTTTTGTTTATGAGTGGGTGGAGGAGCAATGGGCTGAAAGTGGCTTTGGAGAGTGAAGAACAAACTGGCCCTGCTGTTCCATGAAGTACGGGAAAACAACCTGCAGCCAGCTCAAAATACAGCTCAAAATACAGTTAGAGTTATAGTCTCTGAAGACCCAAGTTTCTTTTCCTTCCTTCCTTCCTTCCCTCCCTCCCTCCTCTTCCTTCCTTCCTTCCTTTCTCTCTCTCTTTTAAAATGGGCTCCACACCCAGCAAGCAGCCCAATGCAGGCTTTGAACTCACAACCCTGAGATCAAGACCTGAGCTGCAATCAAGAGTTGGACACGACCAAGAACTGTGTTTCACTTAAGGCTAAGTCATTTAGTGACTAGTTGATGAAAGGGTTGAGTTCAGAGGAGAATTTGTCAAACAGGCGATGTGAATTCCAGAGGACCTGAAGGGGCAGATTGAAGCATGGTGGCATTAGCTGGTTCACAGGATTAAGGCAACATAAGTCACAAAGGGTTCCACAGAGGATGGTGGGCACCCAAGACTCTAAAAATTCTATTTTGGCCAGCACATGATGTCCTGAAACTACCACACAGGGCTCAAATTTTTGTTTTAGCTTTTTTCTTTCTCCTGGTCCTCAGGACTGGGATAGTAGTTGGTGATGATGGGGAAAATCTTATTGTGACTTTCATTTCCTTGATACCTTCCTTCAGTCCACCTGATAATAAATGAAAATAATAGTAATAGTAATAATAACTATAAACTTAGAAAACACCAAATACCTGCTTGTGCCATGGTTCTGAGTATTGGGAACAGTTTATACACGACAGACAAAAGTTCTTGACCTCACAGAACTTAGATTCTATTTAGATAGGCCATGAACAAAGAACAAAAAAAATATGTATATCAGTTTAGGGAGTTGTAAGTGTTAGGAAAGAATTTAGGTGGAGTAAACACAAAGACAGTGATGATGATATGTTTGTGAAGAGCTATTTCAGTGAAGGTAGTCAAAGGAGGCTCTTCCAAGGAAAACCTGAATGATAAGGAGCCAGCCAAATGAAGATAGGAAGAAAGAGCATTTTGGATCAAGAAGATAGCACATGCAAAGGCTCCATGGGAGGGAAGGGGCTTGGGATGTTTGAGGAACAAGGTCATTATGGCCAATAAGGTCTTGCTAACTCCCAAGACCTTGAAGCATCTCTTTTAACCACCTGTTGCTAAGGATGACTTGGAAGGGTCTCCACGGTCTGTTTGTATAAGGACCTCCATCTCCCACAGCTGGTCCAAGAGATGGAGGCTTTGAAGGAGCAGCAAGATACCCTCGGGAGATAGAAGAGAAACTGAGGAATCATTGACACACATTGGAAAGGGAATGAACTTGCTTAGTAGGTCCACCACCTTGGTCCTGGATCTATTGCACAATCACAGTGGAGATGGGGAAGTGCCCTTGTCCCTTTGATATCTGAAAACACTTAATCATAAACTGGGAGCCTCGACTTGAGGCTACTACATGAGGTAGGATTTACAGAGGCACCAGCAATGTAGTTGGCAGAAAAGTGGCATGAAATAGAGGATTTAAGTATTTCATAAGAAGGTCATATTATAATCTACTGAGCCTTGGTGGCTCAGTAGGTTAAGCATCTGTCTTCAGCTCAGGTTATGATCCTGGGGTCCTGGGATCAAGCCCCATGTGGGGCTTCCTGCTCAGCAGGTAGTCTGCTTCTCCCTCTCCCCCTGCTCCTTTTCTCTCTCTCTTGCTCCTTCTCTCTCTCCCATACAAATAAAATCTTTAAAAAAAAAAAAGAAGGCTGTATCATAGAACTCATGACAGGAGAGGCCAAAAGCTAAAAGACAGCAAGGACAATGTGTTACAGAATAGCACAACTTAAGAGATGCTAGATACACACCCATCTCAGTGGTTCCTTTAACTGGATTACCTCATGACTGTGAATGTGAGCTGGGGCCATGGAGTTGCCTTAAATCCCTAAGACTATCATTAGCTCCAAAGGGATGAGAAACACTTTTTTTTTTTTTAGAAATTTTCATTTTAATTTTTTTTTAAGATTTTATTTATTTGACAGAGATCAGAAGTAGGCAGAGAGACAGGCAGAGAGAGAGAGGGAAGCAGGCTCCCTGCAGAGCAGAGAGCCCAATGCAGGGCTCGATCCCAGGACCCTGAGATCATGATCTGAGCCCAAGGCAGAGGCTTAACCCACTGAGCCACTAGGCGCCCCTAGAAATTTTAATTTTTAATGATGCCTCACCGTAAACAACCAAGACCACAAGGATCATTTAAATGGGTATTGCAGTTGCCCTCAACAGCTCAGAGAATATCTCCATGTTCTGCCTCCCATCTTTTCCATCCTTCTTTTCTTAGCCGGTTTTCCTTGTTTTCATCCTGTTGGCTCACATTCAGAATCTGCCTCTCTGCCTAGCCTGCCTGAACTGATATCTCATTTGGAAGACTGACCTTGACTTGGCATCTCCCCAGGATGTTAAATCTCAACTTGGCTGTCCTAGGGCTACACTCTAGTTCTAGGCAGTTCTGGGCAAATATTGCTGCTCCTATGCCTATCTGAGGCCCCCACATACCAAAGCTCAGGGATCCCATTTCTTTGGAGGGGTTTTGAATAATTATAGTGTTTATTAAAGTTGTATGTTTACCAAGGCACTTGGGGTGGCAATTGGCTAGGAGAAGCAGCTGGCACTGACAAGGAAATGTGTCATAATTAAGAACTTCATAACAACCATATCCATCTTACTCTACCATCTAAATATAGATAGTGCAAAAGTACAATAGAAACCAAGAGTAAGAAGACTGAGAAAGCCACTGTGACTCAGCCAGAGTGCTTGTCACACACATATCCTGCCTTCCTCCTCAGAGAGCCTTGACTTTGAACCACCCAAGCGGTACTCTGTTGTTGGGCAACCACTCTGCTGTGCTCAAGGCGGGCACAACTCATTCTTACTTCCTGGTCTTAGCTTACATCGCGCTCCCTCCTTGGAATAATGTCCTCTTGCCCTTTACCTTGTTGGATTCTCCTCATCTTTAAGGATCTAGCTCCACCCCCACCTCCTTCAGGACGCCTTCCCAGAACACTTCTCTGTCATCATTCTCCCCATCCCTTTGACCTCCTGCAGAACTTAGAATCTGCACCTCAACAATTCAGCATCTGTAGTTAGTCCCTTGTCATGTATCTCTCTCTAAATGTTTTTGGCTGGTTAGACTTGTCTCCTTGACTTCTATATCTTTTGCTGTGATGTCCAGCCAAATCCTGAGTAAACAGTAAGTGCTCAATAAATTCTTATCAGTGGAAGAACATGTTTAAAGGCTAATGAAAGAGGAAATTGGTAACATTGAAGATAGACTTCACCCACCTCTCATTTTTACCTCTGGCTGCCCTTTGACAGGCAACTCCACAGATGAAGCTCTTTGGTTCCAAACCGATGGCATGCTGTTTGAGAGACTAGAGTTTAAACTGATTTGGTATGGGAAAAAGTCTATAGTCTTAGAAACATCTGATCTCAGAAAAAAATTAAAATGGCCTGTGTGAAATTAAATATGATATGCAATTTTCCTATTAGATGGATAGTTCATTTTTATCCTAAAGAACTGAAAACATTTTATGTCTCCCTATATGCTTTCACTTAACATTTTATGAGTGTCTGCTCTATACCAGGCCCAGCACTGGGCCCTATGGAAGGGCCATCTTCCCACAGGAAGATGAAAGAAATTCAGCTTTTGCCCTCAAGGATCTCAGCAGTTGGAGGAGTTGGGCATGCAAACACTTCGCCTAGAGAAAGTGTCACAGCTTCGCAGAGGAGATGACAAATTTAAAAACTTATTAAAAGTCCTATAAGTGGGACACCTGGATGGCTCAGTTTGTTGGGCACCCAGATCTTGGTTTCCGCTCAGGTCGTGATCACATGGGTCATGGGATCAGGCCCCGAGTAAGACTCCATGCTCAATGGGGTGTCTGCTTAGAGATTCTCTCCCTCTGCCCCTCCCCCTGCTTGTGCACACTCACGTGAGTGCTCTCTTTCTCTCTCATAAATAAATAAATCTTCTAAAAAAAGAGAAAGTCCTATAAGCTATTGGCCTATAGTGAATTTTTTAAATATAATAAAATATGGGAGTACCTGGCTGGCTCAGTCAGTGGAACTGTGACTTGGTCTCAGGGTTGTGAGTTTGAGCCCCAAGTTGAGTGCAGAGTTGACTTAAAAAATAAAATATTTTTAAAAATATGATAAAATACGACATTCTCTCTCCCTGTCTATATCTTGTCTAGTAGAACACATTTTAAGGTAAAAATAATATAGACAGTTTAAACTAAAGGAGCTTTTCTATCATATCCCACAGTCTTTGGTGAAGTAAATGATTATTTATTTATTATCATAAAGCAAATGCAATGCCCTAATTTCCAGCCTGATAACTAGTACACTTGAAAAAAAATTGCAAATGAACTGGCTTCCCTACCCAAGAATTATTTTCCTGGAAAACACTAGAACTTTCTAGTAGGAGTCCACATGTATCTCAGTTCTGCAGATACCCAACTCTTAAAAATATCCCAGAACTTTGTATTGATATGTTTGGAGAGAAAAAAAATTCTGACAGTTCCTCAAACACAGGCCTTAGGCATCCCTAAAAGGTTGTGCTCAGGGGCACCCGGGTGGCTCGGTCAGTTGAGTGTCTGCCTCCTGCTCAGGTCATAATCCCCTGGTCCTTGGGTCAAGTCTTGCATCGGGCTCCCTGCTCTGTGGGGAGTCTGCATCTCCCTCTCCCGCTGCTCTTCCCACTCCTCTCGTTCCCTCTCACTCACTGGCTCTCTCTCCCTCTCTCAAATAAACAAATACAATCTTTTAAAAAAAAAAAAAAAGAGGTTGTGCTTAGAAAGTTCTTCCCTTTCAAAATCCCCAGTTGGTCCTTTCAGAGCATTTCCTCAAGGCTACTCTAATTTTAGACTAGCCATTATCTTTATCCTTCTGTCAAGCTTCTCCTTTAACATCTTAATCCAGCAGGGGTGAGAGTTACTGAATACATATATACAAAGTTCTGGATTTGGGCCAGCCCTCAGGAGAGCAATGGTTCAGTCAGGTTCACTTCAGCGATCCAGCTTTCCTCTTTTATTTGTCCTTCCTACTCTCCATAACCCTCTCCCTTCACCATGGTGTCCAAGGCCTTAACTCTAGTGTGTATTACTGCATTATATGGTCTGTATCATTGTATTAGGTCATTCGGGACTGTTTACATGCTGAAAGGAGCTGGGGTGCCCACCCCAGGAAAAAACAATCACTCCCATTAGAGTGCCTGAAAACTCAGGGACACCTCTGCTGTGATCTGATCTGATCTGATCTGAGGGGTTACCCCAAAATGTTTGCCCACCCCAGATCTCTCAAAGCCCATCCCTGACTGGCCACCTTCCCCCAGAAGGCGGAGCCTGCTTTCCAAACCACAAATTCTGAATCAAGGTTCAAAGGAAGAGTTGTTTCGCCAATTCCAGATGTAAATGACAGTCTGGGAGGCAGTGTTTGGACACAGGTATCTGGAAATATAGAAACATTTACATGTTTTATGGTGACAATAGGGCAACTTATCTTCAGACTTTAAATGGTCTGAAAAACATCAGGAACAGAGACAACTTGGTAGTATGAATCTGTTTCTCAAATGTGAGGTTCCAAAGGGAATGGGAAAAACCACTGGTCTTCAGAAGGCTCAGCTAGTGGCTCTTCAAATCCTCTTTTTATCAAAGGTTATCTTTGGAACAGCAGCAGGTAGTTAAGGTTATTATTATTATACAGTTTTTCATTGTTCCGTTGATGCTAGAATTACTTTATAACAATGCTATGAGGTAAGCATTATTATTATTCCCCCTTCATACTCGAGGCAACCGAGGCTCAGAGATGTTAACCCAAGCCAGAGTGTCAGTTCAGGCCAATGTTTCCATGAAACTGGGTGGACTCTGACTCTATAGCTGATGCATTTGCCCTCGGGAAGTTTCCTCCCCATTACCTGCCAGTAGACCTCTAGCTCTCTTAGCATCTCTTCTACCCATTTGGCTCAGAGTCCCACATCCTAATGCTCAGAGGTCTCACTCAAACTCATTCAACCCCTGGGTTTTGCCGGGCTCATTGACTGCCCTGCTCTCTGCTGCCGCCTCCTGGTCCAACCCAAGACCTGTCCCAGTGGCACGTGCACTGAAAGCACGTGCTCCCTTATTTGTAGCCCCAATCCTACCTACCTAGCTTGCCCAGCTGGCCCACTAAACAGCAGGTCTAGAAAGAAGAATGATTCACCTGACCAGCTTACATTTGACATTGTCAAAGATTTCCCAGACTCTGACACTGATGCCTGTTTCAGAAGCTGTACATCCCTACAACCCATTTTAAGATCACCTGTTCTCAGGGCACCTGGGTGGCTCAGTTGGTTAAGCACCTGCCTTGGGCTCAGGTCATGATGCCAGGGTCCTGGGATCAAGCCCCATGTCAGGATCCCCGCTCAGCGGGGAGTCTGCTTCTCCCCGCTGCTTGTGTGCTCTCTCTCTCAAATAAATTAATTTAAAAAAAACTTAAAAAAAAAAAAAGATCACCTGTTCCCTGTACTGATAATGAAATGTCAAGGTGACAAAGTGGCCGGGGTACAGTGCTCTTCTTCCCAACAGACATTGAAAACACTGAAAAATTCAAATTTCTTTATGGTAAATTTTGACACTGAAAAACTAAAGAGAGTATCAATAAAATTTGTTTTGTGTTTAGATGCCATGCTGAGAATAACCGAGGGAAAGCACACCTAGAAAACACATGGAGAATCGCTCTTACCCAGTCTCTTGTCCTCCCTACAACAGAAGATGCTAGGGTGACCACTGGGTAGCAGAAACTTTGACTAGAGAGCACTAGATCCTGCCTAGGAAGTGCTGTTGGAATTTGTTCTTTTGTATTCAAAATGAAGTCCTCAGCAAAGGCAGTCTTCTTGACAAGGTCAGTGCGTTGAACAGTATCTAAGACAGCCAACTTGGCTGAAAAAGATTTCTGTTCAAAAGGACCTCTGAAGAGCACTGCATCAGGAATCAAGGCATCTGGGTTCTAATTCCAACCACTACAACTGGTTAGAAATGAAGTTCTCACAAGTAAGAGAAGAGTTAGTAGGATGATAGTGGTCTAACCAGAAAAGCCAATTTTACTGCAAAGAAGCCATGATTCTAAGGCTGGTACTGTAACAAGAAAAGTCACAGATATTAGGGGGCAGTCATATTAGATAAGACTGTGTTACATTTATGAAGCACTTTCACCATATGCTAGGTGCCATATTAAAACCCAGTTAAATCCTCATATCGGGGCGCCTGGGTGGCTCAGTCAGTTAAGCGTCTGCCTTTGGCTCAGGTCATGATCCCAGGGTCCTGGGATCAAGCCCCATAGCAGGATCCCCGCTCAGTGGGGGGTCTGCTTCTCCCTCTTCCTCTGCCGCCCCCACCCCCCGCTCATGTTCTCTCACTCTCTCAAATAAATAAATAAAATCTTTAACAAACAAATAAATAAATCCTCATATCAAGCCCATGAGGCACGTTCTCTTAGTTTAGAAAAGATAAGCAACCTGCTCAGGGCCTCATAACTAGAAAGAGCCAGAACTGGGAAATGAACCATTATGTATGTAGACAGTGTAGGGTACGTGTGCATGTGTGCGTGTGCATGGGTGCAAGTCTGGCTCTAGAGCCTGTGCTAGGGCTTCTATCACTACCTCTCCATTTTAATATTTGGTTATGCGTTGTTACTGTCTATAATGAAATTATTTAAAAATAGGTAACACACATATATGAGACATGACACAAAAGGTTAAAAAAAAAAAGGAGTGAAAAGTAAGTCTGATATACATAGTCTCCTTCACACTCCTGTACCCCAGCCACCAAAAACCCACTCAGGACACAACCACTGCTAACAGTTGCTTTTCAAATGAAAAAAAAAATCATTTTTGCAGTGGTTTGACACTGCATCATTTCATAGTGCATGTAAACCTGAGCCATGTTATTATGGATTTCTACCAGAATTTTTAATTTTTTTTTCTGTAAGACATTGTTCAAAACTGATCCATAGAAAACATGGAAACAGCTCATAGTGCATCATGAATGTTAATGCTTTTCAGGCATTTAATTGTTCAATTTGGCTAATCAAGCTTAGTGATATGGTATATTCTAATTCTTTTACATTTTCTATTTCAATGACGTAACTTCTTTTTACAATAAGATGGAACATCTGTCTGATGAAAAATGGGCCATTATTATTCATCTTAAGCCATGAAGCATCGCTCAACAGCTCTGAACTAATGGTCATTACATCAAATAGGTTTTACTTTAATCATTATTTCTAATACATGTGAAATTAATACACAGTGTTTGTCATTACTGAGCACTAGAATATAATTCTAGAAGAAGCAATTAATGTCTATCAGAAGTTTTTTGAAATATGATTATCAAATACTTGACTAATGAATCATTTGCATATCTGAAATTATAACCTAAACATTAAGCATTCTTGTGATAGGATGCATTAGGCTTAATAATGAAAAAAAAAAAAAGAACGAGAGGGATTTCAAATATTAAGTTATATACATAGTCCAATTCCCTGGCAGCTCAGAATTTTTTCTGAGGAGAATTCATTTTGAAAAGAACAGTTAAACAGTTTCAGGGAAAGGCCCTTCAGGGGCTTTTCCGGGAACTGGAATTTTCATTTCTCTTGTTTCTTTTATTTACATTTAAAAAAAGAAAAGTAGTTTTGAAGACCTGCATCTCTCAATTAAAAAAAAAAATCATGGTTAATTGTCAAATTCAATCTCTATGTAGAGAAATGCCATCCATTTCCAAATGTTGCTTGTAAACTCTCCCGGCAAAGGGGCAAAGAATAATGCACTGTATTTCCCCTGCAGTGTTAGAGTGCACGTTCACCTTAAGGAGCATATGCTGTTCTTTTGAAATATGCAGACTCCCCTCTCATTGTACAGGGCCTCTGTGAAAAGATTGAGGGCTCTACAGAATTACCATATGAATAGGCTAACATACCTCCCAAGAAGCCCCTGCACGAGAGGGCACAAAAGGAGGAGATCCTTTTATTCATTTTGTAGTTAATGAAGAGTAAGAGGACCCTTTCTGACCAATTTTTGTGGGGACTCAGAATTCCAAGTTAAAATGTTGCGTATAGAAAAATACCCACATACACTTGGGGCTCTACTCTTTCCTCCCTTATAACCAACCTAGCACACGGAACAGGGCAAATGTGAAATCTCTGGAAAGCGTAACTGCTGGTATCAATATTACTCAGTGAAAGTTGATAAGGTTGGTCATCACCGTTCTTGCCCATTGGCTGATCAACTGCAATCACTTTAGCAACAATGCTTTACCTGGAAGAGATGGACCTTCAGGATTAGGTTAGGGTCAGTATTCCAGATGTGAGGACATGGCTGTTGCTACAGTGTTTCTGGGGAAGAGAGTCTAGGAAATGCAAATGAAACCAGGCCCTCAGTCCGAAGGAGTAAGACAGATTGCACAGGATTACTATTAGCAAAGGTCTAAGCAGAGCTCAAGAGCCATGTGCTAAGGAGATTAGAGTACCTGCTGCTCTGGTCAGCTCTCATGTACGGCTCCCTGTATCTTTCCCACTTAGAAGAAAGAGTTAAGTGTCACTTCTTCCAGGGGCCACCTCCCATGACCCCAGCGTCTAGGTTAGGTGTCCTCCTAATCTAGCAATACCCTGTACTTCTTGCAATGTTACACAAAAATTCTGGCATTATTACGTAGAAATGCTTCCACATCTATCATTCTCATTATGTTGTGTAAGCTCTATGAGGTTCACAACCATGGCCATACCATTCTTTGTCATGTCCAGCCTAGAGCACAATGTGAAGCACGTAACTGATACTCAGTATTTGCAGACTAATAAAAAGCTTGGTCCTAGGTGGAAACTAAGTCCATGCCATAACCATGGTTAGGGAACTGGGCCCAGGAAACCCGGCAAATTGTTTCATGGCAGAGGTGTGTTGACGAGTCCCTGTCCATGGAGCAGTCAATCTGCTGGACTAGATCACCACCTTTTTGGTTCACGGGTGATGCTTTCTGTTAGAGCTGCGCTGCTACCCAGAGGGTCACTGGAATTAGAGAGGAGGAAATTAGATGGGAAGCCGGGAGGGTGCAGAATCAGGGTGAGAGGTACAAGAACAAGTAGAGGAGGCTAGGCTGAGAAACAATCTGGTCGCTGAGTGCGGTGGGATGGGGCGGGAATGGAAACAGTCTATAAAACCAAACCAGTAGAGACAGGAGGCTAAAACTTTGATTTAAGATGAGAGTCATCGGGCGCCTGGGTGGCTCAGTGGGTTAAGCCGCTGCCTTCGGCTCAGGTCATGATTCCAGCGTCCTGGGATCGAGTCCCGCATCGGGCTCTCTGCTCAGCAGGGAGCCTGCTTCCTCCTCTCTCTCTCTCTCTCTCTCTCTGCCTACTTGTGATCTCTCTCTGTCAAATAAATAAAATCTTAAAAAAAAAAAAAAAGGATGAGAGTCATCATGGGAAGCCTGGGTGGCTCAGTCAGTTAAGCGTCTGCCTTTGGCTCAGGTCATGAGCCGAGGGTCCTGGGATCGATTCACGCAGTGCATTGGGCTCCTTGCTCAGTGGGAGTCCTGCTTTTCCCTCTGTCTGCTGTGTGCACTCTCTTTCTCTCTCTCTCTCTCTCTCTCTCTCTCTCTCACACACACAACTAAACAAAATCTTTTAAAAAAATGAGAGTGAGCCAACTATGTCCTGTAGTCCAACTCTAATCCTCAGTCTATTTTTGTACACCCTGGAATTTAAGAATGGTTTTTGTTATTAAATGGTTGGGAGAAGAAAAAGAAGGAGGAAGAAGGGGAGGAGAAGAAAAGGCAACAGCAGCAACAGAGATTATATGTGGCCAACAAAGCCTAAAATATTTGCTATCTGGTCCTTTCCAGAAAAAGTTTGCCATTCGCTGATTTAAGTGAATAAAATCAAGAAAGCAAAAGCAAACCTGTCCCCAAAGACGCGAGCACACACACACACACACGCACTGTAATCATGGAATACCATTTTGTGGTACTTTGAAAATACCAAAGGCATTTTGATGCCCCGTGAAGTATGTAAAAATGCAAATTAACCATTTGTATTCTTTGGTAACTGATCTAACCATAAATACAATACTTTGCAAGGTACTATTCCCATATATTTTCTGGAGACTGATTTTTGTCTACACTAACCTCTCATAGATGGATGTCTTATCCAGCCTCTGCTGTAATCATTCTGTTTGCCCTTGGACCTTTACCTAATTATGAGAATTTTGCACTTCCAGAGAAGAGACTGCATAATGTGAATATATTTGAAAGGTAATAACTTTGATTTGATCTCATTCAGTAATGTTCTTTGAAATACAGTCACGGTAGAGTTTCAGAGCTGGAAGGTATTTCAGAGATCATATCCCATCCAAACCCCTTGCTTTACCATGTGGAAAACAAGAGATTAAGTAATTTATCTGAGGCTTAAAATAAATCAAGGGCAGACAGAACCCAGAAATCCTGGTTCCAAGTTCTCTTCCATGCCTGCTTCCACATAGTATCTATCCCATCCCTAAACTCCTAGAGGGCCTAGAGAGCACTCTCTCACGAATGCAGAGCCCACTGCCTGACACATAGTTAGTATTCCAAAATGTGTGTTGAATAAATGAGTGGATGTTAATCGCGGCTAACATTTACTTTGTACTTACCATGTGCCAGGCACTACGCCAAACACTTTTACACCCATTATCTCATTTGACTCTCATAACAACTCTCAGAGTAGGGTTTTTGTTTTGTTTTGTTTTTGCTTTTTTTTTACTCCATTTTACAAATGAGAAAAGTAAGATGATGAACAGAAAGATGAAGCGACTTGCCCAAAGTCACACAGCTAGGAAGTTGTAGAACTAGCTTTGGAATCGAGGTCTTTCTAACTCCGGAGCCAGTGTTTTTCATCACCAACCTGAATGTGGGGTAAGGACCAATGAAAACATCAATTCTGAAACTATACGGAAATGTTAAGCTTGTGCACCTACTCATCAAAATACAATTTCCTACCATGCCTTTACTCAGCAAATGAAGCCCAGTGAACAGGACCCTCAGTTTGTTTTTCCTGGCTTTGCCCCCGACTCCCTGTGTGGCCCCACACAATCAGCTAATCTCTCAAATTCCCGAGTTCCCCAAATCCATTACAGAGTCCTGCTTTTTGTGGCACCCCAGGGTGTCTCCAATTATCTCAGAGGGGTTTCGTGAAATTCTCAAAACAAATTTTAAACGCGATCCTTTTTTTTTTTTTTTTAAAGAACATATGCTTTACAAAGCCTTTAGGAGGATAGAAGGGATTTCCTTCAAACAAAACAAAACATGAAAATGTGGCCATAGTTCTTAATATTCCCGGAATTTGAGCTGAATGTTAAGGGATGCAGCTCCATCTGCTGGACATTGAACACACTAATCATAAAAGAAATTAAATATTGATAGCAGGACTTATTTAGAGTCTGTAGCCTCTGTTCTAAATACCCATTTTATTAAATCACAAAAAATACATGGCTATTGTAAAACAAAATTTGCCATGGATAATATAAGTATAATCTTGCCTCTCTGAGATACCTACCACATCAACAGTTCTTCTGTTTCTGTGCACCTGTAACTCTTTCTATGCAGGTGAGAACATATATGTACAGTGATATATACTCTTTATATTTGGAAAAATTATATAACAAGCGTTTTCCATGTCATTTAATAATCACCAGAGGCAGAACTTCTAATAGCACCTGAATAGCTTCGGTTAAGTGTCCCACTCTTGGTTTCGGCTCAGGTCGGGATCTTGGAATCCTGGGATGGAACCCCTTTGAGTCTCCCTGCACAGCAGGGAATCTGCTTCTGCCTCTCCCTCCCCCTCTGCCTCTCCTCTCACTCTAGCTTCCCGCACATGCGCAAACGTGCTCACTCTCTCTCAAATAAATAAATAAAATCTTTAAAAAAGATTATACAATAATGTATTTACCCACATGGCCATTGTTGGACGTTTATGTTGATTGGCAATTTGGTTATTACAAATGAGCCTCTCTTGGCATAAATTTTGTCCAGATTTTGGCTTACTTCCTAGGGAGTGATTGCTATTAACAGTGAAACCACGGGTCAAAGGGTAGAATTATATTTTAGTTCCTGAAACATATTGCCAAATTGCTTTCCAAAAAGACTGCATCAGTTTACCCTCCCATTATCAGAGTATGAATGGCCTTCTTATGGCACCCTTGCTAACACAGAGTATTGTCTTTTTTCATCTTTGCTAATTAATAGGTGAAAATTGGTCTCTTGTTGTTCCATTAGCATTTTTGATTACTAGTGCAGGTGAACATTTATTCATATGTTTATTAGCACATTTCCTCTTTTGTGACTTGTTCATTAATGTCATTTTCCCATTGAGAGCCTTTGTATTTTCTTATTATTTTGTATGTGCTGTTTAGATATTAAAGACATTATTTTTTCTTTCATATTTATGGCAAGTACATTATTTTTTCTCTCATATTTATGGCAAATATCTTTCCAAGCTTGTTCTTATATTTGACCCATAGAGGCTTTTCGTTTTTTATTGTCAAATATTTTAATAGTTTCTTTTACGATTTTTCCCCAATTGCTTTAGGCTTAGCATGTCCTCTATAAAGAAATGGGATAAATATGCATATTTTCATGATCTTGATTTTTGATCCACATTTTTACACTTTCATTTTTTATTTGCCTGGAATTAATTTTGATGTTAAATATGAGACATGAGGATATATTTTTATAGTTTTTTTAAGACATTATTTGAGAGAGAGAGAGAAAGACCATGAGTTGGGGGCACAGAGGACGAAAGAGGAGGCGGCTTCCCAAGAGTAGGGAGACCAACACAGGACTCGATCCCAGGACCCTGAGATCATGACTTGGAGTCAAAGGCAGGTGCTTCACTGACTACACCACCCAGTCACCTTGAGGATATATTTTTAAATATCACATTCATTGAATTGCTCTTCCCGCTTTATTGAGTTGTTAAATTATCACCAGTATGTGTTTCACATAGCACTGTCCTTACGCTCCCCAGAGAGTTTGCAAAGGTTCAAATTTGGCAGTAAACTGTAATGGTTTGCTTTTGGCTGACAAAGAATCTGGGGATATTTAGGGAGCCATTTAAGAATTTTGAGCAGGTCATTAACATGATCATGTCTGTGCTTTTTTTTTTTAAAGATTTTATTTATTTACTCAACAGACAGATCACAAGCAGGCAGAGAGGCAGGCAGAGAGGGAGGAGGAAGCAGGCTCCCTGCTGAGCAGAGAGCCCGGATACGGGGCTTGATCCCAGGACCCTGAGATCATGACCTGAGCTGAAGGCAGAGGCTTAGCCCACTGAGCCACCCAGTGTCTGTGCTATTAAAACAAGGTAACTGTCATGAACTGTAGAATGAGAATAGAGCAAAGGGACGTTTGGAGACACCCAAGCCAGACAGTTGACAGTTCTCTGAACAATTTGCGTTCTCTCCTGAGTCTGAATAGGCATCTTCCACCCTGCCTTTCTAATAAATAATCTATTTAGTAATTTTGGTATATTCTGGACACTGTGTTAAGCACTTTACATATATTATCTCATTAACTGTCCTCAAACCCCAGTTAGGTAGGTATTATCACCCCCTTTTCACAGATAAAGAAATTGAGGTCTAGAGATGTCATAGAAATTGTTCAAGGTCCCGCAGCCAGTGAGTTGGAGGAGGCAGGACTCAAACCTAAGGACTTGGGGGTAATTAAATGAATGTAAAACACCTAAAACAGTGCCTGGCTTGGTAAATGGCAGCTTCTCATCCCCTCAACCATCATCAGATCTTTAGGAACTTGAAATTTTATATAAAAATATGCTAGTGTTGCGCGCCTGGGTGGTTCAGTCAGTTAAGCATCTGCCTTCAGCTTGGATCACGGTCCCAGAGTCCTGGGTCCCAGAGCCCCGCATCAGGCTCCCTGCTCAGTGCGGAGTCTACTCCCTGTGACTCTCCCCCTTCAGGCTCTCTCTCTCTCTCTTACTCTCTCTGTCTCTCCAATGAATAAATAAAATCTTTTAAAAATATATGCTGGTATCACCTGAACAAAATATTCCAGCAATTATAGGAGCCTTAGTCAAAATTAATTGGGAACTACTTTGAACCTCCAACATGTGTGTAAGATGAGCTCCAGCGCGGCAGTCAGGAAGCCTGGCTTCTAGCCCACCTCCTAGTACTAGGTAGTTCTGTGACCTTGGGCAAGTCACTGGACCACGAAGTTCCCTTGTCTGCAGAACAACAAAAAGCAATCATATCCTTCAAAGGGTCTTCTGTATATAATAAAAGCAAATCTGAAATGGTTGAGAAAGTTGATAATTCTACTTGCTTTTATAGATTTCCTAAGTAAGCTATCAAAATACTTAGGCCATGAAAATACCTATGGAAGCCATGCAACAAACAATGAATATGGCCTCTTGGTTTCAATTTGTTTTGTTTTTATTTTTCATTACGTCAATTTTCAAACATACACAAAAGTAGAGAGAATAGTATAATTAACCCCCAGGACCAATTACCCAGCTTTAATGAACATCAACACTGCCTTGTTTTTTCTGAAGCAGCCTCCCGATATTTTATTCTTCTGTGTATTTTAAAGCAAAATCTAAGACATATGAATACGGTCCATTTTTACGATGACAAAAATAATGAAGGAATTTTATTTGGTTTTCTCAAATCCAGAGGAAAAAGTTCATTTTAAAATCTGGCAAAATCCAAGCTGGTGTTAATTTCACTTGGTCCTTCTGCTTTTAAAATGTCTCAGAAAATGAATCTCCAATCTAAATACATAATACATTAATTCATCAGTCTGGGCCAAGGGCTAGTGAATTCTAATTGTCTGTGGAAGACAAGCAGGTGGGGGGTTCCTGCTAGTCTAAGCAGAGGGCAGCATTTTCATTTCTATAATAACAGTATTCATAACATGAAATGTTTAGCTGGTTTAGTATATTAAACCAGTCTGGCTTGAGGGTAATTCTGACCAGAGATTCAATGATTCTTGACAAAGTGAGTGAAGGCAAGAAGACTAATTAAAATTATCTTCTTCAAGAAGAAATTTTTTTAAAAGAAAGATAAAATGAGCTACCCTGCCCACTCAATAAAGAAGGGAGGAATCAATTTCTCCCTAAACCTGAGTACTTGCAATTTTCACCGTGTGTCTAGTTCACAGCGCTCATTGACATTCACGGTCCCAGCCTAATGACATAAGAGGGACTGACATTCATGTACCCATTTGTACGAATGAAAAGGTGAAGGCCCTAGGGATCACACTAGTAAAGGAGACAAAGCTAGGGACTAGAGCCTAGTTCTCCTGCTTCCTATGTCAGGGCTGACTCCCTATGTAAGCAAGTTTACCAAACAAGAATGAATTTCTTCACCTCCAATTTCCAATCTCCCTAGAACTTAATAAAGTATCTGTACTTTGTAGCAGCTCAGTAAATATTTCTTGCCTGTCTGAGTACTGCCTGTACTGCCTAATAATGGGAAAGAAAGAATAAAAATAAGTAGAAAGTAAAAAGGAGAAATCAGATAAACAAAGGAAGAGGAAATAACATTAATAAGCTTAGCAAATAAGGCACAATCTGGGAGGGGAAAAAAAGGAAACATGGAGAAAAACCTGTTAAACCACAGTGAAGAGTTCTATGTCAGAAAAAAAAAAGATTTAAATTCCATATACCAAAAGGCTGACAGTGGTGGTAATGACAACTAGAACTAGGACCACTTCGATTTTACTAGGCTCTATGGTAAGCCTATTAACCCTCCGAGGTAGGGAAGTAATACTATTATCCCCATTTAATGGGTGAAGAAAGTGGGGCTCAGAGAGGTTAAGCAACTTGCCCAAGGCTATAGAACTAATAAGGGTAGAGCTAGGATTCCAACCCAGACAGTCTGACTCAATTTTCATTTTTTATATTTTCTATACTTTGCAAATTTCCTACAATGAGCATGTATTACCTTTATTTTTTAATCCTGTAGCATTCATCGTGTATAGAAATAATTTTGTCATTACATCATTAAGTATAGTTAATTACTATTTCTATTCATCATTTGTATGTCACCTCAATTAGACTGTTATGAGCCTGTGTCTAAGGGAGTGTCATGTTTTAATGCATATTATAGCTGCTCGATGAATACTTCTTAAATGAATGGACAATGGAGAGAAAAATGTGGGAGTATGAAGAGAAACAACCACGACACACACCAAAAAAAAGGTTTAGGGAGGGGGTGAAAGAGATAGATGAGGAATAGAAAACAGGCACAGAAATATAATGATCAAGAACAGGAGATGGGGGGTGTATAGGTAGAGAGACAAACACATAGCAATAAAGCAGGGCAAATAAGAAAGGAAGCTTGCTACATAGAACCTTATTTTGGTGAAATCATAAACTAAAATTAAAGCTAAAATGCATTAACAAAGAGAAGCCAGTCATAGGCGAGAAAGGAGACTTTTAAGATATGGTACTTTAAAATTTTTAAATAGAAAAATTGTTTCAAAGTACCTTATGAGAGGGGGAAGTACTAAAATTGCTTTTCTGGCAAAGCCTGTCCCTTCATCCAACAATTATCCTAAGATACTTGAGATCTCATCTCCATAAATTCAATAGGCAATTGGGGCCACTTTCTCTTTTGAGACCAGATGCAGAAACAGAAATTACAGTCATTTCCTATATTGCAGAAATTAGCTGGCCAGTTGAAAGCCACCTGCACGCATAATTCACATCATCAGAGGTTGGCATCTAGAAGGCTCAAGGCCCTGTCCTCTCTGCCACATACTTCACCCATGTAGAAGCTAAGCTCCGAAAACCAATGATGAAGTTTCGGTTTGCTGTTTGCCCATGTTATGGGGGTGATCTTTTATGGTTCCTGACCTCTTGGGAATTAAAGAATAATAATTTTTTTCCCATAGTAATACATACACATAGTTAACATAATATGGAAGCATGGCTGATAGCAAAAACAGTAGTTCCCTGTTCCACCAGGCGCCATCATCCTCCCAGGAAGCAACACATTTTTATGGTTTTAACTGTTTTTTCTGGTTTATATATTATATAATCTAAATAGTATGCCTAAACATCTATGTATTTAACAATTTTAGATGTTATCTATTAACTTTCTTTTACAATAATTAATAATTTAGCTTTCTTATACTTCCCACACATAGTGCCACATCCTTCACTTCCCTCAATCCATCTATCACAATTCTCGGTTAAATGAGTAGCCAAGTTTATATGATTATGACTATGTAATTATTGATCCCTGCAAAGTAAAGTTGTATATTATTGTTAGTCTTAGCATATCATTGTCAGTCTTTTGGTTTTTCCCCCAAAGTTAATAAGTGCTTCAGTATTTCATTTTTTGAGATTTCTGAATTTCTTTCTTTCTTAAGTAGGCCCCATGTCCAGTATGGAGCCCCAATGCAGGGCTTGTACCCACGACCCTAAGATTAAGACCTGAGCTGAGATCAAGAGTTAGACACAACCAACTAAGCCACCCTGGCACCCCGAGATTTCTGTATTTCTAATGCTATTTTTAATCTAAGAGTTTTAACAGTTCTGTTAAATACCTATCAATAATTTTTCCAAATACTCTAACCTATCTAAAATCTGCTGGTTCCATATTCCCCCTGAGGATTTCCCTCTCTCATCTCTCTGTTCTGCTACAAACTAGGCCAGTTATCTTAAGGGCTGGAACATGACTGTACTTCTGGGACTTCTCCTGACCATTCTCTGGAGTTGGATACTTGGTTTCCGGAATCTTATACTGTGCCTTCCTTTCTCTTGGTTTACTCTCTCATGTCAGTAGAGTACAACCTCTGATAGCTTCCAGAGAAAGTTTTCGGAGGAATTTTTTGAGATTTTGTACTTTCTACTTTAATATTTAACATGAGCATGACTGGATTGCTACATAATTTTAAGATGAGAATCATATTCCACTAAAAACTTAGACACTTATGGTCAATTGATTTTCAGCAAGGGTGCTAAGACCCTTCAATGTGAAGAGTCGTGTGCTAGGACAACTGGATATGCACAACCAGAATTATGAAGTTGGACCCTTAAATCATACCATACACATAAACTCAAAATAAATCAAAGACCTAAATGGAAGAGCTAAAACTATAAAACTCTTAGAAGATAAAATAGGTACGAGGGGGTGCCTGGGTTGCTCAGTGATTGGGCATCTGCCTTCGGCTCAGGTCATGATCCCAGGGTCCTGGGATTGGACCCCACTTCAGGCTCCCTGCTCTGCAGGGGGCCTGCTTCTCCCTCTCCCACTCCCTCTGCTATGTTCCTTCTCTAGCTGTGTCTCTCTCTGTCAAATAAATGAATAAAAATAATTTTTAAAAAATAGGTATGAATCTTCATAACCTTGAATTAGGCAATGGTTTCATTTGCCCACACAACCAAAAAGCAAATACGTAAATGGGACTTCATGAAAATTAAAACTTTTGTGCTTTAAAAAACACTATCCACAAAATGAAAGATAACACATAGAATCGGAGAAAATATTTGCAAATGTATCAGATATGGGACTTGTAGCTAGAATACATAAAGAACGCTTACAATTCAATAGTGGAAAGACAAATTACCCAATTAAAAATGGGTATATGAAAAAAATGAAGAAAAATGGGTATATGATTTGAATAGACATTTCTCCAAAGAAGATATACAAATGGCCAATAAGCAAATGAAGAGAAGCTCAAAACAGTAGTTACCAGGGCAATGGAAATTAAAACCACGATAGATAACTGCTTCACACCCACTAGGATGGTAAGAACAACAACAAGGGCTAACAAAGATGTATTAGAAATGAGAGCCCTCATACACTGCTGGAGGGAAGAAAAAGTGGCTCAGCTGCTGTGGAAAACAAATTGGCATTTCTTCAAAAAGTTAAAGATAGAATTACCATGTGACCCTCCCAGGTCTATACCCAAGAGAATTAAAAACATATGTCAACACAAAAGCATACACATTACTCTTCACAATAACATTATTCATAATAGCCCAAAAGTGGAAACAACCCAAGTATCCAGTAACTGATAAATGGAGAAAATATCCATGCAATGGGATATTATTCAGCCGTAAAAAGGAATGAGGTAGTAATACATGCTATAATACGGATGAGCCTCAAAAACATTATGATGAAAGAAAGAAACCAGACAAAAAAGGTAACATAGCCTATGATGCCATTTATAGGAGATGTTCATATTAGGCAAATTAGTACAGACAGAAAGCAGGTTAGAGCTTGCGAGGGGCTGGAGAGAGGGGGCATGGGGTAAATAAGAGTAACTGCTAATGGGCAGAGTTTCTTTTGGTGATGATGAAAATGTTCTGGAATTAGATAGTGGTGATGGTTGCAAAACTTCGTGAATGTTCTAAAAATCGTCTACTTGTATAATTTTAAAGATTTTATTTATTTGACAGATCACAAGTAGGCAGACAAGGCAGGTGGGGGAGTGGGGGAAGCAGGCTCCCTGCTGAGCAGGGCTCGATCCCAGGACTCTAAGATCATGACCTGAGCAGAAGGCAGAGACTTAACCCACTGAGCCACCCAGGCACCCCGACTTGTATAATTTTAAATGGATAATTTTTATGGTATGTGAATTATAGTTCATTAAAACTGTCTTCAGAAAAGTAACACAATAAAATACAATATAGGAACATATGGTTAAATGTGATGACTCAACTGCATTTCTTCTCTCCCCTTCCTCCCCCAAATCCCATAAACATGATACTAAGAAGATAAAAAACGACATTAATTATCCACCCCTCAAAAAGATCAGAAAATCACTGGGACAGTTTGAGTTTTCACTGAAAGGCAAAGGAAAAACTATCTTTTTGGGGAGGGGAGAGAGGTAGGGGCAGAAGGAGAGAGAATCTTAAGCAAGCTCCACGCCCAGCATGGAGCCCAACATGGGGCTCAGTCTCACAAACCTGAGATCATGACCTGAGCTGAAATCAAGAGTCAGACGCTTAACAGACCAAGCCACCCAGGATCCCCAGAGGAAAGGCTATCTAACCTGAACAGATTTGAAGGGACGAAATTCAAATTTTTTAAATAGAAAATAAAGCTGTTTTTGTAATTACAAATATACACACAAATGCACATGGATAAATAGAACAGGAGAGGAAATAGCCAAAGAGAAGGGTTAACGAAACTTGCGAAGACAGACTGTGGCTGGAGGAGAGGTAACTGACTGACTTGGTATGGAGAGCACTACAGCTGGAGCACCTGCGGAGGTGGAGGGACAAAGCTGAAGGTAAACCGCTCACCCCGTAGGATGTGAGGAGGCCTAGAACGTGGAGGCCAGGGATACAGTGGAAAACAGGGATCAAGCTCAGTGCTTCAAACTAATAAAGGACATCTAAATGTCAGAATACAAATAGTGGAAACCTTGGGTCCCTTTCCCCAACTTCAGAGCCTGGCCACTATCTATAACCAATCTCCACATCCAAGAAACCTTAACTTGATTTTCCGGTGACAAATAAGAAAAGCCACAGACTTGAACAATAGCCCAAAAGAAAGCTAGTATAAGTCCCAGGCTTCAAAATGGAGGAAGGTGGGTGGGTGGACTAATTAGGACCTTCAACCAGGCTCCTTTTTCCCATCGTGCTCCCAGATTGTTAGCACCCAGATATTTCTCCCACCCCACCTTCTACCCCTAGGTGAGAGATTAGAGGTCTTCTCTGGAAAAAAAGGAATAGGTCCAGAGAAAAGATCCCAAGATGCTAACATTTGAAGCTTATATATAAGTTCATGGTCATCAGACATTTGAGGAAAATTCCCAATGCTAAAGAGAGAGAACAACACAAACATTAGAATCAAAGGTGAAAAAGAAAAAAAAAAGAATCAAAGGTGATCTGAGGACACAAACAATGAAGGTGGCAGAAGAAAATTTTAAAACGTTATAACTGATATCCTCATTAGAGATAACAGAAGGTATTCTACTCATACCAAAAGTATAGAATACTATATAGAAAAGGAACATTTTAGGACAAGAAAATGTCTTAAACATTAAAAATGTGATGGGGCAGGGCACCTGGGTGGCTCAGGGGGTTGGGCCTCTACCTTTGGCTCAGGTCATGGTCTCAGGGTCCTGGGATCGAGCCCCGCATCGGGCTCTCTGCTCAGCAGGGAGCCTGCTTCCCTCTCTCTCTCTCTGCCTGCCTCTCAGTCTACTTGTGATCTCTCTCTGTCAAATAAATAAATAAAATCTTTTTAAAAAAACTAGATATATTCTGATGTGTGTCACACTCTTCCATCCCTACTATGCCATTTCCATTCCTACATTGTTTCCACTCTGTTCCCACACTCCCCTAGAAGTAACCAATCTCCCCAGTTTCTGGTTTATCCTTCTTGTTTTTCTGTTTCATAAGTGAGCACAAACATGCATTTTCTAATATTCTCTTCTTTCTTATAGAAGGGTAGCAAATTACAGATATTCCATTGAACTTTCTTTTCACTTGTATCCTTCATATAATCTAGAGCATTTCACAAAGAACCTCTTCACTGCTTTTACAGCAGCACAGTATTCCATTTTGTGGTGGTAAGAGTTTACTCAACCACTCTTTCTTTGCATGAATATCCTTTCACAGGTTTACTAGTTATCTGTAATTTAGTAAAATATCTGTTCACATCTTTTGTCCATTTTACAACTGGATTTTGTTTTACTGTTGAGTCTTGAAAGTTCTTTATATATGTTAGTTTAAAGACCTCTGTTGAAGGGCACCTGGGTGGCTCAGTCCGTTAAGCATCTGCCTTCAGCTCAGGTTGTGATCCAGGCTTCTGGAATCAAGCTGAGCGGGAAGCCTGCCTCTCCCTCTCCTGCTCCCCTTGCCTGTGCTCTCTCTCTCTCTCTGTCAAATAAATAAATAAATAAAATCTTTTTTAAAAAGACCTTTGTTGGGGCACCTGGGTGGCTCAGTGGGTTAAAGCCTCTGCCTTCATCTCAGGTCATGATCTCAGGGTCCTGGGATCAAGCCCTGCATGGGGCTGTCTGCTCAGCAGTGAGCCTGCTTCCCCCTCCCTCTCTCTATGTCTACAGAGATTTCTGTCTGTCAAATAAATAAATAAAATCTTTTCTTTAAAAAAAAAGACCTTTGTTGATATGTGTTTTGCAAATATTTTCTCAGAGTCTGTAACTTTCTTTTTATCCTCGTAACAGGGTCTTTCGCAGTGCCAAAGTCTTTGAACTTTTTTTTAAAAGATTTTATCCAGGGCGCCTGGGTAGCTCAGTCAGTTAAGTGTCTCCCTTCCACTCAGGTCATGATCCCAGGGTCCTGGATCGGGACCCACTCAGGCTCTCTGCTCAGCGGGGGGCCTGCTTCTCTCTCTGCCCCTCCTTGCACCCCCTCACTCATGCTCTCTCTCTCTAATAAGTAAATAAAATCTTTTAAGAAAAGATTTTATCCAGGGGCGCCTGGGTGGCTCAGTGGGTTAAGCCGCTGCCTTCGGCTCAGGTCGTGATCCCAGGGTCCTGGGATCGGGTCCCACATCGGGCTCTCTGCTCAGCGGGGAGCCTGCTTCCCCCTCTCTCTCTGCCTGCCTCTCTGTCTATTTGTAATCTCTGTCTGTCAAATAAACAAATAAAATCTTAAAAAAAAAAGAAAAGAAAAGAAAAGATTTTATCCATCTATTTCAGAGAGAGAAAGAGAGTGCCCATGAGTGGGGGAAGGAGCAGAGGGAGAGATTATCCAAGCAGACTCCTGCTGACGCTGGAGCCAGAGGCAGGGCTCAATCCCAGGACCCATGAGATCAGGACCTGAGCTGAAATCAAGAGTCAGACACTCAAACAATTGCGCTACCCAGGCACGCCCAAAGTCTTTCAATTTTAATGAAGTCTGACTTATTTAATGTTTTATTTTATAGAATGTTCTTTTGGTCTTATATCTGAGACTCTACATGTAGCCCTATTTTCCAAAGATACCCTTCTATGTTTTCTGTAAAAAGGTTTATAGATTTGTGTTTACATTTAAATATATGATCCGGGGCGCCTGGGAGGCTCAGTGGGTTAAGCCTCTGCCTTTGGTTCAGGTTATGATCTCAGGGTCCTGAGATCAAGCCCCGCATCGGGCTCTCTGTTCAGCAGGTAGCCTGCTTCCCTCTCTCTCTCTGCCTGGCACTCTGCCTACTTGTGATCTCTCTCTCTCTCTCTGTCAAATAAATAAATAAAAGCTAAAAATAAATAAATAAATATATATATGATCTATTTTGAATTCATTTTTGTAGATGGTGTGAACTTAACATGGACGTTAATTTTTTTATGCCCTATTGTTGGAAACTGGGCCAGCCCCATTTGTTGAAATGAATATCCTTCCATCAGCCCAGATATCCAGACATATGAATGGATAAAGAAGATGTGGTATGTATATACAATGGGATATTACTCAGCCAACAAAAAAAAAAAAAAAAAAATGAAATCTTGCCATTCACAAAGACATGGCTGGAACTAGAGGGTATTATGCTAAGTGAAATAAGTCAATCAAAGAATTATCATATGATCTCATTGCTATGTGGAATTTAAGAAACAAAACAGAGGATTTTAGGGGTAGAGAGGGAAAATAAAACAGGATGAAACCAGAAAGAGAGACAAACTCTAAGAGACTCTTAATCATATGAAACAAATTGAGAGTTGCTGGAAGGGGGTGATGAGGGGTAACTGGGTGATGGATATTAAGAAGGGCATGTGATATAATGAGCACCTGGTATTATATAAGACTGGTGAATCGCAAACTGTACCTCTGAAACCAAGAACACACTATATGTTAATAAAAAATGTTTTTCGAAAAAATGAAATGAATATCTTTCCTTCCATTGAATTGATTCTGATCTTTATCAAAACTCAATTAGGCAATGATTTCTTTGATATGGCACCAGAGTGAAAAAAACAAAGAAAATAGATAAAATGGACTTCATCAAAATAAAAAATTTTGTGCTTCAAAGGACTCCATCAAGAAACTGAAAAGATGGGGCACCTGGGTGGCTCAATTGATTAAGTGACTGCCTTCAGCCTAGGTCATAATCCCAGGGTCCTGGGATTGAGCCCCACGTTGGGCTCCCTGCTCGGTGGGGAGCCTGCTTCTCCCTCTCCCTTTGCCACTCTGCCTGCTTGTGTCTCTTGCTCTCTCTGTCAAATAAATAAATAAAATCTTTTTTAAAAAAGTGAGAAGATAGTTCACAGAATGGAAGAAAATACTTGAAAATCCTACACCTATATGCAGAATATATAAAAAAAAAAAACACTTGCTCACTCAATAATAAAAAAATAAGCCAATTGAAAAATGAGCAAAGCATTTGAATAGACATTTCTCCAAGAAAGATATACAAATGACAAATAAGCACATTTTAAAAACTCAGTATCTAAAAACAAAACAAAAACAAAACAAAACTTCAAAATCCCTAGTCACTAGGGAAATGGAAATTAAAATCCCAGTGAGATAACAGCTGATATCCCCTAGAATGCCTGCAACCAAAAAGATGGACAATAACAAGTGTTGGTGAGGATGGCGAGAAACTGAAACACTCATATACTGCTGGTAGGAAGGTGAAATGTTGTGGGTGCTTTGACAGTTTGTTAGTTTGTTAGAAAGTCATTGAGTTCCTATATGACCCAAGAATTACACACACACACACACACACACACACACACATAAAACATAAACCCAAGAGAATTCAAATACATATATATGTATGCCCATATATATATATAACATACACACATATATATATACCCAAGAGAATTCAAAACATATGCCCACACAAAAGTTTGCACACAAATGTTCATAGCAGCATTATTCATAATAGCCAAAAGTGGGAACAGTGCAAATGTCCATCAACTGATAAATGGTAAACAAAATGGAATACTATGGAATATTATTCAGCCATAAAAAGGAATGAAGTACTAATACGTACTACAACATAGGTGAACCTTGAAAATATAACACTAAATAAAAGAAGCTAGACACAAAAGACATAGTTTAGGATTCCATTTATATGAAATGTACATAATAAGCAAATCCCTACAGACAGAATGCAAACTAATAATTGCCAAAGTCTGGGGGATTGGAGAAGGAGGGTATGAAGAATGACTGCTAATGAGTACCTGATTTCTGTTTTAGGTGATGAAAATATTCTGGAATTAGGTAATGGTAATGGTTGCATAATTGTGTGAATATACTAAAAACCATTGAATTTTAGACTAAAATTTTTTTAAATAAACAAAAAATCTATTGAGGATATGTGTTGCACCATTTCTGGGAATTTGTATTCTATTCCACTGATCTATGTATCTATTCCTCAGCCAGTACCACACTGTCTTAAGTACTGTACTTGTAGACTAAATCTTAAAAGTAGAAATAGTGATTCCTCCCACTTTATTTCTTTTTAGCCATTCTAGTTCTTTTTCCTTTTCTTTTTTTAAAAGATTTTATTTATTTGACACAGGGAGTGCACAAGCAGGGGGAGTGGAAGAGGGAGAAGCAGGCTCCCCGCTGAGCAGGGAGCCCCAAGTGGGACTCCATCCCAGGACCCTGGGATCATGACCTGAGCCAAAGGTAGACACTCAACTGACAGCCACCCAGGCTCCCCCTTTTCCATTTCATACAGTTTTAAAAATAAGCTTGATTATATCTACAAAATATATTGTTGGGGTTTTGATAGGAATTGCATTATACCTATGGATCAATTTGAGAGGAAATGGTATTTCTACTATGTTGACTCTTCCAATCCACGCCCACATTACATCTCCATTTATTTAGTTGATTTCTTTCATTTGTGTTTTAAAATTTGGGACATATATCATATAGATTCCATAATTGTTTTATTAGAGATATATAGATAGATAGATAGATAGATAGATATTCTAATTTTTTGGAGTGATTTAAATGACATATATTTCTAATTTTTGTTTCCACATGTACTTTGCTAGTATATGGGAATATGATTGACTTGTGTGTATTGATTTTGTACCTGTGACCTCACTGAACTCACTCATTAATCCTACAAACTTTTAAAAAATTCACTTTTTAAAAACATTTATTTATTCATTCATTTAAGTAATCTCTACACAAAATGTGGGGCTCAAACACGCAACCCGGAGATCAAGAGTCTGATGCCCTTCTGACTGAGCCAGCTAGGCACGCCCAGAAACTTTTTAATACTCCTTTTCCATACAGATAATCAATCATGTAATCTAAAAACAGAGCAGTTTTATTTCTTCCTTTCCAATATATATGCATTTTATTTCCTTTTCTTGCCTTATTGAGCTGGCTAGGATTTCTGCTACTATGGTGAATGAAGAGTGGAGAAAGCAGACATCCTTCATCTTGTTCCTGATCTTAGGGGAAAAGCACTCAATCTTTTGCTACTAAGTGTCATGACAGCTGCAAAACTTTTATAGACTCTTTATCAAGTTGAGAAAATTCTTCTATTTATCTAATTTTCTAGTTTTTATTTTTTATTCATGAATGAGTGTTGGATTTTGTCACATGCATTTTCTGCATCAATTGATATGACCATACAATTTTTTTCCTTTAGCCTGTTATAGGGAATTACTTTAATTTTCCAGTATTGACCCAGGCTTGTATTCCTAGAATAAATCCCACTTAATCATGATGTATAATTCCTTTTCGATAAGAACTGCAAAGAGGGGCACCTGGGTGGCTCACTCAGTTAAGCATCCAACTCTTGGTTTAGGCTCAGGTCATGATCTCAGGGTCCTGAGACTTAGCCGTGCATCAGGCTCCTAGCTCAACAGGAGTCTGCTTCCCCCCCTCTCTCCCTCTGCCACCTCCCACCACGTGCTAACTCTCTCTAAAATAAATAATTAACTAAATATAAAAAAAGAATTGCAAAGATTTGTTGAGAAAAATTGACATCTAAGATCTTGAGATACACTGATCTGTGCTTTTCCTGGTTTTATACTGCCTTTGTCTGGTTTTGTTACTAGAGTACAATATTGACTTCACATAATGAGTTGGCAAGTGTACTGTCTTCTGTTAGTTCTTGGAAAATATTGTACAGAATTGATACTAATTTTTCTAAAACATTTGGTAGAATTGTCCAGTGAAATGATTAGGGTCAGATTTCTTTATGAAAGTTTAAAAAAAATTTTTTTAATTTACTTATTTATTGTTGAAAGAGAGAGAAAATATGCAAGCAGGGGGAGGGACAGGAGGAGAGGGAGTGAAACGGACTCCCTGTTGAGTGCAGAGCCCCATGCGAGGCTCCATCTCACAAACCTCAAATCATGACCTGAGCTGAAGTCAAGAGTCCTGAAGTTTAACTAACTGAGCCATCCAAGTGCTGCTCTTCATGAAACTTTTAAATTAAAATCCAGTATCTTCAATAGTTATAGGACTATTCATATTATCCATTTTGTATTCTGTGAGTTTGGGTAGTTGTATTTCTCAAGGTCCGTTTCATCCATGTTTGTGTTTTTTGTTTTTTGGTTTTTTTTAATTATGTCAGAAGAGGGCGCCTGGGTTGCTCAGTCAGTTAAGCACCTGCCTTTGGCTCAGGATCCTGGGATTTAGCCCCATATCTGGCACCCTGCTCAGCGGTGTACCTGCTTCTCTCTCTCCCTCTGCCTACTGCTCCCCTTGCTTGTACTCTTTCTCTGTCAAATAAATAAAATCTTAAAAAAAAATAATTTATGTCAGTAGAATTGTTCATAGTATTGCATTATTATTTTCTAATGACTGAAGGATCTGTGGTAAAATTCCCTGTTTAATATCTGATATTGATAACTGGTATTTTCTCTTGTTTTATCTTTTTCAGTCTTGCTAGAGGATGATCAATTTTACCGATAATTCCAAAGAACCAGCTTTTGTTTCACTGGTTTTCCCTACTGTTTTCCTATTTTCAATTTCATTTCTTTCCGCACTTTATTATTTCTTGTACCTACCTTGGGTTTGTTTTATTCTTTCTCTCATTTATTCCAAGTGGTCACTTAGATTATTGATTTGAAGTCCTTCCTCTTTTCTATTTTATGTATTTAGTGCTATGAATGTCTCTCTCAGCAACAACTCTGTAGAGACCTGCTAATTTTCTGTTGCTGTTCATTTATTATATTGTGGTTTTTAAATCAGATTCCTACTTTAATGGCGCCCTCTTCTGTCAGCATAACAAAATCCAGATATTTAATAAATTTCTGTTTCTGTTTCTGTAATAGGGGAGAGTTCATGTGCGCTCTGATTTTGTGGTTCTCTCTCTTTATGTTAGCTCTCACTTTTGCCCTTTTTCTTTTCCCCTCCACCACTCAATTGACAAAGGGTTCTTCTCCATTGCTTTTTACCTTTTTTTATCTCCCAGAATCTATGTGTTTCTGTGTGTTTCCAACACTGCCCCTTCAAATCATGCATGCTTGTAAGTTTCTTTCCTGTAGTTTCTGTTCTGTTCCACCTAACCTGTTTAAAAAATTTAAGATGAACTTGGTCTTTCTGGTGGTGGTTTTTATATAACTTTAGGCTTTTTAGCTATTTTCCCTCTCTGTTTTCCCCCTCAGGTTTTCTCTATCAGCCTGGCTCACCACGAAATCTTGTAAGAGGGCAGATTTCGGGCAAGGAAACACGAGACATAACACACTATAATTTGGTGACATCTCTCCTTTTACTTACAGTTATTTTGAACTTTCCATATTCCTTTTCTTCCAATTATGGTGAGGGTATGATTTGGTGTAGTTTTATTTTTCTCTTCTCTTTGTTCGACATTGCTTTGGGAAGAAATGTTGAAATACTGGGCTATAGGTGCCTGCCATTGTCAGCTACCCAGAAATTCTCCATCATACGGAATTCTAATAATGGATGTTATTCATGGTGACTACAAGTATTTCTTAGTATAAGGATATTTATACTAGGGGAGATGTGGGAAATAATGTATAATTTCCCCAGGGTTGAACTAATGTTTCTCTCTTTTATCCTGTTTTCAGTCTCAGTGTTTCATTTGGAATAAAAATGCCTTCCTCTTCTCCCAACTACCAGCACTAAATATGAAACACCAAGATTCTAATTTGTAAATTATTGCAGTTTCTATCTCCAGTATAATATGAATTTCAGGAGTGAACTGCAGTGGAGCCTGTCATTCTAGTTGGGAGTGATTAGATTAGAAGAGATAATATATCCAAGAGTTTGTTCAAAGATCTGTCTCTCATATGCCATGGTTTCCTTTGGGGAGACCTTAGTTGCTAAAGCTGTGACAGATAAGAATAGATTTCCTTATGAGACCTGTTTTTAAGACGTGATTTCAAAACGAATGTTCATGAATAACATTTCTTATTAAAGTTCAGTAGTCAAGTTCTCTCGTGCACCTTTTTCAGAAAGTACAACGTTAGAATCAACACAGCAGAATGGCTGAGGCATGCGATTCTCAGAGCCAGAATGCCAGGATGAATAGCCAAGTTCTGCCATTGTATAGATGTGTGACCAAGTTACGTGTGACCAAGACATGTGACCAAATAACTCTTGTTTTCTCACCTAGAAAATTGAAGCAGTGGATGCCTGGGTGGCTCATTCAGTTAAGTGTCTCACTCTTGATTTTGGTTCAGGTCATGATCTCAAGGTCGTGAGACTGAGACCCACATTGGGCTCCACACCAAGATTCTCTCTCCCCCTCCATCTCTCCCCACTCCTCTCTCTCTTGAAAAAAGAAAAAAGAAAATAGAGGTAGTAACAGTACCTACATCATGGCGTAGTGGGGAGGATTAAATGAGTTAATACATGTGAGGCACGTAAAATAGTGCATAACATAGTAAGTTTGTATAAGTGCAATATCTATCATATAACTTAGTTTTGCCAGTTTTTTTTTAGAGATTTTATTTATCTATTTGAGGGAGAGAGTGCAAGCAAGGTGGGAGAGAGGAGAGGGGCAGAGGGAGAAAGAGAAGCACCACCATAGAGCTCGATCCCAGGACCCTGAAATCATGACCTGAGCAATCCCAAAACCCTGAGATCATGGCCTAAACCAAAGGCAGATGTTTAACCAACCGAACTACCCAGGCGCCCCAGTTTTACCAGTATTTTAATGGCCATATTAATGAACTGTTATTACATAAAAATTGTCACAATTTCACAGATTTAAACAACACCCATTTTTCATCTCATCATTTCTGTAGGTCAGGGATATGGGCACTGCTTAACTGGGTCCTCTGCCTCAGATTTTCATACAAGGCGGCGATAAAGGTGTTGATCTTGGCCTTGGGTTCCATTCTGAAGGATGACTAGGAAAGGATTTGCTCCAAACTCATGATTGATAGCAAGTTTCATTTCTTTGTCACTGTCTGTGGGACTGAGGACCCAGTTTCTAGCTAGGCTATTCGCCAGAAGCCACCCTACGTTCCTTATTACATGGGACTCCTCAACATCGCAACTTGCTTCATCAGAGCCAGCAAGGTAGAGAGTCAGCTAGAAAGACAGAGGTTACAATCTCTTGTAACCTAGTCATAGAAGTAATATCCTATCACCTGTGTCATTTTCTGTTGGTTAGAAGCATTCACTTAAGCCAGCCCACACACAAGGGGGTGACTACCTGGACACAGGGATCACTGGAGGCCATCTTAGAGTCGTTGACCACACATCTCAACAAGAAAGTGCAGTATTTTTTTTTGAAGATTTGATTTTTAAGTAAACTACACACCCAATATGGGGCTTGACCTCACGACCCCAAGATCAAGAGCCACATGCTCCACTGGCCTAGACAGGCAGGCCCCAAAAAGAAAGTGCAGGACAGTAGAAGTGTTTCAGTACATTGATTCTGCAATCAGCTCACCCAAATTGAAGTGCTGATTAACTTGGACAGGTTACTGTGAGTCTGTTTCCTCATCTTCAACAGGAAGTAATAACAGTACTTGGGAGACATTTTGGGAAGGATGAAATAGGAATATCTATTTATTTATTTTCCTTTAAACTTATTGAGTGCTTAATAAATATTACTTAATATTATTCCAAAGCCAACAGAATAGATATTTAGTTTAACCAGCTAGTGTATTCTATACATTACTGCCAAGCAGTTGATTAAATAGGGCTTGAGGAAAATGAACAAAAACAAAAGATCATCACAAAATTGTTACTCTTCCCTGTTAATTATGATAGCTTTGAAAAGTGTCACTTCTGTATAGACCCTCTGCTAGGTTATGGGTTTTTTAAGAGGCGCTTCTATGCTCAGAACCAGATTAATAATGACAACTAGAACTCAATGCCACACATCAGCTATATCTCAACTCTAATCCAGCCACAGCATCTGCCACATATGTACAGATTAATACTTTTGATTGCATTATTAGTATATTTTCTTTATTTAACTAAATACAATTCAATATACCATTACTGAGATCCTTCTACGCTCCAATCCCTTTGCTGGACACTTGAGAATACAGTTCCTACCCTCAAGGAGCTCAGAGTCTCTACGGAGAGAAAGATAAACATGGGATAATAACACAATGTGATATGCACTGTGGCAGAAGTCAGCATAGGGTGATAAGGGAACACAGAGGAGAAGATAAGCCTAAATTAGATGAGCCAGCAAATGCTTCCTCAACAAGGTGATACCTGACTGGAGGCTTAAGGTATGGGTAAGGGAGGATCTTCTCAGCAGGGGATACAAGAGGTGAAACAGAAATATCCTTGTTTTCAGTTTCATAGTCCAGCAGGGGAGAGAAACTCACAAAAAGCTAATAACACTAAATGTGATGAAATGCTGCAAGAGCATAGGAAAGCACATTTGGACTGGGGTGAAGGGTGGTCACCAAAGGATTCATAAGGGAGGAGACAGCTGAGCCAGACTTTAAGGAAGGAAAATTGTATTGTCTTTTGTTTGATCTTCCTCAAGTTTTCTCCATTGCTGCTTCCAGCATTAAGTGAAATTTTACAGGTTGGGGCCATTTTATTTTTTGTTAATCACCCTTCATTATCCACATGTGATTAAAGAAACAGCCAACTGGAAACCAGAGCATTGGAACTATGTACCTGCATTTCACCTTGGCTGTCTCTTGACTTAAGCATTATCACGTCAAGGCATATCCATATATTGCCTAAATAATGATAGTATTTGCATTAATAATAATAAGTCTAAAATTTGTATAATATGTTCCAGTTTAGAAACCACATTTTATAGACATTACATTTACAAATTAATTATATTTCAGACATGTAGAAAAATACAGAAAATGATAAAATAGCCACCTATAATCATACCACCTAATTAACTGGATGTTACTGTTTTACCTTTTTTGCTTTGACTGTTTCTCTAAGAAATAATGTAAAACAGACACATAAATCAACGGAATAGAATAGAGAGCCCAGAAAAAACCCAAGTGTATATGGTCAATTAATCTATGACAAAGGAGGCAAGAATATACAATGGGGGAAAGGCAGTCTCTTCAATAAATGGTGTTGGGAACATTGGACAGTACATGCAAAAGAATGAAACTGGACCACTATCTTATACCATGTGAAAAAACAAACTATAATAGATTAAAGAGTTGAATGTAAGACCTGACACTATAAAACTCCTAGAAGAAAACGCAGGCAGTGAGCACTTTGACATCAATCTCAGCAATACTTTTTGGGGCCAGTCTCCTCAGGCAAAGGGTAACAAAAGCTAAAATAAATGGGATTACATTAAACTAAAAAGCTTTTGCACAGCAAAAGAAACCATCATTGAAATGAAAACACAACCTAATGAATGGAAGAAGGTATTTGCAAATCATACATCCAATAAGAGGTTAATATCTAAAATATATAAAGAACTTATACAACTTATTATCAAAAGAACAACCCAATTAAAAATGGGCAGAGGACCTAAATAGACATTTTTCCAAAGAAGACATCCAGATGACCACCAGGCATATGAAAATATGTTCAATATCACTAATCATCAGAGAAATGCAAATCAAAACCACAATGAGCTATCACCTCATACCTGTCAGATTTGCTATTACCAAAAATAGAAAAAATTACTAGTGTTGGCGAGGATGTGGAGAAAAGGGAACCCTCCCACACCGTTGGTGGGAATGTAAATTGATGCAGCCATAATGAAAAACAGTATGGAACTTCCTCAAAAAATTAAAAGCAGAACTACCATATGATCTGGAAGTTCTACTTCTGTGTATCTACCCCAAGAAAACAAAAGCACCAATATGAAGAGATATATGTGTCTCTGTTCACTGCAGTATCATTAACAATAGCCAAGATATGGAAAAACCCTAAGTGTCTATCAATAAATGAATGGATAGGGGCGCCTGGGTGGCTCAGTGGGTTAAGCCGCTGTCTTCGGCTCAGGTCGTGATCTCAGGGTCCTGGGATCGAGTCCCGCATCAGGCTCTCTGCTCAGCAGGGAGCCTGCTCCCCTTCCTCTCTCTCTGCCTGCCTCTCTGCCTACTTGTGATCTCTCTCTGTCAAATAAATAAATAAAATCTTAAAAAAAATAAATGAATGGATAAAAAAGATGGGGGACACACAAATACACACACACACATACACACTGAACTATTACACAGCCCATTATAAAGAATGAAATTTTGCCATTTGTGACAACGTGGATATGGACCTAGAGAATATAATGCTAAGTAAATAAATCAAAGAAAGACAAATACTGCATAATGTCACTTACATATGGAATTTAATAAATAAAACAAACAAGCAAACCAAACAAAACAGACACAGACTCAGAGATAAAGGGAAAAAACTGTCGGCTACCAGAGCGGGGAGGCGGTTGGGGGAGGGCAAAATAAGTGAAGGACATTAAGAGGTACAAACTTCCAGATATAAAATAAATAAATTATGGGATGTAATGTACAGCACAGAGAATACAGTTGATTTTTGAATAACAAGGGTTTGAACTGCTTGGGTCCATTTACACATGGATTTTTTTTTCAATAAATATACTGAAAAATTTTTCGGAGATTTGTGACAATTTGAAAAACTCAGAGAGAAATTAGGAAAAAGGTATGTCAGAGGGGAGGTAGGAGCGGGTAAGAGTGAAAAAGATAAAGGGGATTAAGAGTACAGATATCGGGGCACCTGGGTGGCTCAGTGGGTTAGGCCTCTGCCTTCAGCTCAGGTCATGATCCCAGGGTCCTGGGATTGAGCCTCCCACTGGGTGCTCAGCAGGGAGCCTGCTTCTCCCTCTCCCTCTACTTACTGTTCCCCCTATTTGTGCTTTTTGACAAATACACAGATAAAATCTTTGAAAAAAAAAGTTGAATCATTACACTGTTCAACTGAAACAAAGGTAACACTATGTTTATTAAGATGCACTATTAAATCATAACTGCATAAAACTGATAGTAGTACATACTGTACTTCGATAATAATTTCATAGCCACCTCCTTTTGCTATTGTGGTGACCTCAAGCACTGTATCTCCTTAAAATGCCATGTGACACTAATCATCTCTACATGAGCAATCTGTCTTTCCAGGAAATTGCAAAGGGCAGTAAAGTCATCTCTCACAGTTCTCATGTATTTTCCATCAGCTTCAGTGCAATACCGTAAACCCTCAGTAACACCAGGGGACCCATACAAAATGCCACTAGTGCTGCTGGAAGGGCTCCCAAGAAGCAGAGAAAAGTCATGACATTACAAGTAGAAGCTGAATTAGCTTGATATGTACCATAGATTGAGGTTTTCAGGGCTGTTCCCCACCATTTCAACATGAATAGATACAGCATAAGAATCATTGCAAAAGAAAGAAGAAAAAAGAAAGGAAATTTGTGAAGCCATTACTGCAGCTGTGCCAACAGGCATGAAAACTTCACACTTCGTCTGAAATAACTTTTTATCTTGTGTTGAAAATGCAGTCTTTGGGGCACCTGGCTGGCTCAGCTGGTAGAGAATGTGACTCTTTTTTTTTTTTAAGATTTTTTATTTATTTATTTGGCAGAGAGACAGAGATCACAAGTAGGCAGAGAGGCAGGCAGAGAGAGAGAGAGAAGCAGGCTCCCCACTGAGCAGAGAGCCCGATGCAGGGCTTGATCCCAAGACCCTGAGATCATGACCTGAGCTGAAGGCAGAGGCTTAACCCACTGAGCCACCCAGGCGCCCTGAGCATTTGACTCTTGATCTCAGGGTTGGAAGTCTGAGCCCCACACTGAGTGTAGAGATTACTTAAAAATAAAATCTTCATCAAAAAAAGAAAATGCAGCTATTATGTGTGTGCAGGCTTGCTATGAGAAAGGTATACCTATAGACTCTAATACGATTCCAGAAAAAGCAGTCAATGTGGTAACTTAGAGCAAAAGGAAGGGGATGACCTAAAGCTGGAGAATTGGGGCACCTGGGTGGCTCAGTCAGTCGGGCATCTGCCCTCAGCTCAGGGCAGATCCTGGGTTTCTGGGATCGAGTCCTACACCAGGGTCCCTGCTCAGCAGGGGGTCTGCTTCTCCCTCTACCCTTCCCCTCTGCTCATGTTCACACACTCTCTCTCTCAAGCTCTCTCTCAAATAAATATATAAGACATTTTAAAAAATAAAGCTGGAGAATTTAATGCCAACAAAGGATGGTTTCATTATTTTAGAAAGAGGCTGGGCTTAAAAAATGTGAAGACAACAGTAGCAACCAAGAGCATACATGTTCCCAGACACCTTTTTAAAAATCATCAAAGAGGAAGGATAGCTGCCTGACCTGGTTTTAAATGCAGAGTAAAGTGCCCTATTCTGGAAAAAAAAAAAAAAAAAGTGCCACAAAGGACACTTATTGGTAAGGAAGAGAATCAAGCAGCAGGATTTAAAGCAGGGAAGGATAGACTAACTCTACTGTGTTGTGTAAATGAAGTCAGGTTCATGATCAGGACTGCCATTATCTATAAAGCTGTTAATCCCCAAGCCTTGAAGTGAAAAGATAAACACTAGATGCCAATCTTTCTGTTGCACAACAAGAAGATCTGGACAATGAGAACCCCTTTTCTGAATTGGTTCCATTGATTCTTTATGCCTGAAGTCAGAAGTACCTTGCCATAAGGGAGGGCCAGAGGGAGGGAAAGAAGTAGACCCCTGAAGAGCAGGGAGCCTGATGCAGGGCTCGATCCCAGGACTCTGGGATCATAATCTGAACCAAATACAGACAATTAACCAATAGAGCCATATGGGCGCCCCATTTCCCTAAAGGCTTATTAAAATATTATCACCCTTACTTGGTTCTTTATACTTTTCTGTATCATCTACGTATTTGAAAATGGATATAGATTTAGTTTATGACAAGAAAATAAAAGCCAAACTGTGGAAAGAACCAAGATGCCCTTCAACGTATGAATGGATAAGGAAGATGTGGTCCATAGACACTATGGAGTATGGTGCCTCCATCAGAAAGGACGAATACCCAACTTTTGTAGCAACATGGACGGGACTGGAAGAGATTATGCTGAGTGAAATAAGTCAAGCAGAGAGAGTCAATTATCATATGGTTTCACTTATTTGTGAAGCATAACAAATAATACGGAGGACATGGGGAGATGGAGAGGAGAAGGGAGTTGAGGGAAATTGGAAGGGGAGGTGAACCATGAGAGACTATGGACTCTGAAAAGCAACCTGAGGGTCTTGAAGGGGCGGGAGGTGGGAAGTTGGGGGAACCAGGTGTTGGGTATTAGGGAGGGCACGGATTGCATGGAGCACTGGATGTGGTGCAAAAATAATGAATTCTGTTAAGCTGAAAAGAAATTTAAAAAATAAAATATTTTTAAAAACATATTTAAAAATAGACAATAAAATTAGGCTTAACTGAGCCAACCAGGCACCCCAGTGGACTGGCTTTTACAGTTTTTTTTATATTGGACAATGCCCCTGACCACCCAAAAAAACCCATGAGTTCAAAACCAACGGCATCAAAGTTGCCTACCTGCCCCCAAACACGATGTCTCTAATTCAGTCTCTAGACCAGGGGTTCACATGGACCTTTAAGGCTCATCACACATGGTACTCTATGGAAAAGATTTTTCAATGCTATGGAAGAGAACCCCAAGAGAGAGACTATCATGAACGTCTGGAAAGGTTACACCACTGAAGATGTCGTCATTGTTACAGAAAAAGTTGTAAAAGCCATCAAGCCCCGAACAATAAATTCCTGGGGGAGAAAACTATGTCCAGATGTTGTGAATGACTTCATAAGATTTACTAATCAAGCCAATCAAAGAAATCATGAAAGAGATTGTGGATATGGCAAAAAAAAAAAAAAAGTGGTGGGGGCAGGGGAGGGAGGCGAAGGACCTCAGGATACGGATCCTGGAGAAAGTCAAGCACGAATAGACACCACACCAGAGGAATTAAAAGATAACTTGATGGAGAGGAGTGCTTCCCAGTGAGCGCCAGACAATGAGAAGCAAGAGGTAGAAGCAGCGCTAGAAAACAATTTGACATTAGACCACCTGGAGGAAGGGGTCCAATTATTCGAGACTGCTTTTGACTTCTTTTTCAACACAGATCCTTTTCTGATACAGGCACTGAAACTAAAGCAAACAGTGGAAGAAGGATTGGTACCGTAGAGAAACACTTTTAGAGAAATGAAAACGCAAAAAAGGTCAGACAGAAATCACGATGTATTTCCATAAAGTTAGACCAAGTGATTGCCCGTCCTGCCTCCCTTTCACCCCCTCTGCCATCCCTGAGACAAGACCAACCGCTCTGCTTCCTACCCTCTCCAGCCTACTTAACACGAAGATAGATGACAAGGATGGAGCCCCTTAAGATGACTCGCTTCCACTTAGTGAATAGTAAATAATCATCAGGCTGTAGAGTTAATAAACTTATCTATTTTATTTGTGTGTCTTCATGGGAAAAATCTAATCACTGCATGGCGAGAACTGTATGAGATGAGTCTGTGTCATCATCAGCATCTAAGTTTCCATCACGTGAACTATCATGTGCAAGACCTGCATGTATCCTTACATAGGCATAAGGTGAGTGATATTTAATATAAAATTAATACGTTGTTTTGCTTACTGTTCTGTAACTTTGCTCTCAAAGAATTACATTACTATACAGTATGTCTCTCTCATAATTGAAGAAATAACCATCACGGGTAAGTGGTTTCTTTTTAAAATGTAACAGTGTTTCCAATACTGTATTATGAATAGGGCTGCAATACTGTATGTCATAAAAATTTTATAATGATTCATTCATTAACGTATAGGCTAGTCTACCATGAAGCAATCATATCAATTACATGCTGTTATCAGAAAGCAATAATATTGCTGCTTCTACATTATCAGTGCATGAATAATTATACCAGTAAACAAATACAAATTTCTTTTAGACATTATCCTTTCATTTTGGATGTGTAGTGATAGTAATACATATAATATCTACAGCGTTTGTGTATCACGTAAGACAATATTGGGGTGCCTGGGTGGCTTAGTCAGTTGAGAGTCTGACTCTTGATTTTGGCTTGGGTCATGCTCTCAGGGTCGTGGGATCAAGCCCCACATTTGGCTCCATGCTCAGTGGGGAGTCTGCTTCTCCCTCTCTCTGTCCTTCCCCTCTCTTACACACACATTCTCTCTCTCTCTCTCTCTCACACACACACACACAAATATATAAATCTTTAAAAATAAATAAGACAATATTGGGACACCTGGGTGGCTCAGTTGGTCAAGCCACTGCTTCAGCTCAGGTCACGATCCCAGGGCCCTGGCACTGAGTCCCACATCGGGCTCCTTCCTTTGCAAGGAGCCTGATTCTCTCTCTGCCTGCTGCTCCCCCTGCTTGTGTGTGCTCGCACTCTCTCTGACAAATAAATAAGTCTTTAAAAAAAAAAAAGAGAGACAATGTTGATGTAGGTACTGACAGATGATTCACCTTGTAAACAGAAAACATAAATTTACAGTGTCAATAAACATAGTCCAGTACTGTAAACGTATTTTCTCTTCCTCCTGGTCGACAACAAGCTATCAGTAGTTAAGTTTTGTGGGGAGTCTAAAGTTACATGCTGATTTTTTACTGTGTTGGGGGTTAGTGCCCCAACCCCTGTGTTATTCAAGGATCAACTCTGTGGTCAATAATATTTTAATAACTTTGTATAGTGATAAATGATAATAAGGCATTATAGAAATAATTTCATAAAGTATAAAAACATCAAATCACTGTATACCTGAAAATAACAGGACATTGTATATTAATTATACTTCAATTAAAAAAGAAATAATGTATTAGAAATACAGCAAAAACTCCTACACCCATCACTCCCCACTCTTATCTCTGCTGGAGTAACTACTGTCCTGCAGTTGCCATGAATTATCTCTGTGCATATTTTTGTACTTCATACATATGAATGTAAGCAATATATTGTTTCACATAGTCTCAAAAAAATTTTTTTAAGTAAGCTTCCATACCCAGTGTGGAGCCCAATGCAGGGCTTGAACTCACAACCCTGAGCTCAAGACCTGAGCTGAAATCAAGAGTTGGACACTTAACTAACAGACACACCCAGGCACCTCAGTCTCAAAAAAATTTAAATTGCATGATCTATATTTTACCCTTTTTGCCTTCCACGCAACATTATTTCTAAACTTTATTCATATTGATTAATGTTTCCCTGCTAGTTGCCCTAGTTCCTTCACTTTTAATAACTATATAGCATTCCATTCCATGACTAAATCACAGCTTACTTACATATTCTACAACTGCGAGACAATTAGTGTGGCTTTACTTTTCAATTTTTATTTTGTATTTTGCTATTATAAGGAGTATGGAAGAAAATGCTCTCATGTGTGTTTCTTTGTACCCATTTCTAAGACTTCCACTAGAGAGGTACTAGTATAATTCCAATATTCAAAATTGCTGGGTTGTAAGATATATGCATTTTCAAATTTATATTATAATTTATATTATAAAATTTATATTACATTTATATTTTAAATTTATATGCTTTTTCAGATTTTCAAATGTATATTCTTGATTAGGTCCAGGACCCAGAAAAAAGAAGGTCTGAAGAATATTATTGGGACAATTGAGTTTGAATGTAAACTATAGATTAGATAATAGTATTATTTCAATGCTACATTTTCTGGTTTTAATCATCATACTGTGGTTATGTACAGAATGTCCTTGTTCTGGGCACCTGGGTGGCTCAGTGGGTTAAGCCACTGCCTTCAGCTCCGATCATGTTCCCAGGGTCCTGGGATGGAGCCCCACATCGGGCTCTCTGCTCAGCAGGGAGCCTGCTTCCTCCTCTCTCTCTGCCTGCCTCTCTGCCTACTTGTGATCTCTGTCTGTCAAATAAATAAATAAATAAATAAATAAATCTTTTTTTTTTTTTTTTTTAAAAGAATGTCCTTGTTCTTAGGAAATACAGCCTAAAGTATTTAGGAGTAAATTAACATGATGTCTTTGTTACCTTCAAATGGTTCATGGGAGAGAGACAAAATGATGAAGTTAACTGGGCCTCACAGAGTGTCTACACTAGGGAGCATATCTCACCAGGGAGCATACCTGGTTAACCAATTTGTAGAGACAAGGAAGAGGGCTCCGGTGAAAATATAGAGATTATCGGGCAGTGCTCAATGGCTAGCCATGTGTCAAGGAGCTGAAAGGAAAAGGACTAGAGGATCAGGGAGAAGTAGTTCTGTATAGAGGCACGGGGGTGGATATATGGGGATGAATACAAACAGGCACCACAGAGGTGGTACAGAACAACCTAGTAGACAAGATAACCACTTAACATTAGCCAGCCGCTGTCATCACCCATGCCAGAACTTCCAAGACAGATCTGCGAATAGAATGGCCATAGTGGCAAAGACATATGAGCTCAGCAGTATGAACTCCTAAGAAGTCCAATCTAGTATTTTTCTCCCAACTTATTTGCAATACAGACCAACACTGTATGACCTATTTCTTGAAGAGACTTACCGGCCACTTGATGGAAAGTTGGACTATACTGGGCCCCCCATCTTAAAAGGGCCAATAGTTCATCCGCACAGGGATAGGTACTAAGCCAGACATGAGTTTGCCTTTCATACTTACGAAACTTCAGCTAGCTCCACTAACTGTGGACTTTGGAATTCCTGAAACATAGGCCTGATATCCACACAGTGTAGCATCTAACCAGACTACCCCCTTATAGCAAAGGAGGTGACAGAATGGACCAATGATCATGGGGTCCACTGGTCCCATGAGATACCATACCAGGCAGAGGTAGCTGGTCGCAAAAAATGCTGGAACAGTTTTCTAAAAATACAACTTAGTGTCAGCTTAGAAGAAATACTCTGAAAATAGCAAACCTTGAAGGTAGAGTGTATTTATTAAATCACAGACCTCTTTATGGTACTGTACCCCAGTATGATGGATACATGAATCCAGGAACCTAGAGTTGGTACCAATCACCTTTACCTCTAACAACCCACTGAGGGACTTACGTTTTCTGACCCCTCAACTCTGGGCTCTATAAGGCTGGAGGTTCTGTTTCCCAAAGTGGGTACACTTTTCCAGAGGACACAGCAAAGTTCCCAACTAACTACAAGTCAGAGCTGATCCCAGAGCACTTTGGACTCCTGGCACCCAGGAACCAGAAGATGAGAGGAGGAATCACCATCCTGGTAAGGGTCATGGAACCTTGTGTTCTGAAGGAGGCAGGGCGGCTTTTCCACAATGGCATCTGGGAAGAATTACATGTGTATCCCAGGTGATCCACATGGGTACATCCTATTACTGCCTTGACCCACTGTAACTGTGAACGGAGAAACACAGAACTTCCTGACAGAGAAAGTCTCATGCCATCAAGAACAAAGGTTTGGGTCCCAACCAAGTAAGGACCAAGATCTGCAGTAGAAATGGCTGAGGGCCAGGTAAATTTAGATGGGTAGTGCACGAGAGACAGGATGAGTGCCAGTTGTGTCCCCAGGACCCACTGCAATCACAGGTTGTAGTCTCAGAAAGAAATGTCATGGGCACTACACAGAAGTGACTCCACAAACATGTGGAGTTTATCTGTGTTTTGCACCAAGGCCACACCTCCCACTGGACACTACCCAGCACTGACTGACTGAGCCCAACTCCTTTGTCAACTGACTTTAGCTCAAAGACTCCCTGAAGGCAGGGAATTTCTCAGATCAGACAACAATCTATGATAATTTTCACTCAAGTTTTCCTCCTAGTCTCCTTCACCCAGAATCAGAATTGCATTGCGGTCTGATGACGCTGTCAGACTCTCCAAGATCCTTGCTTATTTCCTTTCATACAGGCATTTTCCTGAGTTAAATTCTTGCACATTTAATCCTTCATTGGCATCTGCTTTTCAGAGGATCAGGATTAACCCAGGGAGAAGACGTATATAACTTGTAAATCTTGGGAAAGGATACAAAGGAATTCTTTTACTGTTATCACAACCCTTCTTTAAGTTTGAAATTATATCAAAATAGAAAGTTAAAAACAACTGACCCCATGTGTTTAAAGGCACTTATAATTTTAAAAAGTCAAATTTTAAAAAGTCACAGATAAGAAAAGTTCAAATATGAATACAACACTCAGATCATAGAAGCACACTTTGTCATTTTCTCCATCTGAATTTTATTTATTCTTTTAATTTAATCTTTTAGAGAGAAAAATAGGGTGCACGTGAGTGTGGCAGGGGAGGAAGAGGGTAAGAAAGACTCTTAAACAGGCTCTACATCAAGTGCTGAGCCTACCATGGGGCTCCATGTCACAACCCTGAGATCATGACCTAAGCCAAAATCGAGAATCGGATGCTTAACTGACTGAGACACCCGGGTGTCCCTCCACCTGAATTTTAGAATTTGACTTCAGAGTACCAACCTTAATATTATATCCTTAAATGAAAGGTTTCTACCTACCTTCTCCCTGCAGTTAAACCTGGGTAAGTTTCTCAGTGTCAGCACTAGGGCTGAGAGCCCACACCTTCTTTCACAGTAGTGACCAAAAAAAGGCAGCTTTTATGTGGAATTTATCTAGTCACATGCCCAGACACACATCTCTCTTCTGTCTTCTATGAGCAAATGCTCGCTAATGTTTAGACACTGGTCCCTTTCCCCCCCCATTGCTGGTCTGTGTGACCATTTTCAGCGGGTATGTGTAATAAACAGAAGGCCCTATCAGTTGTTTCCTTCCACTATGGTATTTCCCTATTGTCAGACCTGCTTTGGTATGGCTGCTTTAGCTGTAAGAAGGATGGGGTATATAATTATATAATTATAATATATATAATATATTATATAATTACATTATATCCATTATATATACATTAGACATTATATATAATATTATTATACATTATTTACATTATATAATGTAAATAATATAAATTATACATTATTTGCATTATATATAATGTAAATAATATAAATACATTTAATATATGATATATATTTATATAAATATATAATATAATATATTATAATATATAAATCTTATATATATATATATATATATATTCACAAAGTTCAAAAGAAATTGTGCTAGAAGAACTAAATAGAACTAAAGAACTAAATATCCACACTGGAAAAAAAATAACACAACACTTACCTTGTACTATCTACTAAATTTAACTCAAAATAGATTATAAACCTTCATATGAGACCTAAAACTATAAAACATCAAGAATAAGCATAGGAGAAATCTTTGTGACTTTAAGTTAGACAAAGATCTTTCAGAAAAGTCACTCAAAAAAGCACAAATGATAAAAAATATTTATTATTTTAATTTTAACTTCTGATCTTTGAAATATGATATATATATATATATATACCCCATCTTTCTTATTATATTCTTTATAAGAAGGTAGTATTGAATAGGGAAAAAAGGACTATCTTGAAGTTTATATCTATATCTATATATATATAAAAGATAAAGAAAGTATATGTGTGAAAAAGTTCAAGTTAAAAAGTTACTATAGAATATGTTGTATTGGGGGGAGAGTCAAGATGGCAGAGGAGTAGCAGGCTGAGATGACATCAGGTCACAGGAGATCAGCTAGATAGTTATCAAACCATTCCGAACACCTACAAACCCAACAGGAGATAGAAGAGAAGAAGAGCAGCAATTCTAGAAACAGAAAATCAACCACCTTCTGAAACGTAGGACATGCAGACAAGTGAATCCAAAGCAATGGGAAGACAGACCACTGGGGAAGGGGCCCACTACCGGCAAGCAGTGGAGCAATGGAGCACAAAATCTGTACTTTTAGAAGTCTGCTCCACTGAGGGACATTGCTCCAGAGACTAAGCAGGGTCGTGGAGCCCTCGCGGGGTCAGGGGGGTCTCAGGTCCCACGGGGCCACAGAAGGATCAGGGATGTCTGAGTGTCGCAGAGCTCACAGGTATCAGAGCAGGGAAGCCGGCTACAGAGACGGAACTGAGGAGTGAGCTCTCAGATCTGGGTTACTTTGAACTATGATCCGCAGCACAGTCGGGCCACTGCTTTGTGAGCAAGACCCCACAAGTAGCAGATCGGGGAGACTCACCTTCCTCCACCAGAAGAGCAGCATGGCATAAATCTGCCGGGTTTGGAGACTCCAAATGCAGCTGTGTGCCAAAGAGAGAAATGCTCAGTCACAGGCAGGGTGAGCTCGGAGCGCAGCGGAGGCCAGGGAGACAGGAGTGATTGAGAGCTTTTCTCTGAGGGCGCACTGACGAGTGGGGCCCTGAGCTCTTGGCTCCTCCGGCCGGAGACCGGGAGGCCGCCATTTTCATTCCCGTCCTCCGGAACTCTACGGAAAGTGTTCAGGGAACAAAAGCTCCCAAAAGCGAACCGGAGTGGATTACTTAGCCCGGCCCCTGGTAAGGGGGGGTGCAATTCTGCCTCGGGCAAAGACACTCGAGAATCACTGCAACAGGCCGCTCCCCCAGAAGATCAACAAGAAATCCAGCCAAGACTAAGCTCACAGATCAAGGAGAACAGCGAAATTCCAGAGGAGGGGAAAGCAAAGCATGGAACTCATGGCTTTCTCCCCATGATTCTTAAGTCTTGCAAAGTTAATTACGTTTTTTTTTTTTATTTTATTTTTTTCTTATTCTAATTTTTTTAACTTTTTTCTTTCCTCTTTTAATGTTTGTTAACTAGTTTATCTTAACAATACCTTTCTAGAAAAATCTTTTAAAACCTTCATCATTATAGTCATATTTTATCCTTAATTGTATCTAACTTTATTTTTTGTATACACATAGGGTATTTTCTTCTAAAAAAATTTTTGGATACAATTTCTTCTAATAGATCAAAATATACCCTAAATCTAGCACAGGGCTTTGTTGTAGTCTCCAGTCTGAGCAAATTCTCTCCACTTTTTTTTTCTTTCTTTTTCCAACCAACTTATCAATTCCTTTTTTAGAATTTTTTTTAAATCTTCATCTTTACAGTCATATTCCATCCCTTCATCATGTTTACCCTTATTTGTGTGTGTGTGTGTGTGTGTGTGTATATAGATCTAGATATAGATATAGATATATGTTTTTCTTTCTTTAAAATTTTGGGAGGTAGTTACTTCTTTTTTTTTTAGATTTTTTATTTATTTATTTGTCAGAGAGAGAGTGCGAGCGAAAGCGAGCACAGTCAGACAGAGTGGAAGGCAGAGTCAGAGGGAGAAGCGGGCTCCCTGCGGAGCAAGGAGCCCGATGTGGGACTCAATCCCAGGACGCTGGGATCATGACCTGAGCCGAAGGCAGCTGCTTAACCAACTGAGCCACCCAGGCGTCCCGGGAGGTAGTTACTTCTAAGAAACCAAAATACACCCAAAATCAAGTGGGTGTCTCTGTTCTATTCAACAGTCTAATATATTTTTTTTAATTTTTAAAAAATTTCTTTTCACCTCCTTTTTTCTCCCCCTAATTTGGGGTCTCTTCTGATTTAGTTAGTGTACATTTTTCTGGGGTCATTGCCACGATTTTAGCATTTTATTCTCTCGTTCATATATTCTTATCTGGATAAAATGACAAGGCAGGAAAACTCACCACACACACACACACACACACACACACAAGCACAAGAGGCAGTACCAAAGGCTAGGGACCTAATCATATGGACATTGGTAATATGTCAGATCTAGAGTTCAGAATGACGATTCTCAAGGTGCTAGCTGGGCTCAAAAAAGGCATGGAAGATATTAGAGAAACCCTGTCTGGAGAAATAAAAGCCCTTTCTGGAGAAATAAAAGAACTAAAATCTAACCAAGCTGAAATCAAAAAAGCTATTAATGAGGTGCAATCAAAAATGGAGGCTCTTATTGCTAGGATAAATGAGGCAGAAGAAAGAATTAGTGATATAGAAGACCAAATGATGGAGAATAAAGACGCTGAGCAAGAGACACAAACAACTACTGGACCATGAGGGGAGAATTCAAGAGATAAGTGATACCATAAGATGAAACAATATTAGAATAATTGAGATTCCAGAAGAAGAACAAAGGGGGGGGGCAGACAGTATACTGGAATGAATCATAGTAGAGAATTTCCCTAACATGACAAAGGGAACAAGCACCAAAATCAAGAAGGCATAGAAAACCCACCTCAAAATCAATAAAAATAGGTCCACACCCCATCGTCTAATAGTAAAACTTACAAGTCTTAGTGACAAAGATAAAATCCTGAAAGCAGCTCGGGACAAGAAGTCTGTAACATACGATGATGAAAATATTAGACTGACAGCAGACTTATCCACAGACACCTGGTGGGCCAGAAACAACTGGCATGATATATTCAGAGCACTAAATGAGAAAAACATGCAACCAAGAATACTATAGGCAGCTAGGCTATCACTGAAAATAGAAGGAGAGATAAAAAGCTTCCAGGAAAATCAAAAACTAAAAGAATTTGTAAACACCAAACCAACCCTATAGGAAATATTGAAAGGGGTCCTCTAAGCAAAGAGAGAGCCTAAAAGTAACAGACCAGAAAGGAACAGAGAGAATAAACAGTAGCAGTCACCTTACAGGCAATACAATGGCACTCAATTCATATCTCTCAATAGTTACCCTGAATGTAAATGGGCTAAATGCCCCAATCAAAAGACACAGGGTATCAGAATGGATAAAAAAACAAAACCCATCAATATGCTGTCTACAACAAACTCACTTTAGGCCCAAAGACACCTCCAGATTTAAAGTGAGAGGGTGGAAAACAATTTACCATACTAATGGACACCAAAAGCAAGATGGGGTGGCAATCCTTAATTAATTAATTAATCCTAATTAATCCAGATAAAATAGATTTTAAGCCAAAGACTATAATAAGAGATGAGGAAGAACACTATATCATACTCAAAGGATCTGTCCAACAAGAAGATCTAACAATTTTAAATATCTATGCCCCTAACATGGGAGCAGCCAACTATATAAAACCACTTAGTAATGAAATCAAAGAAACACATCAGCAATAATACAACAATAGTAGGAGACTTTAACACCCCCTCACTGAAACGGACAGATCATCCAAGCAAAAGATCAACATGGAAATAAAGGCCTTAAATGACACACTGGACCAAATGGACATCACAGATATATTCAGAACATTCCATTCCAAAGCAACAGAATACACATTCTTCTCTAGTGAACATGGAACATTCTCCAGAATAGATCACATCCTGGGTCACAAATCAGGTCTCAACCATTACCAAAAAATTGGAATCATTCCCTGCATATTTTTGGACCACAATGCTCTGAAGCTAGAACTCAATCACAAGAGGAAATTTGGAAAGAACTCAAATACATGGAGGCTAAAGAGAATCCTACTAAAGAATGAATGGGTCAACCAGGAAATTAAAGAATTGAAAAAATTCATGGAAACAAATGATAATGAAAACACAATTGTTCAAAATCTGTGGGACACAGCAAAAGCAGTCCTGTGAGGAAAGTACATTGCGATACAAGCCTTCTCAAGAAACAAGAAAGGTCTCAAGTACACAACCCAGGCGAAGAGAAATAATCAAGATCAAAGCAGAAATCAAGAAATAGAAACCAAAACCATAGTAGACAAATAATGAAACTAGGAGCTGGTTCTTTGAAAGAATTAATCAGATTGATAAAGCCCTGGTCAGACTTATCAAAAAGAAAAGAGAAAGGACTCAAATAAATAAAATCATGAATGAAAGACGAGAGATCACAACCATTACACAAACAATTATAAGAACATATTATGAGCAACTATATGCCAGCAAATTTGACAATCTGGAAGAAATGGATGCATTCTTAGAGAATGTATAAACTACCAAAACTGAACCATGAAGAAATAGAAAGCCTAAACAGACCCATAACCAGTAAGGAGATGGAAACAGTCCTCAAAAATCTTCCAACAAACAAGAGCCCAGGCCAGACAGCTTTCCAGTGGAATTCTACCAAACATTTAAAGAAGAATTAATACCTATTCTCCTGAAACTGTCCCAAAAAATAAAAATGGAAGGAAACTTCCAAACTCACTTTATGAGACCATGATTACCTTGATCCCAAAACCAGACCCCACTAAAAAGAATTACAGACCAATATCCTTGATGAACACAGATGCAAAAATTCTCACCAAAATACTAGCCAACAGGATCCAACAGTACATTAAAAGGATTATTCACCATAACCAAGTGGGATTATTCCTGGGCTGCAAGGTTGCTTCAACATCTGCAAATCAATCAATGTGATACAACACATTAATAAAAGAAGGAACAATAACCACAAGATACTTTCAATAGATGCTGAAAAAGCATCTGACAAAGTACAGCATCCTTTCTTGATCAAAACTCCTCACAGTGTTGGGATAGAGGGTACATACCTCAATATCATCAAAGCCCTCTATGAAAAACCCACAGCGAGTATCATTCCCAATGGAGAAAAACTGAGAGCTCTTCCACTAAAGTGGGGAACATGGCAGGGATGTCCATTATCTCCACTGCTATTCACTCTAGTACTAGAAGTCCTATCCTTTGCAATCAGACAGTAAAAAACAAATTATAGGCATCCCAATTGACAAAGAAGAAGTCAAACTATCACTCTTTGAAGATGATATGATACTTTATGTGGAAAACCCAAAAGACTCCACTCCACATTTGCTAGAACTTGTACAGGAATTCAGTAAAGTGTCAGGATATAAAATCAATGCCCAGAAATCAGCTGCATTTCTATACACCAACAAGACAGAAGAAAGAGAAATTAAGAAGTCGAACCCATTTACAATTGCACCCAAAACCATAAGATACCTAGGAATAAACCTAACCAAAGAGGCAAAGAATCTGTACTCAGAAAACTATAAAGTACTCAAGAAAGAAACTGAGGAAGACACAAAGAAATGGAAAAATGTTCCATGCTCATGGATTGGAAGAACACATATTGTGAAAATGTCTATGCTACCTAAAGCAATCTACACGTTTAATGCAATCCCTATCAAAATTCCACCCATTTTTTTCAAAGAAATGGAACAAATAATCCTAAAATTTATATGGAACCAGAAAAGACCTCAAATAGCCAGAGGAATGTTGAAAAAGAAAGCCAAAGTTGGTGGCATCACAATTCCAGACTTCAAGCTCTATTACAAAGTTGTCATCATCAAGACAGTATGGTACTGGCACAAAAACAGACACATATATTAATGGAACAGAAGAGAGAGCCCAGAGGGGCACCTGGGTGGCTCAGTAGGTTAAGCCTCGGCCTTTGACTCAGGTCGTAGTCTCAGGGTCCTGAGATCAAGCCCCACATCAGGCTCTCTGCTCGGCAGGGAGCCTGCTTCCCCCTCTCTCTCTGCCTGCCTCTCTGCCTACTTGTGATCTCTCTCTCTCTCCCTGTCAAATAAAGAAGTAAAATCTAAAAAAAAAAAAAAAAAATAGAGAGCCCAAAAATAGACCCTTAACTCTATGGCCAACTAATCTTTGACAAAGCAGGAAAGAAGGTCCAATGGAAAAAAAAATACAGTCTCTTCAACAAATGGTTTTGGGAAAATCGAACAGCCACATGCAGAATAATGAAACTGGACCGCTTCCTTACACCACACACAAAAACAGACTCAAAATGGACGAAAGACCTCAATGTGAGAAAGGAATCCATCAAAATCCCTGAGGAGAACACAGACATCAACCTCTTTGACCTCAGCCACAGCAACGTCTTCCTAGAAACATCACCAAAGGCAAGGGAAGCAAGGGTAAAAAGAACCACTGGGACTTCATCAAGATCAAAAGCTTTTGCACAGCAAAAGAAACAGTCAACAAAACCAAAAGACAACTGACAGAATGGGAGAAGATATTTGCAAATAACATATCAGATAAAGGACTAGTATCCAAAATCTATAAAGAACTTAGCAAACTCAACACCCAAAGAACAGATAATCCAATCAAGACATGGACAGAGAACACGAACAGACATTTCTGTAAAGACATCCAGATCGCCAACGGACACATGAAAAAGTGTTCCACATCACTCGGCATCAAGGAAATACAAATCAAAACCACAATGAGATACCACCTCACACCAGTCAGAATGGCTAAAATTGACAAGTCAGGAAATGACAGATGCTGGCGAGGATGGGGAGAAAGGGGGAACCCTCCTACACTGTTGGTGGGAATGCAAGCTGGTGCAGCCACTCTGGAAAACAGCATGGAGGTTCCACAAAAAGTTGAAAGATAGAACTACCTTATGACCCAGCAATCGCACTACTGGGTATTTACCCTAAAGATACAAATGTAGTGATCCGAAGGGGCACATGCACCGAATGCTTATAGCAGCAATGTTCACAATAGCCAGACTATGGAAAGAACCTAGATGTCCATCACAGATGAATAGATAAAGAAGAGGTGGTGTGGGGTGCCTGGTGGCTCAGTGGGTTAAAGCCTCTGCCTTCAGCTCAGGTCATGATCCCAGG
>NC_081575.1:12286187-12318217 GCF_022355385.1 Mustela nigripes
CGAGCCCCACATCGGGCTCTCTGCTCAGCAGGGAGCCTGCTTCCCCCTCTCTCTCTGCCTGCCTCTCTGCAAACTTGTGATCTCTGTGTGTCAAATAAATAAATAAAATCTTAAAAAAAAAAAGGCATCTGCCTTCAGCCCAGGTCATAATCCCAGGGTCCTGGGATCGAACCCCACATAGGGCTCTCTGCTCAGCGGGGAGCCTGCTTCCTCCTCTCTCTCTCTGCCTGCCTCTCTGCCTGCTTGTGATCTCTGTCTGCCATATAAATAAAATCTTAAAAAAAAAAAGAGGGACCTTTTAAAAATAAATAAATGAAATAAACTTTTTCTTTTTTGAAAGAGAGAGAAAGAAAGAGAGCTTGCACCCATGAACTGGGGAGGGGCAGAGGAAGAAGAAGAAGCATCTGCACCGAGCACGGAGCCAGATGCGGGGCTCAATCCCATGACCCTGGGATCATGACCTGAGGCTGAAATCAGGAGTCAAATGCTTAGCCAACTGAGCCACCCAAGTGCTCCCCAAAATAAACATTTTTTAAACATGAGTTTCGGACTTTATCTTGATAATCCCCAGAGCATCCCTGTAAGGTTGGTGGATGGTGTCTCATTTCTGTAAATGAACAGTTTTCAATGGAGTGCTGCAAGGAAATTAATCCCTGAGCCCTAAGACATCCATCCTATGTAATGAACTCACTTTTCTCCTATGCATCTATAATAGTATTAGTCACTTCTCCTCGGGAGTCATTTCCCCTCAGGAGAAATTGAGGAAATAGTCACTCAAACATTTCTGTGTTCAACGTTCAGCTAAGGAACCTCAGATGAAAAAAGAATACACAGCAGGCAAACAAACCCACACCTGATCATTTGGTTAGTAGTGTCTTAAACTACACTTTGAGTCACAGGTTAGCAAAATGTTTTGAATGAATTTTAATTACCACTCTAGGTTCCAGGAATGTACACAGAATGCTTTAAAGATTATTTTTCCCTGGGTATTCTGAAATTTCCAGTTGCTTAGACGACAAAGCTTTTTATCAGCACAATTTATTGATGTGATTTGTCAGGTTTTTAAGGCACAAAGCACCAGTAAGAACCCTCAAGTGAGCAGGAACATTTGTTAGGTAGAAAGAGAAGACTGAATAAGATCAGAGTCCAAAGAGAATGGTTTACCAAATCAAATTGCTCCTAAAGAGGCTGATTGTGGGTCACATGGTTTCTTCTCAGTTGCATCCAGATCTTCTTTTGCGGTATAAGTCTGAATTCAAAATGGTGATGATGATGATGATAGCAGCTAAGAACTTCATTTACTCCTCAACAACCCCACCATTTTACAAAGAAACCAATGCTTAGCCACTTGAGTAACTTCTTAAAGGCTTCAGTCTAATAATTGTTGAATCTTTGGTTATTTGCGTGTTTCTAAGTTGTTGAATTTATGCACATACATTTGTTTGTAATGGTTCTTTATTATCCTTTTAGTATCTGTGGAATGCGTAGTGATAGAACTTTTCTCATTCCTGTTATTGGTCATTTGTGTCTTCTCTCTTTTTTTCTAATAAGTCTGGCTAGTGGTTTATCAATTTTAATGATTTTCTCCAAGAATCAACAGCATGTGGTTTCATTGACTTTTCCTCTATTGTTTTGTTACTGTTTCACATTTCATTTACATCTGCTCTGATCTCCATTGTTTCCTTCTTCTGCTTATGTTGAGTTTAATTTACTCTCCTTTTTCTAGTTTCTTATGATAGAAGCTGAGGTCATTGACTTGAGACCATTCTCCTTCTCTAACATAGGCATTTAGGGCTATAAATTTCCACAAGCACCACCTTTTAGTAGCATCCTACAAATTCTGGTATGCTGTATCTTCATTTTCATTCTTTTCAGAATACTTTCCCATTTCTCTTCTGCTATCTCATTTCGACCCATGGATTATTTAGAAATGTGTTATTTAGCTCCCAAATATATGGAGGATTTTCAAGATATATTTTTGTTATTGATCTCTAATTTAATCCCATTATTGTAAAACAGCATGGTTTAAATCCTTTTAAATTTATTAAGACTTTATTTTATGATATAGTGTATGTTCTATGTATGTATGTTCTATGTATGTTTCATGGACACTTGAAAAGAATGTCTACTCTGTTGTGGTTGGGTAGAATCTTCTATAAATGGCAGTTAGGACAAGTTGGCTCAATAGTGTTGCTTAATTCCTCTACATGCTTCCAGGTTTTCCACCTGATTCTTCTATCAATAATTGAAGAAGAACTACAATTTCCCACTATAATTTTATTTCTCTTTGCTGTTCCTCTGGCATTGCTTCATACATTTGGAGCTCTGGCTTTAGGCACATAAATGTTTGGACTATTTTTTCCTCTTGACAAACTGACCCTTTTATGATTACAAAGCAACTTCAGTCACCTTTGGTAATACTCTTTGGTCCTAAATCTACTTTGATATTAAGATAATCATTCCAGCTTTCATTTGTCTAGTGTTATCATGGAATATCTTATTTCCTCCTTTTGCTTTTAACCTATTTGTGTCCTTATATTTAAAGTAGGTTTCCTGGGGCACCAGAGTACTCAGTCAGTTAAGCATCTGACTCTGGATTTTGGCTCAGGACATGATCTCAGGGTCATGGGATCAAGCCCCGCATCAGGCTCCACACTCAGCACGGTGTCGGCTTGTCCCTTTCTCTCCCCCTCTGACCCTCCCCCTCACTCTCTCAAGAGTGCAACTGGGGAGTTCCTTGAAGATCGACAAATATCAAAAAAATTGTCTTAGCTAGTGACAGATGAGTGACCAGGTGTATAAAATACTGGAGGGTGATGGCCTGGAGCTGAATGGGAAGCAGTTTCTCAAATGACAGGCAGTGTCTGAGGCAAGGACAAAAGCCAAAGACTGTAGGAGATAGATCAATAACAGTAACACAAGTGAATGGTGACTCTTCAGACCATAACCTGCTTGTTTTGGGTAGACCATGAATAGCAAGCATTCTTGCAAGTTGTATGTAAACTGGGATTCAGAGAAAGGGTAGGTTGAGTAATTTTCAGTTTTCACCAGAGATTAGTTTGACTAATTGCCAATTATCTAATAAAGATAAATTCCTCTATGCAAAATGGTGCAGCCACTCCGGAAATAGTATGGAGGTTCCTCAAAAAGTAAAAAATGGAACTACCCTATGACCCAGCAATTATACTACTAGGTATTTATCCAAAGGATACAAAAATACTGATTTAAAGGGTGACATGCACCCCAATGTTTATAGCAGCATTATGTTGATAATGTTGATATGTTGATTATGTTGATAGTCAAATTATGAAAAGAGCCCAATGTCAATCAACTGATGAATCTTTAAAGAAGATGTGGTGTGTGTGTATATATATATAATGGAATATTACCCAGCCATCAAAAAGAATGATACTGTGCCATTAGCAAGAATGTGGATGGAACCAGAGCATTTTATGCTAAGTGAAATAAGTCAGTCAAAGAAAGACAAATACCATATGATTTCACTCATATATGGAATTTAAGAAAAAACCAGATGAACATTGGGGAAGGGAAGGAAAAATAAAATCAAATAAAAACAGAGAGAGAGAGGGCACGTGAGTGGATCAGTCATTAAGTGTCTGCCTTCAGCTCGGGTCATGATCCCGGGGTCTTGGGACTGAGCCTCACATCAGGCTCCCTGCTTGGTGGGAAGCCTGCTTCTCCCTCTCCCACTCCCCCTGCTTGTGTTCCTGCTCTCACTGTCTCTCTCTCTCTCTCTCTGTCAAATAAATAAATAAATAAAATTAAAAAAAAAAAAAAACAGAGAGAGACAAACCAAAAAGAACTCTAAATGTAGAGAACAAACTAATGGTTGCTGGAGGGGATGTGGGTGGGGGCTGGGCTAGATGGGAGTCAGGCATTAAGGAGGTCACATGCTGTGATGAGCACTGGGTGTTCTATGTAAGTGATGAATCACTAAATTCTACTCCTGAAACCAAAAAATTAATTAATTAATCATAGCTTTTCAAAATGACATGTATTCCTATGGCTTTATTTATTTATTATTTTTTTAGATAGAAAGAGAGCAGATATGGAAGTGGGGAGGGGCAGAGGGAGAGGGAGAGAGAGAATCCCAGGCAGGCGCGACATCCAGCATGGAGCTTCATGTGGGGCTCAAACTCATGACATTGAACTCATGACCCGAGCTGAAATCAAGAGCTGCACGCTTAACCACTGAGCCACCCAGGCGCTCCTATTTCTATAGCTTTCAAGTAATCAGGATGTTTATGGTTGTTTGTCTGCATAAGAAACTTGGGAAGAGATAGGTACCATTTTGTCCTAATAAAGGAAATTTGTATAACAGACGCACAAAATGGATGCTGCCCAGTGGTCCAGCCCACATCATAAATCTAAACCTAAGTCAGCCCACACATATGGGGAATGTCTCACTGTCCAGAACCTAACATTCACCAAGCACGATCCTCCAACTCAAATTTAGCTAGTTCACCTTACCCTATAAAAGAGGACCTGCTAGCCTTACCAGGAAATCCCAAGGTAATCATGCTGTTCCCATGTTGCCTCTTCTAATGTTCTATAAAACTCACTCTTGCCCAAAATCCCTGGGGAAGAGTGCTCCACTGCTTGTGAGACCCTGTACTCCCCCAACCCATGAACTGTTTGCCCTTAAATAAAGAACATCAAGGGGCAACTGTACCCCATTGTTTATAGCAGCGATGTCCACTATAGCTAAGCTATGGAAAGAGCCCAGATGTCCATCGACAGATGACTGGATAAAGAAGATGTGGTATGTCTATCGATCTATCTATTTATTGATCTACACACAACAGAGTATTTCTCAGCCATCAAAAAATGAAATCTTGCCATTTGCAGTGATGTGGATGGAATTAGAGGGTACTAGCCTGAATGAAATAAGTCAATCACAGAAAGGCAATTTTATGATTTCACTCATATGTGGAATTTAAGAAACAAAACAGAGGAGCATAGGGGAAGGGAGGGAAAAATAAAATCAGACAAAATCAGAGAGGAAGACAAAGCACAAGAGACTCTTAATCATAGGAAACAAACTAAGGGTTGGTGGGAGGGAGGAGGGTGGGGGTGGGGTAACTGGATGACGGGTGTTAAGGAGCGCATGGGACGTAATGAGCACTGGGTATTATACGCAACTGATGAATTACTGAACACTACATCTAAAACTAATAATACAACTACATGTTAATCAACTGAATTTAAATTTAAAAAATAATTTAAAATTTTTAAAAATAAAGGAAAAAATAAAGAAGATCAAACTCATTACTAAATTGTATTATTTTTGTCACTTGACACCTCATTTGACAGATTAACTGATGAAAGTCACGAAATGCTTAAATGACCTATCAAAGTTTTAAGCAGGATTTCGTTGTGAGGGCCATCTGACTCCACAACCTAGATCTTAATGATTATCTGCAGCACTGCCAAAGCCTTTAATTTTTTTTTAATATTTTGAATTACTATTTTTTATTTTCTTATTTTTCATTTATTTTATTTTTTATCTTGATTTATTTGCTTTTACATTTATTTCTTATTTTATATAGAGGTACTTTAATGGCTATGGGTCCTGAAAATATATATGGCAGCATGAGTTCATTTTGTTTAGAGGAGCAGATGAACGATGAAGGCCAGAAACCAGAAGAGGAGTTTCAGCTACCTGTTTTGTATAGCAAACAACCCTAAAACTTAATGACTTAAAACGGTAACTATTTTATTATTACCTCACATGTTCTGGGAGTGAACTTGGCTCAGCTGAGCATTTCTTTTGCTGGTCTTGAAAGACCCCCTCTCCCCTTGCTAAAGGCTTGTTTAAGTAACCTGATGTCCCCACAGCACCCCCTCTCCCCTTGCTGAAGGCTTGATTGTTCCCATAGCCGAATGACAACATATATCCTGCACAAGCAGGATGTCTGTGATCACCCGGTCTGTCAAAAGAAAAGACAAATGAAAAGTAAAATGTAACTGGGACTTTCCAGAGTGCCGACCCAAGGAACCACCAGAACGCCCTGACCCCAACGCCCAATCATGCCTGAATCAAGTTAATCAGACTCCTGTAACCATGCATATCTGCTTCTGTAGGATCGCTTCCCGCCACCGCCTCCCGCCAGAACAAACCATTATGTCCTTGCCTTGAACACAGTGCCTGACAATGCTTGATTTAAGTTAACCAATCAGATTCCTGTAACCAAGCATCTGCTTCTGTAAGCTCGCTTCCCGCCACCCCAACCCTGCCCTATATAATCTGCTCCCCAACCTAACCTGGCGCGCTCAGCCCACAAAGGCTGATGCGTCCGCAGGCGCCTGTGTAACCAATAAACCTCTTGCAACTTGCATCCAGTGGAGGCTTGGTGTCTACTTCTTGGGTGCGGATCGAGGGTCTTTCAGTCTCACTTGAGGTTTCTGACTTGACTGTGGTTAGATAGCAAGATACCTGGGCTGCAGTCATTTTGAAGGCCCGGCTAGAAAGTTTGGGCCTTTTTCCACCTCTCTACTTCAGGTAGTCAGTCTTTCCAGCAGGGTAGACTTCTTACATCTTGGCTAAGAAATCTCAAAAATAAATGTTTCCTTCAGCCTTCACTAACAGTTTCTACAAGGCCATCTCAGCTTTTCCGTACTGCCACATGTTTCCAATTTTTGTTATGTCAGCACTCCACTTTCACATACTGTAATATTGTGGTTTATAAGAAATATATATTTGGTCATTCAAATGGCCAAAATATATTTCTCATATAAATTTGGTCTTCGTCCACAATTCCTGACTCACAGCTCCCCAAACCCCTGGAATTTCCTAAATAATAAGAGCATTGGGACATCTTTTGTCATAACATTTGGTCTCTTGTCCTCTGTTCCTGAAATAGCTTCAGAGCATAAGGGAGAGATGGATGTTTTATAATTCATAACTCCCCTTTCCACTACAACTATATTTAGGCCAATGAGTTGACTTTAGGGAAGCACTTAAGGGTGGGGACTGCTTGTCCAGGGGAACTAAGCAAGTGATCAGTGTTGGAACTTTCAGTCCTATTTCCCCAGCCTTCAGGAAGAGGAGAGGGGCTTGAGACTGAGTTCAGTTGACAACAGCCAATGATTTAATCAATTGGGCCGACACACTGAAGTTTCCATAAAAGTCCAAAAGGACAGGGTTCAGAGAGTTTCTGGGATGATGAATTATGTGGAGATTTGAGAAAAGTGGCATGCTTGGAAGCTCTGTGCCCTTTCCCCATACCTTGTCCTACGCATCTTCTCCATCTGGCTGTATTGGTATCATTTTAAAACTGGTGATCTTGAGGTGTTTGTTTGGCTCAGTCAGAAGAGCCTGCAACTCTCAGTCTCAAGGTTGTGAGTTCAAGCCCCACATTGGGGATGGAGCCTACTTAAAAAAAAATTAAATAAACTAGTGATCTAGTAAGTAAAATGTTTGTCTGAGTTCTGGAAGTCACACTAGCAAATTAATCAAACTCAAGGAAGGAGTTGTGGGAACCTCTGACTTACAACCAGTCAGTCAGAAGTACAGATAATAATCTTTACTCGAGATTGTGTCACCAGGTTGACCCCAGGATCTGACCTTTACTGCTAACCTGTTTGTAACTACTGACCTTTCTCCCACATTTTTCCTCCAGCTCTTCTTTCCAGCTTATCTCTTAACTCAGATGAGAGACCCAGTAGGCGTAGCACCCTGTGATGGAAACTGAAATTACCCCGCAAGCAATAATGATACCCTGATAAAGAATTCCAGTCAGCCCAGAACACCCAGTTCAGTTTGAACCTAACTCCAACTCGTGCCTGCACAGATGGACCATGGAGTGACCGACAGTTACCTTCAACTCATTATAATACTAAGATCTCAGCCCAGGGACGATCACAGCCTCATTTACATAACATACAATGTATGTCTGGGCATGTTTCCTTAAGGCTCCTGCGCCACCTTATGCCCATCTCTGCATACAGTGACAAGGCTCCCCTACCTCAATATTCATCCTAAGCCTAAATTAAAGGAACCCATTCACCCTTGTTCAGGGAGTCATGGCTATGGAAGTTACCCCCTGTGATCTCCTTATTTGCTGCCAATCAAGTTTCCCTTGTGCGACCAATCCACCCGGTGTAGTTTCTATGTGTGACTAACCAAGAAGCAAACTCAAGTTTGTGCAGTTTAAACTGGTGGCGGGGGGCAGTCTTGCAGGAATCAACCCTTTACCTGGGGAGTCTGACATTCTCTCTGAGTGGATAGTCTCAGAATTGTGTTGAACTGTAGGAGACCCAGCTGCCACCAAGAATTGCTTGGTGGTGTGGGGACACTCCTTGTCCCCCAACCAAGATACATACACACTGGAATTGGGTCCAGACTTTTACATACTGATTGCTGTTTTGTTGACCTAACAGACCTCCCAGAAACTTAGTAGCTCTAAATAATTACCATTCATTGTCTATCATGGTTCCACGTGAAGTTCTGCCGGTCTCCCTTTGGAGTTCTCGTGCAGCTGCAGTCACGTGATGACGGGGGCTACAGTCATCTGGGACCTGATGAAACTGGACTGCTTTGTCTTCCAATTTGATCTCAGGGTCTCTCCCCTCCCCATGACCTCTCCACATGGTCTTTACAGAAGGGTAGCTAGATATTTTACATGTTGGCTTAGAGTTCCCCAAACTGAGACTTACAAGACAGGAAGCAGAAACGGCCAGTCCTCTTAAAATCTGGGTCTGGCGGCACCTGGACGGCTAATTCGGTTAAGTGTGAGCCTTCGGCTCAGGTCATAATCCCACGGTCATGGGATCAAGCCCTGAATCAGGCTCCCTGCTCAGCAGGGAGTCTGCTTCTCCCTCTGCCCCTCTCCCTGCTCATGTGCTCTCACTCTCTCCCTCTCTCTCTCTCAAATAAATAAAATCTTAAAAAAAAAAAAAAGCTGGGTCTGTCCCCTATCTTACAGTAGGCACAAAAATTAGCTAGAAATGGGTTAAAGATTTAAAGGCCAGACCTGAAACAAAACTCCTAGAAGAAAACACAGGGACAAAACTCTTTGACATTAGTCTTGGTAATCATTTTCTAGATATGCCACCAAAATAACAAGCAACAAAAGGAAAAATCACCAAGTGAGACATCAAACTGAAAACTTCTGTATAGCAAAAGAAACAATCAATGAAATGAAAAGACAACCTAAGGCATGGGAGAAAATATTTGCAAACTATCTATCTGATAAGAGTTAATATCCCAAATTCATAAGGCACTCATACAACAAAGTAGCAAAAAATAATCACATTTAACAATGGGCAAAGAAGCTGAACAGATATTTTCCAAAAGAAGATATACAAATGGCCAACAAATACATGAAAACATGATCAATATCACTAAACATCAGGGAAATGCAAATTAGAGCCACAATGAGATACCATCTCACACCTGTCAAAATGGCTAGTATCAAAAAGACCAGAGATAATGAGTCAATGATTCCTGGAGAGGCTGTGGAGAAAAGCAGGCCTTCATGCACTGTTGGTGGGAATGTATTCTGATACAGCCATCATGGTAAACAATATGGAGGTTCTTCAAAAAACTTAAAAATAGGGGCACCTGGGCAGCTCAGTGGGTTAAGACTGCCTTCAGCTCAGGTCATGATCTCAGGGTACTGGGATCGAGCCCCACATCGGGCTCTCTGCTCAGTGGGGAGCCTGCTTCCCTCCCACTCTCTGCCTGCCTCTCTGCCTACTTGTGATCTCTCTGTCAAATAAATAAATAAAATCTTTTTTAAAAATTAAAAAATTTTTAAAAATTAAAAATAAACCTACCATATGGTCCAGCAATCCCACTTCTGGGAATATATCCACAGGAAATGAAATTACCATCTCAAAGAAATATCTATACCCACATATTCATTGCAGTATTATTTACAATAATCAAGACATGGAAACAACCTAAGCGTCCACTGGCAGATGAATGGATGAAGAGAGTAGAGAGAGCGAGGGAGAGAAACAGAGTGAGAGAGAGAAAGAAAGGGAGAAAGGGGATGGAGCATCACTCAGTCATAAAAAAAGGAAATCCTGCCCTTTGTGACATTATGGATGGACCTTGAGGGGATTATGATAAATGAAATAAGTCAGACAGAAAAAGGAAAATACTATATGCTCTCACTTACATGAGGAATTTTAAAAAAAAACTCATAGAAACAGAGTAGATTGGTGGTTTCCAGGGGCAGGAGTGGGGATGGGGGAAATTGGGCAAAAGTGATCAAAGAGCACAAACCTCTAGTTATACTAGGAATAAATTCTGGACATCTAAGATACAAAACCTGGTGACTATAGTTAACGATATTGTATTGTATACTAGAGAGTTGCTAAGAGAGTAAATCTTAAAGGTTCTCACCGCAAACACACAAAAGGTAACTATGTGGGGTGATGGCTGTGTTAAGTAATCTTATTTTGCAATAATCATTTTACAATATATGCATATATCAAATTCATCACATTGTACCCCTTAAAGTTACACAGTGTTACATGTCAAGTATATCTCAATAAAACTGGAGAAAATATTGAATGAAAAAAAAAGACTGGGTCTAGAACCAACACAGTATCCTTTCCACAGCATTCTACTGGTTAGCACCAGTCACAGGTCAATGTGGCCGGGATTTCACAAGGACATGAACACCAGACACTGCGGGTCATTGAGGGCCATCATCAGACTCTAGCTACCATAGAGAACCAAAGTCAAACATCACTTAGTTCATGATCATTAAAATCCTTATCTTGGGTTCTGTTTTTTATGCCTATATGCTGCAATTCAAAGGGAAAACCTGAGCTAGACCATCAGATTCCCTTGACTAGCATCTCAGTCTTCCAAAGAACAAAGATAACCAAAATGCACAACTGCTGAGTTTACAGGACCTCTCCCTGTTCTAGGCCAAAGAAATGAAAGATAATTTCTAGTTCAAAAATAAGGCACCCCAAACTCATTCTAACATATCTTTCAGAACTCCATGTGATAGTTCACATGCATTTCAAAAATCAATTTTAAACTTGCTTGATAATCAGGGGTGCTTGGTTGGCTCATTCAGTAGAGCTTGTAAGTCTTGATCTCTGTGTCAAGAGTTTGAGCCCCACACTGGGTGTAGAGATTACTTAGAAATAAAATTTAGGGGTGCCTGGGTGGTTCAGTTGTTAAGCGTCTGCCTTCGGCTCAGGTCATGATCCCAGGGTCCTAGGATCGAGCCCCGCATTGGGCTCCCTGCTGAGCGGGAAGCCTGCTTCTCCCTCTCCCACTCCCCCTGCTTGTGTTCCCTCTCTCGCCGTGTCTCTCTCTGTCAAATAATAAATAAAATCTTTTAAAAAACAAAAAAAAATTTAAAAACAAATAAATAAATAAAAAGTTGCTTGATGATCAAAGAAGAATTGGCAATGAACTAGTGATGGAATGAGAAGAAAGATATTTTAAAATAAATTTCTGGAAGTTCATCCAAAATGTTAAAGCTATCTGATAAAAGATAAGAAGCATAAGACCCAGTTTGGCTAAAGTTAAAACGCAATTTCACCATATTATATGATGCAATCATTGAGAGTTGGTCAGAAGAGATCAGGACTGGTAGGTGGGTTCTGGTAGATTCCACAGGTCAAGTCAGGCAAGATGTTAGGTACCCAGAGGTTAGCCGAAAAGGCAGGATCAAACTCATTATTCTCCATCTTAGTGACTTTTTTTCTTCCCTCAGACTCCTTTCTGCTATTTTCTAAATGTCTATGTTTCCCCAAAATTCATATGCTGAAATCCTAATGCCCAATATGATGGTGTTGGGAGGTGGAACTTTGGGAGCTTATTAGGTCATGAGGCTGGAGCCCTCATAAATGGGATTAGTGACCTTCCAGACCCTTAGTCCCTTCTGCCATGTGAGGACACAATGAGAGGACCCTCACCCAACCATGGTGGCACTCTGATCTTGGACTTCCAGCCCACACAACTGTCATATATAAATTTATTTTTTTAAAGCCACCCAGTCTATGGTATTTTGTTACAGCAACTTGAATAGACAAAGATGTTTTCCTAAGTAGTTCCCTCTGTCTAGAAAGCTATCTCTTTGCCTCATCCAGTGATCCAGCTTCATGCCACTAAACCTGAAAACATACACATTTTACAAACTCCTAGAAATCACACAGGCATGCCATTTTGCCCCTCACTAATTTGGTCAAAATTTAAAGTTCTGGCAACTTCAAATGATAGCAAAGATTTGCACCAATGGGAACTTTCACACGCTCTGGTGGGACTGTAAATTTAATACAAGCACCTTAGAAAAGAATTTTAGATTATCATGTAAAAAATGAGCATTTCCTAGCATGCACCCATTCTCCTCCGGGTATATTCCCTAGAGGACCTCTTACACCCATGCACCAAGAGTCAGGTACACGGACATTTATAGCAACATTGCATATAACAGTAGAAAGCTGGAAAACAAGCTGAGTGTCCTCTAATAAGAGAATGGATGAGTACTTCCTGGTACATTACTTAATAGAGGCTAAACATCCGTGGAAGAAAAGAACTACAAATACATAAAGCAACAAAGATGTAAGTCAAAGCAATCGTGAGTGAATAAAGGATGTCACAGAGGAAATGTAAAAATCTTTCCATTTTTATGCATTTCAGAATTAAGCAAAACTAGGGACTGGAGATAAAATGTTAACAAAATTCAAGGAAATGAAAACAAATGAAAATAAATCAGGATCTACGGGCAGGGAGGCCGGAGCACAAGGACATCCAAGGAACCTCAATGGCATTGATGATATTCTTTTCTGAAGTCAGTGGATTCCTGAGCATTCACATTATTATTTAACTTCACAGTTGATATATACATCACCTATATTCCTTTGTATGTAAGGTCCTAATAAAACTTTTTATTTTATATTTCCCTCACTTTTATTTTCAAAACATTCTGGCTCTGCTACTTACTAGCTTTGGGAACCGGGGCATGCTACTCAGTCATTCCGAGCCTCACCAGGCTCATCTGAAAGATGAAAATAATTCAGTGATAAAGTCTACCTAGCTAGCCACTGGGAAGACTACTGCAGGAGTTCTCTGCCTGGCACTTGGTAGCACTAAGTGCTAGCTCATCAGAGAGCTGCTGCGTTCAAATAAGCAAACCCTCCAGCCTGAACTGGTTGTAAAGATTCCGTGAAAGCAGGCAATCTTCCTTGATTTGGGACTCCTATTTTCTCCCAGAGTCCTTCCCCCTTCTCCTCCACCCCTGAAGGGAAAAATAACTCTAATCACGAGAACTCTTTTCAAATGAAAGTTGGATCTTTAACTCCATAGCATTTGTGTTCCTTGCCCACACGATGGCAGAACAGGCAAAGAACAGCTAAAAGGATGCTGGACTGTCGAGATCTCCTTTTGAGGATGTTCAAGACCTTCTAGAAAACAACTGAATGCAAATTTCATTAATGTTTGTGATGGAATAAATTGCAACTGGACAGGCAGTTGAGATCAAAATTGCTTTCCGCCCTATATGTGGTACTAACTGGGGCACATTAACAGGCATAGGAGATCAAGAAATAAACAAACAGAGGCGCCTGGGTAGCTCAGTGGGTTAAAGCCTCTGCCTTCGGCTCAGGTCATGATCCCGGAGTCCTGGGATCGAGCCCCACATCAGGCTCTCTGCTCAGCAGTGAGCCTGCTTCCTCCTCTCTCTCTCTCTGCCTGCCTCTCTGCCTACTTGTGATCTCGGTCTGTCAAATAAATAAATAAAAATCTTAAAAAAAAAAAAAAAGCCAAACTCTGAAACATAGTAGAATGGTGGTTACCACAACCTGGAGGTTAAAGGAAATGGGGAAGTATTGATCAAATGGTACAAACTTTGGAGATCTAATGTATAGTATGGTCATTATAGTTAACAATATTATTAAAAAAAAAAAAAGAAATAAACAAACATGATTTCCAGCCCTACAAACCTTTTCTCCAATTCCCCCCCGGAGGTACCTTTTTTTTCTTTGTTGGATTGTGAAGGCACTTGGGGGCACACATTTGGACACATGTTGTGAGGGTGTGCAGGAGAGAACACACATGCATTTGCACTGGTGGGAAAGTCTTATTGGTAAGCACAAGGGCATAAGGAGGCAACGCTGATAACAGCATTCTTTTCTGAAAAGCTCAAGTCTTTAAGGAGGAAGTGTGCTGGTCACTACTGGTAGGAGGAATTTGAAATTCCAGTGAACACTGGCCTCAGTCTCATTCTAACTCAGTAGCTTGTCCTGTGCTGCAGAGGGGTAGAGGGAGGCTACTGTCCTGAGATCAAGCATGTTGGGCCTGCCTTTGGCCTACTGATCTGAATTTATAGCTCTGGGCCCCCTGAGGTATCCTCCTATTGTTCACACACACACCACACCAACTTGTATTAGTTCAAAATCTTGTGGTCACACATGACATAAGCCCAATTCCAATCAGCAAAATAAAAAAGGGACTATCTGGATTCATATAATCAAACCACCAAAAAGGCAGGGATGCTGTGGCCTCGGGAGCAACCAGAATCGTGACTTTCCTTGGACAATTCCATCATTCATGTTGATGTTTCTCTTTATGACAGGTTTATTCTTTCAAATGAGCTAATTCCGATCAACAAGGGCCATGGCCCAGCCAACCTTGAATTCACATCCTAGGTATTTGAAAAAACTGGGTAAAGACCTCTGATTGGCCTCTTCTGAGTCACATGGCCAACCACAACCAATCACTACAGCCAGAAATAGAAAACTATTACTGGTCTAGCCTAGGCCACATGCCCACCCTTAGGGCTTGAAGGGAGGAATGTTTTGATTGCTGGACCTTATTAGGACTAGGTCGAGGGGTAGAAAAGTACTTTTCCAAAATAATGGATTCCCTGTTCAAAGCAGATAAAAAAAAAATGTCATCATGCTGCAAGAAAAAAAGAGGGGGTGCAAAGTTCCATATATATATATGACAGACTCTGTTATGCTGTTTGTGGTTTCTACCTCCTTAATAATTTTGTGCCTATTTGATTTGTCTTGTAATGAGAGTAGTGTATTACATTCTCCTTTATTACTATGCTTCAATCTATTTCCTGTATCTCCTCTATTTTTTTTTTCCCCATAAAGGTGAATGCCAGATTTGATTGGCAGCCATTCGCTTTCCTTTCTTGGGCTCCTCTGCTGTCCTTGCTGGGGCCCATCCCCAAATTCCCTTCAGTCCCTGCTTTCTGCTTGCTATATCACAGGTATTATCTGTTATACTCTTAACTTCATAATTCAGAAGTCCCTATTAACTCAGGCTAGCTCCAGACCTCCACTCTGTAATGTATGTGAATGCACAAAAAAGGAACCGAAAGGACACACACAGCACCAGACTGTTTCGGGGGTTTATAGCTTTTTTTTTTTTTTTTTTAAGTGGCTCTCTGCCCCAGTGAGGGGGTCCACCTTCTTTTCTTTTCTTTTTTTAAGATTTTATTTACTTATTTGACACAGAGAGAGAGAGAGACAGTGAAAGAGGGAACACAAGCAGGGGAAGTGGGAGAGGGGGAAGCAGGCTTCCTGCCAAGCAGGAAGCCCAATGAAGGACTCGATCCCAGGACCCTGGAATCATGACCGGAAATGAAGGCAGATGGCAGATGCGGAGAGCAGAATAGGATGGAGAAGGGAAAGCGGTCAGTGGGGTGACTAAGATCCCACTGTATGCATATGCCACATTTGCCACATTTTCTTTACCTATTCATCTGTTGAAGAACATTTGGGTTGTTTCCACCTTTTGGTTATTGTGAATAATGCTGCTGTGAACATGGGGTACAAAAAGTTGTGTAAATTTTAAAACCCTAAAAAACAATACTTACCGAATGATCCATTTATGTTTAGTATGTGTGTGTGCATTATGCGTATGGTATGTATGTAAACGTGTAGAAAAAGACCTGAGTGACACACCTGAAACTTTGAGTTATTATCTCTAGAATGACAAAAGAGTGGGATAGGAAAGGACTCTATAATTTTTCATTCAGCATATTTCTGTATTTTTTATTTTTCATAATGAGAATAGACTAATATATTCCTCATGCAATTTTAAAATGCAATTAAAAATAAAGATGAAGATTTCGGGCATCTTGGCAGGCCATGAGTAAGGAATATTTCGAACAGTCTTCTAGGGGTCAGAAGAATTGACGGGATAAAGGAATGCTGAAATACCTCTGTGTGGCGTGAGATTTTTATAAGGTGCATATATTATTTTTTTAATTAAAAAAAATCTAATGGGAAAAAAAATTCAAAGCCCAAGGCGGGATTGCACTGGCAATTAAGGCCCAGAGGAGGGCAGTAGAAAGCCATACGGTGGAAACTACAGAAAAGTGGTTCCTGTGTCTCGCCAGGAAAGGGCAGGGCCTCCAAACTTGCCTTGTGGGAGCGAGAAAAAGCCTGGACACTGCTTGAAACGATGCTGGCCAGACTTTGGCAGCAAGATTATCAGATAAAAGGGGAAAAATCGGGGAAGTGGCAAGGGTTCAGCTATGGACAGCCAAGGAGAAAGTAGGAAGAGGCATTCTTCACTGAGAATCAGCAAACAGGAGCCCAGGAGCACAGCCCTGGGGTAGATAACCCAGAGAGATTTCTAGGGGTCTTGAGGACAAAGCCCTGTTTGGAAGCACTTGGCTAAGTCCTTGACCCTCCCCCTCTGCTTTTTAAAATAGACAAGGATATTAAAAAAAAAAATTGTTGGGGCACCTAGGTGGCTCAGTCGGTTAACTGTGCAAATCTTGACTTCTGCTCAGGTCATGATCTCAGGGTCATGACAAGCCCCAAGTCCTGCTTTGTGCTCAGTGGGGAGTCTGCTTGAGATTCTCCCCCTCTGCCCCTACCCCCCCACACACATCACACACTCTCTGTCTCTCTCAAAGAAATAAATCAATCTTTTACAAAAGTGTTCCTAAAGTAGACAAGGTTAAGGATAGCCTTGCAGAACAAAGATACGGGAAGCCTGCTTCTCTATCTCCCGCTCCCCCTGCTTGTGTTCCCTTCTCTTGGGCTCTCGCTCTCTCTCTGTGTGTCAAATAAATAAATAAAATCTTGAAAAAAATTTAAAAATAGATGGGAGCCTGTGTGGCTCAGTGGGTTCAAGTCTCTGCCTTCAGTTCAGGTCATGGTCCCTGGGTCCTGGGATCGAGCCCCGCATCGGGCTCTCTGCTTGGAGGGGAGCCTGCTTCCCTTCCTCTCTCTCTGCCTGCCTCTCTGCCTACTAGTGATCTCTGTCTGTCAAAAAAATAAATAAAATATTTTTTAAAAAATTAAAAATAGAAATGCCACACGATCCAGTAATTTCACTTCTGGGTATTTACCCAAAGAAAATGAAACCTTAATTTGAAAAGATACATGCACTATTTTTATTGTATCATTATTGCAGCCAAGACATGGAAGCCACCTAAGTGTCCTTCAGCAGAGGAATGGTTAGAAAAGATATGGTATGTATACATACACGTAATGAAATATTACCCAGTCACAAAAAAGAATGAAATCTTTCCATTTGTACAACAATATGGACAGAAGTGGGAGGGTATTATGCTAAATTAAGAGGCTGGGGGATAGGCAAAATAAGTGAAGGGTACAAACTTCCAGCTGTCCAATAAATAAGTCATGGAAATGACGTAGAAAATATAGTCAATAATATTGTTTAAAAAAAGATATTGTCTACCAACTCCCCATCACTAGAAAAAGAACTGATCTTAAAAAGTTGACACATATATGCTTGCACTTTTTAAGCACTAAATTAAGATCATCTTATTTAAAAAGCAATAAAATGAAATCTTCCCTTTTTAGTTTTCTATCTTTATGGAGATACAATTGATATGTAACATGGTATAAAAATAATATTTTCTAATCTTTATACTGTTAAAAGGCATTTGAGCAGAATTATTTAGAGCTTCAGGGTAAAAGTGAGTTGTATTTTCCAAAGAATATTTAAAATTTTGTTCTATTCCAATGATCCCAGAAGTATGATTTCAAAGACTGCTACCCTTATAAGCCATGTCCTTTTATCACAGGAGAAAGACTTAAAGAAAAGCCTTTTGTAAGGGTCACACTGCTCACCTGCTCCAGCTTCATTTCCTGCTCGCTCTCCCCACATTCTTCATCTTGGCCACATAGAAAAGAAATTCCCTCAACCATGCTTTGCACATGTTGATTTATCTGCCTGCTAATGCAATGTTCTTTTCCTCCTTTTGGGGTTCAAGGCATTCCTATTCATATTAAAAAACCAAATGAATTAAAACCACATCTCATGGGGCGCCTGGGTGGCTCAGTTGGTTAAGTGTCTGCCTTTGGCTCAGGTCATGATCTCAGGGTCCTGGGATCCAGCCCTGGGTGGCATGCGGCTCCCTGCTCAGTGAGAAGCCTGCCTTTCCCTCTCCCTCCTGCTCTGTCCCCCACCCCTGCTTGTGTGTGTTCTCACATGCTCTCTCTCTTTCTCTCTCTCAAATAAATAAAATCTTAACGTGCACGCATGCGCGTGCGCACACACACACACACACATCTCAGCAGAAGGGTCATCTCCTCCAGGGGTCCCCACTCTGAATACCCTTCCTGTTTGTTCCTGTGACATCATACTTGCATGACATTCCATACCTGTACTGCCATAGTGACTGGTTACTTATTTACCTGCCTCTCCCATTAGATTTCAAACTCCTTGAAGGTAGGGACTATGTCTTTTTGAATGCTGCGTGCCTAACCGAAGCTTATGTGACAGGTCACGTAACAGACAAGTTTTTTGTTGAATGAGTAATCAACCTTGATACCTCTCTGTACATCATGCCCCATAACAAATCCAACAAGTCCTACACACCATCAAAATATTTCTCAAATTCATCGATTTTTCTCCATCTTCACCACCACTACTATGCTTCAAGCCACCATCTTCTATCACCACTGTAACAGCCTCCTAATTATCTTATTACTTTCTCCTATTGTGCCCCTCCAATCCATTCCCCATACAACAGCCATTGTGATTTTTCTAAAATGCAGATCTTATCATGTCAGTCTCTAAGCCAGAAACTCTTCAATGCAATCTCACTATTCTTAGAATAAAGTGTCCAATGCACTTAAGTTGACCTACAAGGCCCAAACTTCTCTAGTCTCCACTTTCTTACCTTCTTTTGGGGCCTCCAACTTGCTCTCCAACTTCCTCTCACCACAGGGCCTTTGCCTAGGTGTCTCCACCTCTTGGGATATTCTCTCTCTTCTCTCAATTCACTCCCACTCATATTTCAGAACTCTGCCCCAGTGTTGCTTCCTTAGGAAAGCTTCCCCTGACCTTCTTGATGAAATCTAACTCGCTACTGACTTTCTCAGTACCTTTACAGTATCTGTCATTTCTTGTTTTTGTTTAATGTCTGTTTCCCACTCCCCTCAATTGTCTCTACCACTGAAACTCCAAAGCACCTAAGAAACCCTCAGTAAATGTTTGAGGATGACTATTGTCATGTGACACAAAATTGAAAGAGCCAGTCCATTTGAGAAAATGCCCAGTGCATTCCCCACTGCCACAGAATCCTCCAACCACACACATCTTTCAGGGAAAACATCCTACAAATAGACTGTCCTTGTCCATATGTGAAGCTGAAATTAGGGCAGGCAGAGGACAGGCTGAACAAAGGGAGACTGGAGCATCTACCAAGCAAAGGTGCTGTGGTTGCCCTGCTTTAAGAGCCTCAACTACAGAGTTCCAGGATGAGTCAGCTCCTTGAACAGTATGTACTGGTCCATTAGTTTTTATATCCACAGAATATAGTTGTCAGGGGAAACTTTCCAGAAAGTTGAATGCTACGTTATGTAGCACCGCTTAGTTACTTCCCAAGTAGTATTCATTATGCTGATTAATTTTTTAGCTTAATAAACACATCAAGTACCATAGGAACACTTGAACATTGAAGGGAAACATATTTTTCTCATTAAGCCAGAGAAAGGGCAAAAGTCCCAACCATATCTCATCAGATAGTTTCTTCAGTCTTTCTGTTCTCCATATAATCTATCCACAACTCTCCCCAGTCCTCAAACCTCTATCCCTTCTTCTCGCAAAGGATGAGTTCCCTTGTCCTTCACTAGGAAAGCCGAAGCCATCAGATAGAAATTCCCCCGGATTCCTCTCCCTACTCCCATCTTCAATGGGTCTGTATCAGATTACAGCTCTTTGATCTGCAATTCTGTCCCCTGGGAGCAGTGAAGTTCTGACGACCACATTCTATACTGCCCCACCCCACCCCAGGAGCCTGCCTCTATCTCCCTGTTCCGTGGCTGCACCACCTTCCCCCATACTAGCTGTTTCTCATGAGCTTTATTGGAGCTTTTCCATTATACAGAATGTTCTTCCTCGGGCTACCATTCCCCTCTAAGCAACGGCCCTATCTTCCCCCTTTGCAGTCAAACTTGAAAGAACTGTCTACACCAACGGATGTCACTTAGCTCTCAATTACTCTTCAACCCATTGAAATCTGGCCTCCGGCTCTTATCTTTCCAAGATAAGAGTACTCTTGCCTAGATCACTAGTGACCTTTTCATTATTCAATCTGTTTTAATTTCTTTTAAGACACTGAGAAGTATTTTTCATTGTTGACTACTCCTTATACCTTAAACGACTCTCTTCTCATGGTTTCTAGGACCTTATACTTTCTTGGTTTTCCTCCCTACCTCTCTGCCCCTTTTTTTTTATGTTTTTATTTAAATTCCAGTTAGTTCACATACAGTGTAATACTAGTTTCAGGTGTACGGTATGGAGACTGAACACTTCCATACACCACCGCATGCTCATCACAAGTGCCCTCCTTCCTCCCCTCCCCCATTTCACTCTTGCCTCCACCCCCCACCCTCTGGTAACCATCACTTCATTCTCTATCCTTAAGAGTCAGTTTCTTGGTTTGCTTCTCTCCTTTGCTCCTTTGTTTTGTCTCTTAAATTTCACATATGAGTGAAATCATGTGGAATTTCTTTTTTTATTCTTTTTATTCCTTCACTCAATTTCTAAATGTTGAGGTTGCTTGGGGTTTGGTCCCAGGCACTTTTCCCTCTCTATCTTCTCTCCTTCTGTGGGCTTTGGTTCATATCCATTCCAGTGGGCTTCGGTTACCTTCTAGACTGGGTTTCTGACTTGGGTACATGAATCAAATTCAGACAATTTGTAAACCCGAACGGGTAAAAACAGATTTTTTTTATTTTCACCAATCTCTAATGAAAATTTAGTATTTCTCCCAATTATGAATGTAGGCAACAAACCATGGTCGTATAACCAAAGTATGTGACTTTGCCATTATTAGAAATCATATATAACTTAATATATTTGTTACAAGTATCTCAAAATATTTTTATGTTTATCATTATTTTAGTTCATAGTAGTTATTAGATCCACTGCTAAATCTTTTTATTTAATGAGTCAATAATTAGATGCATTATTACATCACAATTTTTATAAGAGTTTTTTTTTTAAAGATTTTACTCATTTATTTGACAGGCAGAGATCACAACTAGGCAGAGAGGCAGGCAGAGAGACAGGAAGGGAAGCAGGTACCCCGCCGAGCAGAGAGCCTGACGCAGGGCTCGATCCCAGGACCCGGGGATCACCACCCGAGCCAAAGGCAGAGGCTTTAACCCAGTGAGCCACCCAGGCGCCCCTGCATCACAATTTTTGTACTTGGTAAGTCTTTCAGTAAAATTCACTTCATTTATAATCCTATGCATTTCATTGTGTACATTTTTAAATATTCTGAGACGGGGTTCACAGGCTTCCCCAGACTGCCAATGGCACAAAAACTAAGAAGCCTGTTCCAGATGCTGATGACTCCCACCCTGAATCCATCTTCTGAATTTCAAGTCCATATATTTAACTGGCTTCTGGACATGTGTACTTGAATATCTCATAAAAACCTTAAGCTCAACATAACCCAAACTGAACTCATCAGCCTCTACTACCCCCATTCTCCTCAAAGCTCCAACTGAGCCTGTGTGTTCTATCTCAATGAATAGGACCAACAGTCACTCAGTTATTTGAGCCAGAATTCTGAGCTATCCTCAACTCTTCCCTTTCCTTCCCTTGAACAATCACAAATCAAATCATGTCAATTCAATCACTTTAATATTTCTAAAAATTCATCCATTTATCTTTATCCTCAGTACCTCAAATATAGTAACCATTCTCTCTTCTTCCTTGTGGTCTCTCCAACAGACTGAGTTTCCTTCTAATCCATACTTTCTCATTATTGTTAGAGTGATCTTTCCCCAAGGACTGTGCTTAGTCTTAATATAGGCCACTTTGGGGCGCCTGGGTGGCTCAGTGGGTTAAAGCCCCTGCCTTTGGCTCAGGTCATGGTCTCAGGGTCCTGGGATCTCAGGGTCCTGGGATCGAGTCCCGAATCAGGCTCTCTGCTCGCAGGGAGACTGCTTCCCCCTCTCTCTCTGCCTGCTTCTCTGCCTACTTGTGATCTCTGTCTGTCAAATAAATAAATAAAATCTTAAAAACAAAATATAGCCCCCTTCACACTATCTTGTAATTACTTGTATTTTCTACTTGAATATAAGTTCCACAGGTACAGGAATTTTTATCTTGCTTGTTTTGGGGTCTGTAGCATTAAGGATGGTATCTGGCATCATAGGAACACTTCATAAATGTTTGCTGAATAAATGAATGACTGGACTGAGCTTTAGCCTGATGGTTAGCAGCAGCTCAATTAAAAGGTTAAGGGACTATTCAAACCTTAATATTTTTTTTTCTGACAGATAAATAAGGTCACTTAAGTATGAGAGGTGGGAAAAGTTAATTTTAATCATTTTATTTGAAAACTTAAATTTGGGAGCACCTGGTTAAGCATCTGCCTTTGGCTCAGCTCATGATCTTGGGGTCCTGGGATAGAGCCCTGCATTGGGCTCCCTGCTCAGTAGCGAGTCTGCTTCTCCCTCACCCTCTACCCTTTCCCCCTGCTTTTGCCTTCTCTCACTCTCTCACACTCACATTCTATCTCGAAGAAACAAATAAAATCTTTTTAAAAAAAGAAAGATGGGACACCTGGGTGGCTCAGTCGGTTAAGCAGCTTCCTTCAGCTTAGGTCATGATCCCAGGGTTATGGGATGGAGTCCTGCATAGGGCTCCTTGCTCAGCAGGGAGCCTGCTTCTCTCTCTTTCTCTGCTTGCCACTCTGCCTGCTTGCTCTCTCTCTCTCTGACAAGTAAATAAAATCTTAAAAAAAAAAAAAACTTAAATTTTGTGAGTGGATACTTTGGCTTAGGAAAATTGACAAGATCCAGTCCCTCAGTAATATTTTTTTGCCAAAACATTAAATTGCCTTTCAAACAGTATATTTGGGGACTTGTACATTGGCAAATATAGATAGTCACCCTGGGGAGGGTTATGCTTTCCCCTAGATACTTGCACACAGTCAGGCTTAGTTCTGGAGACTTGTGGCAGCTTTAGCTGCTTTGCATAACAATCACACAGAACAAAGGCAGCTCTTTGATTTACCTGGTGTTTATTCTGTCAGTTGGTAGATTTAATACACATAAAAGGGAACCAAGGTAAGGTGCACCATAACAACGTGTAAATAACACTTCAGAATTAACAATAGAGGGGTTGAATACAGACAGCTTCTAATCAGCATACAAAAATTGAACATTTTAAGGGAGCAATACACAGATATGCTCAGTGTGGCAGTCAAGTTTATAAAAAAGAATGAATTTCAGCTTTTCAACATTAATTCCAAAACATTAAGAACACTAAGGTTTAGGGGCGCCTGGCTGGCTTAGTGAGTAGAGTGTGCAACTCTTGATCTCGGGGTTCTAAGTTTGTGTCCCACTTTGGGTATAGAGATTACTTTAAAATAAAATCTCTTTTCAAAAAAGAACACTGATTTCTAATCTGCCTTATATTAACTACAGACATCATTACTTTCACTGGCGTTCACTAATCATTACAGTTGGGGGGGTGAGAGGGAGAAGGAGAAAGAGAATCTTTTTTTTTTTTTTTAAGATTTTATTTATTTGACAGAGAGATCACAAGTAGGCAGAGAGGCAGGCAGAGAGGAAGGGAAGCAGGCTCCCTGCTGAGCAGAGAGCACCATGTGGGGCTCCATCCCAGGACCCTGAGATCATGACCCGAGCCGAAGGCAGAGGCTTCAACCCACTGAGCCACCCAGGCGCCCCGAGAAAGAGAATCTTAAGCAGACTCCAAACCCTGCACTGAGCCCCATGTGGGGCTGGACCCTGAGATCGTGAGGCCGGAGCCAAAATCAAAGAGTCGGACACTTAACTGACTGAGCCACGCAGGTGCCTCATTACAATTTATTATTAAGTAAAAAAACAGTTACTGTATTATTAAAGAATAGTTTTGGGCACTCTGAAATTTAATAGTTCACAAGGAAAAGATGAGATCTTGAGGAAAAAATGAGATTCTCTGTATCATACCAAACCTTGATATGAATTGTAACTTTTAATTTCCTTTCATCCTTTCTTATCATTTTATTATTTTTTTCCATCATGATAAGTGTACTGTTTAATCCCCATCCCCTATTTCACCCATCCCCCCATCTACTTCCCCTCTGGTAACCATCAGTTTGTCCTCTATAGTTAAGAGTCTGCACTACTGGGTATTAACCCCAAAGATACAGATGTAGTGAAAAGAAGGGCCATCTGTACCCCAACGTTTATAGCAGCAATGGCCACGGCCGCCAAACTGTGGAAAGACCAAGATGCCCTTCAACGGACGAATGGATAAGGAAGATGTGGTCCATATACACTATGGAGTATTATGCCTCCATCAGAACGGATGAATACCCAACTTTTGTAGCAACACGGACGGGACTGGAAGAGATTATGCTGAGTGAAATAAGTCAAGCAGAGAGAGTGAATTATCATATGGTTTCACTTATTTGTGGAGCATAACAAATAACATGGAGGACATAGGGAGATGGAGAGGAGAAGGGAGTTGAGGGAAATTGGAAGGGGAGGTGAATCATGAGAGACTGTGGACTCTGAAAAACAATCTGAGGGGTTTGAAGGGGCGGGGGGTGGGAGGTCGGGGGAACCAGGTGGTGGGTATTAGGGAGGGCACGGACTGCATGGAGCATTGGGTGTGGTGCAAAAACAATGAATACTGTTATGTTGAAAATAAATTTAAAAAATTTAAAAAAAATCTGTGGGAGAGAGCAAAAGCAGTCCTGTTCTTTTTTTCTTTTCCCCCTTCCCATAGGTTCATCTGTTTTAATCTTAAGTTCCACATATGAGTGAGATCATATTATATTTGTCTTTTTCTGACTTATTTCACTTAGCATTATATTCTCTAGCTCCATCCATGTAGTTGCAAATGGTAAGATTTCATTCTTTTTTTATAGTTGAATAATATCTCATTGTACTTATGTATGTATACATACACACACACACACACACACACACACACACACACCCTACCTCTTCGTTATCCATTCATCTATCAATGGACACTTGGGCTGCTTCCATAGTTTGGCTATTGTAAATAATGCAGCAAGAAACATAGGGGTGCTTGTATCCCTTCGAATTAGTGTCTTTGTATTTTGGGGGGAAATACCCAGTACTGCAATGATTGGATTATAGGGTAGTTCTATTTCTAATTTTTGAGGCACCTCCATATTGTTTTCCACGGTGGCTGCAGCAGTTTGCATTCCCACCAACAGTGCAAGAGGAACAGTTCCTTTTTCTCTATAACCTTGCCAATACTTGTTGTTTCTTGTGTTTTTCATTTTCGACATTCTGACAGCTATGAGATGATATTTCATTGTAGTTTTGATTTGCAGCTCCCTCTGATGAGTGATGTTGAACATTTTTTCATGTGTCTGTTGGCCATCTGGAGGTCTTCTTTGGAGAAATGTCTTTTCATGTCTTCTGTCCATATTTTAATTGGATTATTTGTTTTGTGGGTGTTGAGTTGTCTAAGTTCTTTATATATTTTGGATACTAACCTTTTACTGGATAAATCATTTGCAAATATCTTCTCCCATTCAGTAGGTTGACTTTTTAGGTTTTTTTTTTTTTTATTGTTTCCTTCACTGTGCAGAAGTTTTTATTTTTATGTAGTTCCAGTAGTTTATTTTTGCTTTTATTTCCTTTGCCTCCAGAGACTTATCTAGAAAAGTGTTGCTGTAGTCAGTTTCAGAGAGATTATGGCCTATGCTCTCCTCGAGGATTTTAATGGATTCAGGTCTCACATTTAGGTCTTTCATCCATTTTGAGTTTATTTTTGTGTGTGGTGAAAGAAAGTGGTCCAGTTTCATTCTTTTGCATGTGGCTATCCAGCTTTCCCATTGTATATTCATTCCTCCTTTATCAAAGATTAATTGACCATATAACTGTGGTTCTATTTCTGGGTTTTCTGTTCTACTCCATCGAATCTATGTGTCTATTTTTATGCCAGTACCATACTGTTTTAATTACTACTGCTTTATAATATCTTAATTTTGTTAAGAAAAAAAATCATATAGACTTATACTACAGGATGATTTAACTCCTATAACACTTAAGAATTACTACAAAGCTGCAAATTGCCTCCTTATCATTTAATAAGGAGAAGCAGTTCTTCAGTAGCTAAAGAAATCCCATTTTCCCTATCTTTTCTAAATATCTCCCTCTGTGCTTTTAATAATGCCCCAAACCTTCTTGATTTGCATTTGGTAGAATATTTGATGTGGAGAAATAAATTGTTAAAAATCATTTGGCAGTATTTATACAGAGAAGCTCTGGCTTCTCCATGGTGAGATTATGTTGTCACAATATGACACAAAATGATAATGATGTCATAAACTTCTAGAACAGGCTGAATCATACCAAATTCAGTAGTTTCCTTGGTAGAAAAAAACATTTGAACAAATCCCTGGACATGAATCTTTTTATTTATGTCCTACTTTTGTCCATTTGGATAAACAGTTGTTTAAATACAAACCAAAGTGATGGTTCTTCTACTACAGGTATGTGCCTAACCCTTAAAACTTAGAAATTAGGATCTATTATATTATGCACTCGAGCCTTAATTAGACAAGCTAGCTGTGTTTAAGAAATCTGCTGTTTCTTTGATGTTACCATTAGTAGGTCTTTAAGAATTTCTAGGAGAACATCTGAGAGTTTTACTTCTGTGTGGAAAATTCAAGAAATATAGAAGCATAGGGTATAGAGATACTGTCCCCCTTCACTCCCCTTCCCCACCCAAATCCACTAACCCCTGCCCTCAACTAATCTGGCATGGCCCCTAACATATAGTAGGCTTCAAAAAGAGTTTTTTCTTGTCCTACCCTTTTTTCCACCATACACATTCACACACAAACATTAACACTCAAGTGCATTCACATGTGCAAGACATACATACACTCAAAAACCTAGGCAATGAGGTGAGTAAGCCATGATGCAGGGGTAACCAAGGGAATTGTACTGATTGGCCAGTGATGATTCCCAGATTTAGCATCTAGATTGTGGCTGGAGGATGTGATAGAGGGAGGAAAATGACAATGGGAAACTTATCATGCTTTAAGAAATCACTGATGAGGGGCGCCTGGGTGGCTCAGTGGGTTAAGCCGCTTCCTTCAGCTCAGGTCATGATCTCAGGGTTCTGGGATCGAGTCCCGCATCGGGCTCTCTGCTCAGCAGGGAGCCTGCTTCCTCCTCTCTCTCTGCCTGCCTCTCTGCCTACTTGTGATCTCTCTCTGTCAAATAAATAAATAAAATCTTTAAAAAAAAAAAAAAAGAAATCACTGATGAAAAGACTTGATTTTGACCTTTTAGTAGCAAACCACTATCAAATGGAAGAAAACTGGGTTACCTAACACATTTTCTGGTGAAACCATCTCTTTGGCAGGGGCTAAGCACGTTCAACCAACGGAGATTAAAATGGACAACTTTAGGAGACGTCTACTCGTTATCGTAATTGGTATTATGATCATAGCTTTTGTCTTCACCTGTTTTTGTTTTCTCCATTACAATTGTATGAGCGACGATGCACCCAAAGCAGGAACGTAAGTTTTACACCCTTAAATTAAGAATGAAAGTTGTGTGTATACATATAGTGGAGATCTCATTGTTTTCGTGGTTACTTAACGTTAACCCCAGACTTCTAAAGAGCTCATCTTGTGGGTGGATACCTTTACTTCAATAATATTAGCTCTTAAATATTCTCAAGTACGTTATCAAGTTTAGTGTATTCTAAAGCTGTCTCCTACTGAGGGTTCAGCTGAGCCCCAGGCTATAAATTTCATTACAAATTGAGTCTAGGAAAAGAGGCTTGACTATCCAAATAAGACAGGGAGAATAAAGAACGGGAGAGACTAAAACTGATACTGCACTGTACGCTACCTAACTAGAATTTAAATACATAACTTGAAAAGAAAAAAAAAAAAAAGAAGGGGAGAGGGAGATGGGTCTCTGCATTCCAAAACCAACAAAACATTTTGGATAATCTACCATTTGAAGACATAATAGCAAAAATTATTCACTGCTGTCCCTGTCTCACTCCCTGCCTTTCACATAGGAGGATCAGGTTGGCCCTGATCTAGTGCTTCCCTAAAAATTTCCCAATGTAAGGACCGATGACTAAAGTACCCCAGAGCTGTATTTCTTTAGTTTTAGAGGAATATTGTGAATATGAATATGCATGGACCGATAACTTGACAGTGTAAATATGATAGGAAACACTGAATCCGGTCTAAAGAGTTTATTTTTTCCTTATGACAAGTAGTGACAGTTGTGTATGAGTTGCATGTTAACCTGTCACTCTTTTAAAAAATATTTTATTTATTTGAGAGGAAAAGCATGAGGGGGTGGGGCAGGAGAGAGAGAAGTAGACTCCCCACTGAGCAGGGAGCCTGCAGTAGGGCTCCATCCCAGGACCCTGGGATCATGACCTGAGCCAAAGTCAGATGCTTAACTGACTGAGCCACTCAGGTGCCCCAACCTGTGACTTTTTTAAAGTTTAATTTCTAGAATAAGTGAAGCTCTCTTTCTCCTTCTCAACAGTAGACTTTGTTGGAATTCCATATGTAGGCTATATGGTTATCAATGCATCTGAAATAGTAAAAATACTCTCGAGAAAATAAAAAAGTATTCAGCATGAGTTCATATCTATTAACCCAAGTCATAGCTTTTATCACACTCCAATTCTTACTGTGTTCAGTTTTTCTACTAGAGCCAAAAAAATGACCAAAACTCTAAACTGACATAGTAACCTGTGTTTTCTGGTGATAGCAACAGTACTCTTTTGTTTTAAGATGTCATACGCCGAATTTTCTATATTTTCAGGGTCAGGAAAGAAGATGTGACAACCAAGTCGTCCAGATCATCCAAAATATCATTCAGTGAATCCAAGATAGCCAGTCCATGCATTCTAGAAAAACAGTCCGTGCTATCTAGTATAGACAAGCTTTCTGTGCCCTCAAGTCCAGAAAAGTCATCCATACCATCCAGTGCAGAAAAGTTAAGGAGGTCCTTGAGTCCAGGAAAGCAATGTATATCATCTAGTCCAGAAAAGGTAAAAAAGCCACCAAGGCCACAAAAAATATCCAGGTCATCCCACCCTAGAAAGTCAGATAGAACACACAATCTAAAAAAGCCCCAAAAGCAAGTTCATGCCCATAAGCTAGGGAGTCAGTCCTGTTCATCCTATCCAAATAAGGCAAAGAGGCTGCCTTGGCCAGCCCTTCTACAATATCCAGTCAGAACAGCCAAGCCCCCCAGTCCACAAAAGCAAATCTCACCACCCAGGCAATCCAGTTTACAGAAACTAACCAGATCCTCTAGACATCGTAATCTAAAAAGGACAGGTAAGGCAGGCACGTCAACTAGGCCTCGGTTAATCAAGTCTTGTCAATACTATGAGGAAAAATGCCTTGTTTGCAGAAATTCTTCTGAACCTTTGGTCAATAATATTTCTGAGGCAAAGAATAGTAATGTTCAAAACTCACCTGTTTCAAGCGAAGTGCAGTCTTTTTCCAAGTCCTGTCATAAGGGCGATTACAGAGACAATGTATTACTCTGTGGCAATGTGAGTAGCAGTGATATCACAATCAACAGCGATGACAGTGATAGGGAGATAACCATTATCTGCACATAAAATGAAGTAAAGTCATCCCTAAAAGCAGCCATCATAACTAAGAACTCAATAAAAATAAAAACCACATGTGAAAAAGCAAACTTACACCAACTATTTGATGCTCATTATCCTTTAAAAACCCTGATGGCGGGGCACCTGGGTGGCTCAGTGGGTTAAAGCCTCTGCCTTAGGCTCAGGTCATGATCTCAGGGTCCTGGGATCGAGTCCCGCATTGGGGTCTCTGCTCGGTGGGGAGCCTGCTTTCCCCTCTCTTTCTCTGCCTGACTCTCTGCTTACTTGTGAACTCTCTCTGTCAAATAAATAAATAAAATCTTTAAAAAAAAAGAAATACTGAACTCAATAAAATTAATCAGGTCACATTAACAAAAATAAAATAGATATAAATAAATAAAAAGCACTGTAGGTGCCATGGACTTGATTTCCTACTGGTATTGCCCTTTTTAAAAAGACAAACTATAAAGGGTTAGAATTTTTCTGGGTTAGAAAACCCTGGTCTTTTTAAAATTCACGAATACAAGTGAAAGTTCTGATTAAAATTTTAAACTGTCTACTATTTTAAAAAGTTCAAACATACACAAGAGTAGATAGATAGAGTGAGCAGTATAATGAATGCCATGTAAGCACTGCTCAGATTCAAGTTATCATTATGCAGCCAATCTTATTTCATTTATACTCTTATCCATTCCCCTTCCCATTTATATCTCTAATGATAATGACTTTTCTAAAAATACATACACACGGGGCGCCTGGCTGGCTCTGTTAATGGAGCACGTGACTCTTGATCTTGGGGTTTTGAGTTTGAGCTCCATGTTGGGTGTAGAGATTACTTTAAAAACAAGTACATGGGGCACCTGGGTGGCTCAGTGGGTTAATCCTCTGCCTTTGGCTCGGGTCATGATCTGGGGGTGGTGGAATCGAGCCCCACATTGGGCTCTCTGCTGAGCAGGGAACCTGTTTCCCCCACTCTCTCTCTGCGTGCCTCTCTGCCTACTTGTGATATCTGTCAAATAAATAAATGAAATCTTTAAAAAAATCTTTTAAAAAAGTACATGCACACACTACCATTATTTCACCTAAAAATTAACAATAATTCTTTAATAACAATTATCCAGTCAGTATTCAAATTTCCCCATCCATCTCCTAATTTTTTTTTTTAGTGGCTGCTCTGTTCAGATGATCTGATCAGCATTTGACAATATCTGACGCTAAATTTCAAAATTACAATTTCACTGGCTAATCTCGCTTCATATTGTGCAAAGATTTTAGAGTTAATCTGAGTTGTTAGTAGCCTGGAAAATAGTAAAAGTTGAAATTGTATGGTTTCAGTTTAAATTGAACCAGCATCTTAGGAGGCAAAACCAAATAATCTAAGCTCTATTCCCTTTCCCATTTGGAAGCCTAGAGATTTGTAATACTTTAAAATCTGTGAATATTAATATCTAGTTAAAATGACTAACTACCAGTGACAACCAATGACAATGACATCTTAAGAACAAGTTATCTGCCTGGGTATCTATGTTCCCTTCTAAACCACATTTAATTATAGAGTAGAAGTCTACAGAATATTTGAAGCTTATTCAATGTACAAAATTCTAATAAATTAATGGGGGCTGCATATATAAAGCCAGTAAAGAATAAGTAATAAAAATATGTACCATGAGCCACAGAAGAACTTTAGCCAAAAAAAAAAAAAAAAAAGTTTACCAGTGGAAACTTGCCCAAACTAATAATTAAAATAACTAAGTCCTATCACTGTAACAGATAGTCTTTAGTACTTCTTGGCAATGTCCTGATTTAAGTAAGAGGGTCCCAAACCTCCATTTCCTGGCTTTCTTGCAGCATTGTCTCATTTCTCATGGTAACTTACTCCATTCTTCTCTCTCGCTTTTTTCTTTTTTCTTTTTCTTTTTTTAAAAGATTTTATTTATTTATTTGACAGAGAGAGAGATCACAAGTAGGCACA
>NC_081575.1:12323217-12345145 GCF_022355385.1 Mustela nigripes
ATTCTCTATCATTAATCTCTTCCTTAGTTACTTATTTTCCTGGCAAAACAGACTAATTTTAAATAACTTATTGAAATAACCAAAGGGAGGTAACTGCAAAGAGTAAAAGAAGAAACAAAGGCCTATGATGTGTGGCTGGAATAATGAGTAATAATTAATAATGATTAATAATTAATAATTAGTAATAATAATTAAGAGTGGACTGTATCTCTCTGCCGTTTTGCAAAATAAGAAAATCAAGGCCCCCGTGGCTGGCTCGGTCAATAGAGTATGTGACTCTTGATCTCACGGTTATGAGTTCAAGCCCCACACTGGGTGTGGAGATAACTTAAAAATGAAGAAAATCTGGGCACATGGGTGGCTCAGTGGGTTAAGCCACTGCCTTCGGCTCAGGTCATGATCTCAGGGTCCTGGCATCGAGTCCCGCATCGGGCTCTCTGCTCAGCAGGGAGCCTGCTTCCCTTCCTCTCTCTCTGCCTGCCTCTCTGCCTACTTGTGATTTCTGTCAAATAAAGAAATAAAATCTTTTTAAAAAAATGAAGAAAATCTTTAAAAAAATTAAAAATAAATAAAATAAAATCAATGTTATATTGCTTGGCTACAAACTGGAACACAAGAATGTAACTGAGCTTCTCACCTTTAAGTTCCACATGGTCATCTAAATAAACATAAAGGCATTCACAGCAAAGTTAAAATTCTAATGTACTACACAACTGATGGTAGATATTATAGATTATGAACAATAAAGGCAGTCAACTTCTGAAGGTGATAGCTGTTGGCAAAAGGACTATATCTCTGCTGTGTAAACAAGTCTCTTTGTTGAAAGAACAACAATGACAAAGAGTGGAATTGTTGAAAATGAAGCTTTCTGTGCTGACCTCTTGAGGTTATTATAAGTCAGAAGAGCAGGGGCGCCTGGTTGGCTCAGCCGGCTGAGAGTGAGCCTTCGGCTTGGGTCAGGATCCTGCCCCATGTTTGGCTCCCTGCTCAGCAGGGGGTTTGCTTCTCCCTCTCTCTCCCTCTGCCCCTTCCCCGGCTCATGTTCTCTGTCTCTCAGATGCATACATTTAAAAAAATCTTTAAAGAAAAAAGAAATAATATGAGCATATTATATACCCATTTAAAAAATCGAAGTGATGGGGGTAAGTTATTTTAGCATCCGTATGACAATTGCTAGGCTAGCAGACTGTCAGCAAACCAGTCTGAACTAATAAACTTGGATTCAAGCAACTTGTTTCATTTACTGTTCCCACACACCAAACAATACATGTATAAAATAGAGATTCACGGTGCTCTAGAGCTTTAAACCACTTTTATGTTGTACCCAGTCTCTCAAAGAACACCTCCCTTGTTCATTAAGAAGGTACTCGATGCTGGACGGGAGGGAAAAAATATTTCTGTGTGACTGTGACATCCCATGGGTCCTGTATATACGCCAGATTTTGTTAGTTCCTTTTTCTAAAGCTTACATTTTGTTGTATACCTCTGTTGTACCAAGGTAATACGGATCAAGTTTTATTCAAACATAAGGCCTAAGAAGGTCTGACACACAAACCTCCCCACTGAAACACTTTGTAGGAAGGACTCAAATAAGAGAAAGAAATCCAGGAGGTGCTGCAAGAGATACACGGTCTTATAGGCTGAATTATGCCTCTCCACCAGATTCATACGTCGTAGTCCTCACCCCCAGTATCTCAGAATGTAGCTTTATTTGGAAATAAGGTCATTGCATACATAATTAGTTAAGATGAGGTGAGCAGAGTGGGTCCCTAATCCAATATTGCGGGTGCTATTAGGAAAGGGGGAAACTTGGGACCCAGACAAGGGTGAATGCCACGTGAAGTTTGGAGTTATGCTGCTACAAGCCAAGAACCTAAGAGAAGCTGGGAGAGAGACCCGGAAAAGATCCTTCCCTAAGTGCCTTAAGGGGGAGGTATGACCCTACTGACACCTTGATCTCAGACTTCTAGCCTCTAGAACTGTGAGATGATAAATCTCTGATGTTTCAGCCATCCAGTTTGTGGTGCTTTGCTATGGCAGTCCTAGGAAACTAATATACTTGGTGAAGACTGCTATTGCCTAGGGGCGCCTGGGTGGCTCAATCCGTTAAGCATCTGCTTTCGGCTTAGGTTATGATCTCAGCGTCCTGGGATTGAGCCCCACTCAGGCGGCAGTCTGCTTCTTTCCTCTCCCTCTGCCCCTCCCTGACCCCTGCTCACGTGCTTTCTCTTACAAATAAATACATAAAATCTTTTTTAAAAAGACTGCTATTGCCCCCCAAAATAGTTAAAATCAAATAATAGAGAAATATGAGAGGAGTACTTAGGAGGAATGCTTCCTTTACACTCATCAATTGCACTGACCCCTCCCCGTAAGAAAAGGAGGGATTAATTCGATTGTTCAGAGGTTAGCGTGCAATAGGTCACGAGCTGATAAGAACAGTGCCTTGCAGGGTGATTCATGTTTGCTACACTCTTTGCGCAACCTCTGACTGGGTTGGTAAGAGAGCTCTGGGGTTCTCATCTACTGTGCTGGTTGGGCAAGTAGACATTCTCTCCATACATGAATATACAGGTTGGCCCCAAGATTCCAGTTCCAGTAGCAAGTTGGAGGCCCCCTTCCTAAGTGGAAAGTGTTAAGTGGCGTGTATGATCAACCTCATAGTGGCAGGCTGTGTTGGGTTCCTGGGTCTTAGCCAGGTACTAAGGACTAAATCAGTCCTCTGTATTCAGTACATTGTTTCTGATTTGGTTATTGAAGAGGAACCAGTAGTCCTGAAAACCTGAAACAAATCCTACCCAAGAGCCACAAGCCCTGGTCAATGCCACTTTAACTTCTTTTAAGAAACTCATCCAGGAAAGTTATTTTTTGAAATTGTGACCTTTGTTATATATTCATGATGCTCCAAACCCTACTGAGTGATATACATTGAAATAACATTAGTCAGACTCAGCCCCCAAACGGCTTCTATTCTTTTTTTATGAACGATCTTATTTATTTATTTATTTGAGGGGGGAGCGGCAGAGGGGAGAGAAACTCAAGCAGACTCCTCGCTGAGTGCAGAGCACTGAGCCCAAGGACAGGCTGGATACCCCCAACCCGGAGATCATGACCCGTACCAAAGCCAGGAGTTAGATGCTTAACCAACTAAGCCACCCAGGTGCTCCCCACTTCTATTCTGTGGAAGATATAGTCCACTCCCCTCCACAAAAAAACCAAAAAATAAAAACAAAAAAACAAACAAACAAAAAACAACTCTACTAAAATCAACATGAAAGAAAATTGCAAGTCTTCAAATATAGAGCCAATAATGGTAAAACATGCACAATTCTAAACTTGCACTATTGCTGGGGCTACAGTGAATCTCTAATAGACGTATTTTAGTTTTGGATTTTTACCCACACTCTCCAGGTAACACCTATTGACTAACTGGAAAAATGTCACTGTACCAGCTCAAGGAGTGAGTCCAAAGGAGGAAGATTCTGGGATAGGATTGACAGATACAGCAAATAAAAATACAGCATGCCGGGGCACCTGGGTGGCTCAGTCGGTTAAGCAGCTGACTCTGGATTTCAGGTTGGCTCATGATCTCAGGGTTGTGGGATGAAGGACTGCACGGAGTCCCCCATCAAGCCCCGTAGCAGGCTCCGTGCTCCGCAGGGAGTCTGCTTCTCTCTCTCGCTCTCTCTCTCTCCCGCTGGTCCTCTGCACCTCCTCCCACTCATGCTCTTTCTCTGCCTAAAATAAATAAATAGATCTTTTCTTTAAAAAAAAGTCAGATTCCAGGATGCCTGGGTGGCTCAGGTCATGATCCCAGGGTCCTGGGATCCAGCCCCGCATCAGGCTCTCTGCTTGGCGGGGAGCCTGCTTCCTCCTCTCTCTCTCTCTCTCTCTCTGCCTGCCTCTCTGCCTACTTGTGATCTGTCTGTCAAAAAATAAAAAAATAATAAAAATCTTTTAAAAAATTTAAAAATCAGATTCCCAGTTAAGTGTGAATTTCATAAAAGCAATGAATAATTTTTTGGTATGTGTATGTCAAAGAATATTCATAATTAACCTGAAATTCAAATTTAATTGGGCATCCTGTATTTTATCTGGCAACTCTACTCAGGGAGGACAATTAGGAGAATATATGTAAGCAGCTTAGACAGTCAATTTGTCAACTTCTTCAGGTTTAACCTGGAGGAACTTACAGCTTCTGAGAGGGACAGCCTTTCCTACAATGTGATTCCACTCCCCTAACCTCCACTCCCCCAACCCTGAAGAACCAAAGGCAAAAAACTGGCTACTTCCTAGAAGCCCATAACTTAGTTGGTGATCAAATATGGTTTCTTGAGGACTTTCAGTAAGAGACACAGAGACTTTAGAGAGAGAACTATGTGGATGCTTGAATTAAGTAACCTGGAGAGTGGGGCTAGGAAGGCATGTTAGGTAGAAAGAAGATGATAGTCGGGGTGCCTGGGTGGCTCAGTGGGTTAAGCCACTGCCTTCGGTTCAGGTCATGATCTCAGGTCCTGGGATCGAGTCCCACGTTGGGCTCTCTGCTCAGCAGGGAGCCTGCTTCCTCCTCTCTCTCTCTCTGCCTGCCTCTCTGCCTACTTGTGATCTCTCTCTGTCAAATAAATAAATAAAATCTTTTAAAAAAATGAAGATGATAGTCAAAAGAAAGAGGAGACAGAGAAGCATAGAAGAGAGACATGTGGTCACTGAGAGAAAGAGCAAGCAAGCTGTTTCTGCTCGCCAGTTCTAGTTTCCATCACTCTACGGCCTGGCTATTCTTCACAGTCCAACATTTGTAATATTATCTGTTGTATTTGTACAATAAATGTCCCTTTCTTAAACTGGTTTGAATGAGTTTGTACTCCTTGTCACCACTGATCCTCAACCAAGACTCGGTGTGAACTCTTAAGGTTAGAACTAGAATGACAAAAGGCTTCCATCTCAGGTGATCTCATAGCTGTGTAGAGGGCTGGATTGCAAAAGATCGTGGGATTAGTTCCAAGTTCAGTGACAAGGAGTACCAACATTGACTAGCATTGTCTGCTCTGAATTTGGGAATGGGGAGTGACAATATATGTGCCACATATTTGCCATCCCTGCAATTGAGGAAGAAATTGAAATAAGCATGTATCTTCCTCTAAAATATGCCAAAAGGTCATTGTGTGACTACATGAGGAAAATATAAGGTACACAGGAAAAGCCCAAATATATGTAATTTCATCACCTATAATCACAGTAGTTTATTGAACTTTTTTGTCTGTTTCTATCTATTCTTTATAGTTATGCAATCCTTAATTTCTTTCTATGGAAGGTCACCCACAGAAATGAATATAAATCATTTATTTTCCTGGCAGGCTTCATTTGGACTATGTTGATATTTAAACAGTTCATGGAAAAGTATGTCAAGGCTATAAATAAATTCTCTGTACATTCGAGATCATGAATATTGTTTATGATCTGGGCCAGGAACAAAAGCTGATTAGGGAAATTACCATATATTCCTGAGACAACTTTGGTTTAAACCAAAGAAGATATTGACTTTTCCCACTAAATAATAATAATTAATGACAACAACTAATATTAACATGATAGAGTGGGCAGTTAGTTAGATATGAGCAGGGAACAAATACATTCCAACTGATTAAAAGGGAAGAAACCAAGTTCCAAACCACAGGGAAAGACCAGGGGGTGGGGAATATGCATGCATTGTTCTCCATCACTACTGTCCTACAGCAACCTATAGCTTCATTAAAATACATTACAGTTTTGACCTTCCCAGCCCCCCAACCTCAAGGGGGATGCCTGCCATGACGTCACCACAGGGACCTTATAGGGTGAAAAACTCCCCCTCCAGACCAGCAGGAGGAGTCCCTTAGATGACCGGAAGCAACCTCAGTCAGAGACCACCCAACTTATGACCCATAGCCTATGCAAATATAAAAAGAAAAGACATCACTGACTACCCCCCCGCCCCTGTGCAATTACAGCCCCTACGCCTGCCCACTCTCCCATCTTGAGAGTGTACTTTCTTGTTAACTACTATTAAACTCTTGTTTACTTGAGAGTTTGGCTCTGAATTCTCTCTTGGCTGAACTCGAGAACCAAGGTCAGCGTGGAGGCAGAAATGGGACTCACTGCTGACAAATACAGCACTTCATAGACTGCCAAAAAGTGAAATGGTCTCATGTCTCTCTATTAAATACAAAATTGCTGATGTCAGGGACGGTGTACCTATTACAAATACACCATCCAGGAAGCACTATCCCTAAATTGGAGTAAATCAGGGCAATTATCAAGAGTCCTGCACTTTAGGCAACATCAAACTTGTGGTAGACTGAGAAATAATTAATGGAGGCAGCCCAAAGGAGATAATGATCTAGTGAACACTTAAAAAGAAAACTATTGCCTGACAAATATACACATATTTGGTTTGTTGGTCAATCAACCCTTTTGCAATTTCTCTATTCCTTTCACTGTATTTCATTTGGATAACCATGTTGGGTTTGGGGAGGGGAAGATGTGTGATGGCACCTCACAGTGATTGGACCTGGCTAAAACGTGCTAGGGAAGCCTGAGGGTCAGTAAAAGTATGCCTGCCCCATGGTAATGTGAAACAGTCATTAATGATAGGAGATTGCCCAGTAGTCACGAAATGACAGTTACCAAAGAAAGGAGCTAATTATTGTGACTTTATAGCTGAGCAGGAGTTGAGACATTACCAATCACAGTCTTAGAAGTGATCTGTAGGAGAGGAGCTAATTAACTTCTTGTGAAGAATGACAAGACCATTGTTCCTTTGAAGTCCATATTCTATCTGGTTGCCTGGGTGATTCTGTCCAATCTATATGTATGTACACACATAGAAAAAGAAGCAGTTTGACTTTGAATATTAATGAAATGCACAGTGTAAGTACTTAATTTATTTGGTGGATTTAGTCTTTTTTTGGAAACTGGTGGGTGTTCTCTCTTCTACTCAGAATTGGCTAGGAAGATTCTCAGAAACCACAGACATGGTAGTGTGGCATGAGGAGGGTAGCGTAAGAGGGAGGTACTGAATATCAAAAAGGAGGCTGAGTGGGGCAGAAAGGACACGTGGCCCACAGCTATAAAGAAGGCATTGGGCAGGGGCACCTGGGTGGTTCAGTGGGTTAAAGCCTCTGCCTTCATCTCAGGTCATGATCCCAGGGTCTTGGGATCGAGCCCTGCATCAGGTTCTCTGTTCAGTGGGGAGCCTGCTTCCCTTTCTTTCTCTCTCTGCCTACTTGTGATCTCTGCCTGTCAAATAAATAAATAAAATCTTAAAAAAAAAAAAAAGAAGGTATTGGGCAGAGCAGCTGGCAGTCACAAGGTATGACCTCAAAAGCAGGGAGTGAGTGAAACCTCGCTACACACCCAAATAGTTTACCTATCGATACTTGAATCCCAATCACCATAGACTCATTACTTTGGTTCAGCATTGCTCATTCCCTGTGGTTCTTTATAAACATCTAAACACAATTCAAAGACTCCAAATTCTGAGACCGGAGAGGTTTATCAGATCTCATTCTTCTATTCAAAAGGGAGGATTGCAGAAGAGCCCTGGGTTCTTTAGGTAGGGGCTAGGAAAAGGCAGTTTGAAAATGAAGGGCTTGGGAGTTTGAGAAAGCCTAGCAGACACCTGTTGGGATGTCTGTCCTGCTCACCTCAACTGATTTCCTCTTTTGCTGGGACCTCTCCTTTGGAGAAGAATCTCCTGGCTTACTGATGGTTTTCTGGGGGAGACTGAATGCCTGGTTAGGTGAGGATAAAGGCACAGGCTGCCCATCACAAACAAACAGTGTCATCTAATCTGTCTGCCCATAAAGGAAGGTGTGCTGAGAACTATTCCATCATCCTGTGGAAGGTGTATATGTGGGATAGAGCAGTAATGAACTAATATGAGTTTGCTCCTTGGTGAGTCAGAAACTACATGGGGTAGAGTGTAGAGTGGTAGCACAAGGGAAACTTGATTTGCAGCAAATAAGGAGATCACAGGGGGTAACTTCCATAGCCATGACTCCCTGAACAAGGGTGGATGGGTTCCTTTGATTTAGGCTTAGGATGAATACTGAGATAGGGGAGCCTTGTCACCGTATGCAGAGGTGGGCATAAGGTGGCACAGGAACCTTAAGGAAATGTGCCTAGACATACATTGTATGTTATGTAAATGAAGCTGTGATCGTCCCTGGGCTGAGATCTTAGTATTATAATGAGTTGAAGGTAACTGTCGGTCACTCCATGGTCCATCTGTGTAGGCACGAGTTGGGGGTTGAGTTCAAGCTGGTCTGGGTGGTCTGGGCTGTCCGGGTAACCTTTTGTCCCGGCAGTTGCTTTTGCTTGAGGGATATTTTTGGTTTCCACCACAGGATGATATGCCCTTTGGGTCTCTTGTTAAAAGATAAGCTGGAAAGAAGAGCCTAAGGAAAAATATGGGACAAAGTTTTGTAGGTTTTGACACAGGTGAGCAGTAGAGATCAGGTCTAGGGGTCAGCCAGTGACAGAGCCTGAGCAGCCCCGAAGGCATGTTAGTTTCACGCACAGTGGCCCAGACTCCCATGGAACCTCCTCCTGCCACACGGCTGCCCCTTCCTCAGTCCATACCTGTGGCTTCCTGGTAAGTGATCTATAACCAAATGACTTAAGATCAAAAAGAAATACATCAGCCTGGTTTACACATAATTTTGCATAGTCAGCCTGGCACCATCTGAAAATAAAAATAGATGACTGCAGTGCTACACCCCACCTTGGGGTACCCTCCAAAGGATACCAGGGTAGGGAAATCTTCCCAGTGGACAGAGCTTTGAGTAGCACATCTGGCTGTCTATTATGTCTAAGAGAGATGACCTGAGGTGCAGATCTGCTTTGACTCACAGGCAGTGACCAATGGGTTAGCCACAGACTTAGAAGAAGTTTCAAATAACAATCCAGTGTCCCTTAGAAACCTGACATTTTATCAGCTTGAAAATGGTAGGTAAAATTCGTAAGTCAGAAGTAATTTAATAAATCACCCAATCCCTTCATCTTCCCACGGAGAAAATAAGGTCCAGAGGACGTATGTGATTGGTCCAAGGGAAGCTCTAGATAACAACCAGAATTGACATCTTCTGGATCTCAGTTCAGGGCTCTCCCGGGAACAGCACACAGATTATCATTCACTCCTTGGCCAGCATTTCTTGAGCTTCAACAACATGTCATGCTCTTCTCTGGAAATAGGGATACAGATAAATAAGGCATGGCCCTGCCCTCTTGTGTTTGTTATGTGTTTTGTGTATGTTGGTGTATGATAGTCATATCCTGCGGCAAGAAATAAATGAAACCAAAATGGCAAATCCTTTTTCAAGTAGGACAGGCTAAATACTGGCTGAAGAGTGCCACATGAAATTAAAAATGCTAGAAAGTGAGCCAGCAAGAACTATATGACTTAAAACAGACACCAACAGAGATATTAATTAATCCAAGGTTGGATTTGATTGTTAAGGGGAGTTTGCCTCACTATCCCTGCTGGGAAGAGAGCCATTTTTAATGGATTTTGATGGCATCCTGCCTGAGTCTTAGTACCTAAATGTTAGCCTGGGTGAGATAAAATTTGAATTAAGTGATCAGGAAGACTGATGGATGGTACAATCTGCAATTATTTCAAACAGTAGAAAGTGGGGAAATAGACCTGTTGAGTACCCAAAAGACTTGTTAATTTCCTCCAGAAGAGGTCTCCTCTCAGGCTTCTTTACTGTTTTAGATGAAAAAGGGTCCCTCCACACCCCTCAGACCTGAGCCTCATGCCCTTGCCTCATTTCACACCCTGCTTCCTCAATTATCTTCTCTTTCTGAAATCTTTGGCTTCTTCCTACAGAATGCTCTCTTCTCTGCTTTTACACATATATAGGTCTCCTTTCATTTGGAAAAAAAAAAGTTGCTTATCCTCATGGCCCTCCTACTTATTGTACAATCGTCTTTCCTTCTTAAACCATCAAGCTTTGAGAAGGAATGGTTTACACCTATAAGCTACAATCTGGCTTCTGGCCCAACTACTATAGAAAGTGCACTCCTAAAGCTCATGCATGGTTTCTGAAGCATTAAATGAAATAGCTTGTCTTAGTCCTGATTTCCCTTGACCACGGTTAGATTTCCGAGGTGTAGAGCATCTTATACCAAGCTCTAATACCACATTTTCCATGCATGCTGGACATTTTTGAGCATTCTATTGTTACTTCAATGTAGTTAAAATGGAACTAAAAATTTTCTCCACTGATATTCCCACAAATGATTCTCCTACGTATGACTGATGGCAAGTTCTATAACACAGGGATCACATCGCTCGAATTTACTGCTATGGTTTCCTCCCGCTGCTTGATGTAGTCAGTTGTTAAAATGAATAAACATCATTCTCCCACTCACAGAGCCTTAATTCCTCAGAGTCATTTTGAATTCACCTCTTTCCTTTGTCCCATAAATTATTTTTTTGTCTTTTTTTGTCACATAAATTAAATCAGTGATCAAATGTCGTCAATTATACCTTCAAACTATGGTGCTTAAGAGTACAGATTTGTTGAGGCACCTGGGTGGCTCAGTGTGTTAAAGCCTCTGCCTTCAGCTCAGGTCATGATCCCAGGGTCCTGGGATCCAGCCCCGCATCGCATCTGGCTCTCTGCTCAGCAGGGAGCCTGCTTCCCTACCTCTCTCTTTGCCTGCCTCTCTGCCTACTTGTGATCTCTGTCTGTCAAACAAACAAAATAAATAAATAAATAAATAAATAAATAAATAAATAAATAAATAAAATAGTGGAACTATATGGGGTTAGTGAGAATAAATGAGATAATGTGAATAAAGTGCTTAGCACAGTACCTGACACATAGCAAGTACTCAATAAATGATAGCTATTAAAATTATCTTTCACTACTCCCCATTGTGAACCCACACTATGCTAGGGATGTCTACTTACTACTTCCTATCTTTGCTGTTTCTCTTAGCTAGAATGCTCTCTTTCCTTTCTACCCATTCAAAATTCTATTTATTCTTTTTATTAATTTTTATTTTTTTGAAAGTGATGCACATTCATAAAGTTAGACTAATTAGACTTAGAAAGTAAAAAGCAAACCCCTATTCCTTCTCTCCCCACTTCTGATCTATACTACTAAAGCAGCTACTCTGAATAATTTTAGCTATTTTTTCTAGCATTTACTTCCGTATTTCTATATAATGTATTTACGCTGTTTCTTGATCTTTCAATTTTTAGATAGTACTTATTTTCTTCTTATTATGGAAGATGCAGATTTAGACCTCTTACAACATCACCTTTTCTAACTTGTGTTCCCTTCATCCTACAAAAGATTTGGTAAATCAGTAAGACGTTTTCATTGTTATGGCTATGTGAATGTCTTTCACTTTGGGGCCAAGTAGCATTTTATCATGACTCATTTACTTTTTTGTGCAACTTTCAACTTTCTCTGGAGTTATAAACTGCCTTGGTTTTTCCTAGTTGGCTTTATTTTCTAGGTATCAATCACAATTCTTCACTAATTTCCCATACAACTGTAAAACCTTTCTGAATACTACTCTGCACATGGTCAAACACATCAAGTAATCTATCAGTTAATTTTCAAAAATTTTTTCTCTATAGACAACCCTCCTGTATCCCTCTATCTTCCCCCTCTCCACTAGCCTGGCTGCTCCCTGGGTACGCCACACAGCTGTCTACCCCAAACTTTCTTCCTTTTTCTTTTTTTTTTTTTAAGATTTTATTTATTTATTTGACAGAGAGCACAAGTAGGCAGAGCAGCAGGCAGGGAGAAACAGGCTCTCCGCTCAGCAGGGAGCCTGATGTGGGGCTAGATCCCAGAATCCTGGGATTATGACCTGAGCAGAAGGCAGCCACCTAACCGACTGAGTCACCCAGGCGCCCCTCAAACTTCCTTTCATTATCATATTGGGAATTCCCTTCGCCTCTCTGTTATGTTTATCCCATTTTCTGGATCTCATGAATTCCTCTTTCTTGGTCTACTCTCTCAGAGGATGGAATGTACATTCTAGTCAGGTCTACTTACCATTTACTGGAAGATTTTCACCTCCACATTTCTGCCATTTATCTTAGAATAGTCTTCTACTTCCTGTCTGCACGTCCAAATGTTATTTGCATTTTCAAACTTTTTATTTTTATGAAAATAATGTATGCTCATAGTTTAAAAGTTAGTTATAGAACCTACAAAGAGAAAACACGGAAGTCTTTTTCATTCTCAATCTATGCATCTAGAGGCAAGTACTTTATTTTAACTGTTTCTTCTGGTGCTTACCTCCTTATTTCTAAATAATTTAATGATACTGATATATTTTTTTAAAGATTTTATTTATTTATTTGACAGATAGAGGTCACAAGTAGGCTGAGAGGCAGGCAGAGAGAGAGAGAGGGGGAAGTGGGCTCCCTGCTGAGCAGAGAGCCTCCCATGACCCTGGGATCATGACCTAAGCGGAAGTCAAAGGCTTTAACCCACTGGGCCACCCAGGCACCCCTATACCGATATATTTGGACTTAGTAACTTATTATGGAAGATGGATTTACTCTTCCTTTTTTTTCTTTTTCTATTTTGAACATCTTTTTAAAATTAACATATAATGTATTATTTGCCCCAGGGGTACAAGTCTGTGAATCATCAGGCTTACACATTTCATAGCACTCAGATTTACGCTTCTTATACCATATTATCTTCTGTCTCTAGCCTCTATCTTCCCAATATAGTTTGGGAGGATGTAGAATTCTGAATTAGAAATCATTTTCTCAGAATTTTAAAGGCCAAACTGTATCTCAGTGAATTCATTGTGATTCCTAGAGATTGCCTCTTCTCTTCCATTGTACTAAAATACCCCATCCTTTTAATAGAGTTCTAGCTTGCATGCCTTTGGTATCTTTTTTTTAATACATTTTTTAATAAATATATAATGTATTATTAGCCCCAGGGGTACAGGTCTGTGAATTGCCAGCCTTTGGTATCTTTTTTTTTTTTTTTAAAGATTTTATTTATTTATTTGACAGGCAGAGATCACAAGTAGGCAGAGAGACAGGCGGTGGGATCGGGGGAAGCAGGTTCCCTGCCGAGCAGAGAGTCCGTATGGGGCTCAATCCAAGGACCCTGAGATCATGACCTTAGCCGAAGGCAGAGGCTTTAACCTACTGAGCCACCCAGGCACCCCCTTTGGTATCTTTTTAATAGAGTTCTGACTTGCATGCTTTTGGTATTATGATTATTAGAATACACCTACTTCCCCATTTTGAAAAGCAAAACAACATTAGATCATCTACAGTCCCTTTGGACTTCTGCTGTTCTCCGTGATTACTAACATCATTCGTCAGTGGCCTCAATGTAATTAATACGGGCTATTTGGAGCACGACAACAGGGAGCCCTGATCTTATCTGACAAAGTGACATTTAAGCTGAGATCTGAAGGATGGATAGCAAAGTCCATGAAAGCATTCCAGTGGAGATGGCTGCGTGTGCAGAAGCTGTCAGGGGAAAGAAGCTTTGGAAACTCAAGGGAGGAAAGGGGGCCGGTGGGGTGGAGCTTGGTGACTGAGAGGGAGAGTAGGCCCACCTTTATGCTAGAGACAAGGCAGGGGTCAGGGTACTCAGGGCCTTGTAGGTGATGCTAAGACAAGATCTGGGACTTATCCTAAGAGCGATGAGAAGCTACTGAGAAGTCATTAGCGGGGGAGTGATTTGATCTGTCTTCCAAAGATCTCTGGGGTTGCAGTGTGCAGAATGGATTGGAGAGAGCCAATAATTAGGAAGATATGGATAAAATCAGTTTTAAGTAAGTGTTAGAGCCAGACTTGGAGGACAGAAAGAAATTTCAAATGGGCAAAAGGTAGTCTTATGAAGTAAGTTTGAAAGCTCAGCAGATAGTTAATTTCTTAACTTGCTGATGCCAGTGATTTAGATGCTGATATAACAGCTTCACTTTTTTTTTCTTTTTTTTTTTTCATTTTTTAGTATTAGATGTCAAAAGTGTTCTGCTTTTTGTTATTCCCCTTCCTGATGGGTCTTTGAATTGCTGATCAACTGACTGATCCCAGAAGCTGTCTGCTCCCCTCCTTCCCAAGTGCGGACTGCATCCTGTGGCCTCGTGTTTGTTCTGTCCATTTGCCATGGTGAGATTTCTGAGGGGTTGAGGTAGAAGGTTGGAAAGAGTAAGAGAAGCAATAGAGAAGGGCTTCTGCGGGGCTTGCACGGAAATGGGCCAGCGGAATTGAAATGGTGGAGGAAGAACACTTTCCCTTTTTCTGACAGTAAGCAGTATATGTAGTCAAGACGGTAATAAGGACGCAAGACTGCTTCCTCAGGATTCCTGCCTGCAGGAGACTGGGGCTTCTGCTGCAGTCAGCTGATACACCACAAGAGTTGGTGTTAATATACCACGGCTTCTGACAGTTTAGGCAAGAGGAAGTTAGTTTTTGCAGTTCTGTTTATGCAGTTGGCCAAATGAAAAATGCTGGCTGATGGGTTTGCTTTTCATAGTCATTGACAACAGCTTTCTACAACACCTAGGTTTTCTTTGGAAACTGTGAAGAGGTACTGAAAAGAAGAAAAATAATTTCTTCATGTCTTAAAGAAGCTCACAAAGGAAAGGAAAGGAATTCTAAAGGGTGCTTATGGAGTAGTAACTTTAATTGCACGTTGGGTTTGGATATGGGAAAAAGTTACCTTGCATCAATTTCGTGTTTTGCTGAGTACATTTTGATTTGTGTATTGCATTTTTATAGTCAAGCAAATCAGTCTGGACCCATGAGTATAGGTGTTGTGAGGAAATAATTAGGACATTATCAGAATTATATCAGAATTATAATAACAAATGAAAATCTGTTATATTGCTATATCTTGGGGGATCCTAAATACCTTGCTTTTAAGCTGGACAACACCTGGCTGGCTCAGCCAGCAGAGCATGGGACTCTTGATCTCTGGGGCGTGAATCTGAACCCTCCCGCCACAACACTGGGTAGAGAGATTTCTTAAAAAAAGGAAAAAAAGGGGCGCCTGGGTGGCTCAGTGGGTTAAGCTGCTGCCTTCAGCTCAGGTCATGATCAGGGTCCTGGGATGGAGCCCTACATCGGGCTCCTTGCTCAGCGGGGAGCCTGCTTCTCTCTCTGCCTCTGCCTGCCTCTCTGCCTGCTTGTGATCTCTGTCTCTGTATCTCTCTCTCTGTCAAATAAATAAATAAAACCTTAAAAAAAAAAGGAAAAAAAATTAAAGTTGATCTGTTTGAATCTGCAAGTACATTTTTCCTTTTTTAAAATGGAAAGATATTACTTATTACTTACTAGTAAGTACTTGCATCTCCAAGGTCTAAATTCATTTTCTATCACCTATTTTATTGATAAGTGTGTATTTTATTGATAAGAATTCTAGACTTATTCCTAGAACAAATGATAATCACTGCTTCCACCTCCAAATTCCAGTGTCTAGAACAGTGCCTGCCACATAGTAGGTGTTCAACAAATAATTAGTGAATTAAATATTAGTTGCTGTGTTCAATAAAGTAAAGCCAGAAAATAAACTCTTCGAAAATAAATCTTTGAAATAGCAGAGAACAAAACCTTAGATCCATTTTGCCAATAAAATAAAATATCCTACTATCTGGTTAGTATATATCTAACCTAAAATCTTAACAATCATTAGATATAGCCTCAAGTGTGAACACACAGAAGGAACCATAATCGGGAAAGAATTGGGAAATGTTTCCAATCGTACTGCTCCTTGGCAATTAAGACTATTTGGTAACATACCTTAAGACTCCTGCCTTGGCACTTGGTTGGGGATGGGCTACTCATTGCTCACAGAATCAAGTTCGAACTTCCTAGGGTGTTTCTGAAGATCTTAATATTCTTTTGGGCCGCTCCACCCACACACCCCGGGCGTCCGCCAGGACCGTGTGTTCTTTTTCTTAACTTGCACTGCGCCTTCTTACCGCTTACTGCGCCCTCGGCCTGGACTTGGCCCCCTGGGCTCCTTCGGTCCCACACCCTCTACAACCTTCCCACGTCGCAAGGTCGAGTTCGAGCTCCAGAGCTTCCAGGGAAGCTTCTCCAGCCTCTTTTCAAATGCCATATGGCTCTGCTGAATTTCCCCCCAACCCCTGGAGCCTCTACTCGCAGCCATTACTTTCCAACGTGGGTTTCTGCCTGTCGCTACCTCTCCCGGCCCCCACTGGACTGCAGCCACCTTGTCGGGGAGGTCTTTGAAGAAGTCGCCGTGTCCAGCCCCTCGCCCAGTGCCTGCTGCAAAGGAAATGCCCAGTAAAGCTTTGTTGAAATGAATGTAAGCTCCAGCGAGGAAAAGAAGCGCCCGTGCCCAGCAGCAAAGGCCCTTCACGACCCGGGGGGAGGCCTGTGGTGTAGCTGGACCCTGTCCCCAGCTCGAAAGTGGCAGGAGAATGTGGCGCGGCCGGAGGCTCGTGTGCACGTCCCCTCTCTACTCGTTTCCTCTTCACTCCCACAGAGGAATCGGAAAGTTCTTCTCAGACAGCCTCGGGGCAAGCCGGCGGGGCGGCGCAAACCGGCTGAGGTGGGGGTTGGGGTGCCCGGTCTCCTGGCACATTCTAGATTCGGGTTTTATATTTAATTTTTTGAAGTTTCACAAATTCCAGCTCTAAACTAGGAGCTGAGCGTGGAGAGGGTTTCCTGGAGCATACATGGCGAGACCCAGGGAAGGCTCCCGGCATTCAGGGCTTTGCCTCATTTATTCTCCTCACAGTTCTCACCGCGGGACTTTACCGAACACTCCGGGCCACCTCATCCAGCCGGTGCCGAGAATCGCCGTTTGGCCCAGCGGTCTCAGCCGCTTCCTCCGGGCAAACCCCGTCCGGGCGAGTGGGGGAGCTCCCAGCCCGCAGTACGAGGCAGAACGGGGGCACGGTTGGACTACGACTCCCAGGATGCTCTGGGAGGTGCGCGGGGGAGGGGGCCAAGGGGGGGGGGTTTGGGGTTGGGGGGGCGGCAGGGAAATCCCGCCCCGCTGCGCAGCAGCAGCGACACAAAGCCTGACTTTACAACCTCATAGAGAAAGTGGAAGTAAGACGGCTTAGGTGGGGAGGCAGGACGAGAGGAGGAACTGGAGGAGGGAAAGCCGCGTAGGTGGGCGCGGAGCGAAGCGAGGGTAGTAGGAGACCCGCGCCTTTGCAGATGAGGAGGGGGCGGCTTTCATAACTAATCCCCCCGCTCCGCCCCCCCCCCACCCCGCGCGCTGGGGTCTCCACAGTGCCCTGCCTGTCCCCACTCCTCCCCGCCACGGAGCGGGGAGCCGGGCTGCCTCGCGTGCTCGGAGCGGGCCGGCGGACTGCACCGTGGCTCCCCAGCCCCGGTGCGGGACGAAAGCGCGGGGCGGAGCGGCCGCCGCGGACCCAGAAAGGGCTGCGAGCGAAGCGGTGCCGCGGGCGAGTTAGGGCCGGGGCAAGGGAGTAGTGTGGGGCTGAGGAGCGGTGAGGCGCGGGGTGCCCCGGGAGGGTCCCCCGTGCCCCAAGTGGGGCGGAAGCACGCGGGCTAAGCTGCCGAGGCCGGCGGGGAGGGAGGGCGGGCGGTGGCGCTGCGCCGGGGAAGAGTGCAGACAGCGGGGTGCCGAGCCCGGCGCAGGCGGAGAGATTGGGGCGCCCCCCTCCCCGCGGGTGGAGCCTAGTGCTCCTCCGCCTTCCCTCCCCCGCGCGCCAGGCTCGCCTTCTCGGCGGGCTGCGGCGGGAGCGGCGGGGCGGCGGTGCTGGGGCCAGACCAGGGGGAGCGGCGGGGCCGCCGCCCCCGGGACGGGCGGGCCGGGGGCGGGCTGTGAGTGAGGCGGGGCGGGAGCGGGGCTGGGGGGGGGGGCGGCCGCGGGCGCCAGGGCGCGAGGGCGCGGGCGGCTGGGGGACGGGGGAAGCGCGGAGAGCCTAGGAGGGCAGGCGGTGGCGGGGCCGCCCGCCTCGCCGACAGCTTCACGCCGCCGGCCCACGCCGCAGTGTGTTTTGTGGACGGGACCTTCCCAGACCGCCCAGTAGAGCCCAGCTCGGCGCCCGGCAGCCTTCGTCGCGATGTTCCGCCGGAGCTTTAATCGTTTTGTAAGTACACTCGCTGCGGCTCCACGCGTGCGGTTTGCTTGCTCGCCAGCCCTTCGCTGGGTCCCCCGGAGCAGTCTTCTGAAGGGATCGTTGCATCCCTGGGAGCCACCACCACCGCCCTCTTTTAGATTTTTCACTGAACCACGTTGCCCGGGCGGCCGGGGTGGGGAGGCAGGTAGGGCTCCCGGAGTCTCCCCCCTCCCCCCGGACAATGTAACCAGAGCTTCCCGGGGTGTAGCAAACTCTGTCTCCGACGGGGGGCCGCCCTCCACCCGGATGGTGGTGGGATTCGTGGGGGGACCGGTCCAGGCGCCCCTCGGTTTGCCAATTAGCCGAAGATGGCGTTTTATTACCAGGGAGGTTGCTTTCTTTTGTTTCCTCTGCCACGAGCACATGGAGGTAAACCTAGACCTGTCACTGTGTCCCAAAAAAAGACCTGGGGAGTGAGAGAGCTGGAGGCGAGGGCAGGACCCGGCGTTGCCCGGGGATCGGCCGGCCGGGGGTCCGCTGACCGGAGGCCGAGCAAACTTTGGAGACCCCGCCTAAGAAGCTCACCTTTAGGGTATAATAAAAGCGAAGACAGTTGTCAGGGTGGGCTGGGTGAATGTGGAGACCGCGAGGAGGCTGCACCGCGGCGTTTGAAACCTCACCGAGCACCGAACGCCCGGTGCACCGAGCCCGTTGAGAAAAGGCAGGCTCCGACTTCATTTCTCAGTCCACGTTTACTCGCTTGCAGATCCCCAGAAAAGGGGAACTGCATTTCCGTGGGAGTTTGGCATTAGGGAAAAGCGATTTCTAGCTACTGACTTTTTTGAGTAACCTGTTTACTCCTAGAGAGTACATTAAGAATGGAGCAAAGCCGGGACCATTTACTTCTGTGCTGCTATTTGTAGTAACTTCCTTAATTGCAAGATGAGGTGGCGGGAATAGGATTTTATTTCTGCCAGTGATGTGAGGGAAAGGGCTCATCTGTAAATTTTGATTTTTCAGTCGTTCAGAAAAATGGTTCAGTGCTGTGCGCTCTCACCCATCCCCATTAAAATATATGTTTGAGAACTTGTCGATTTCGCCCTTTTCGTGTGATTATTCCTTATCAAAGCATTGCTGACATTTTTCAGGCGTCGGATGAATTTGCTCTCAATTTTTTCTGCATTTGAAACTTTCACAAATGAACCCTGGCTAAAAGAAATCATTGCACATCCCTTTTGAGGGTATTATCACAGTAGCGCTATGTTAATGTTTTTCTAAATGTTTACCTCACCCAGAAACCTGTCTTATGAAATTGGAGATTACATGTGGCACAGAGCAAAAGAGGTTGTACATATCAAGAATCTTGAAATCTGTACGAATTGACTTGTACTGGATGCTTTGCCAAAGCAAGTAACTAAAATTGGTTTCCCACATTTAGCCTGAGAGGGTAAAAAAGCATTGTACTTCATAGTTCTATTTCACATAGATTCTTGTGATCCCGGAGTGTTGTTTGGGGCTGACGAAAAGGGAAAGGTGACAAATAGAGCTAATTGTAATAATTGGAGAAGGATAATCTTTTCCCAGGGCACCCGAATAGTCGAAACCAACTGGACTCTGGTTCATGATGAATTATCTTAAAATTGAGATGCTGACATCCCCAGTTCTTTTTTTAAGGATTTGAGCATTTGAGAGCATACTACCCCAGTATTGGTCTCAAAGCCCCCTTGGCTTTTCTTTCGCTGAGAGTGATCTGCATCGTTGGGAGTCTGGTCTTTAAGCAGGGCTGGCCCAGGAGGCGAGGGCATGCAGTAGAATTTGCAGCAGTTGCGAGGAGCCGGCCTGCAGGTTTGAGGCCAGTACTTTGCATCCCCGACCAAGATCTCTGCAGAGAATCACTTAACGCTCACACTGAAATGAGCTTTGACCTCGTTGTTCGCCTGAAATACCCGACTGCTCACATTTTCCTGCGCAACCATGACTATGGTAAGTCTTGGGAAGCTGGAAGCTTCTCAGGAGTTGTATCTGAGCTGTAGGCCTAGGGCAAGGAATTAATCTGCAAACCATTGGATTGGATTTGAAATATGCTATTGAATACTCCCCTAAAGAATGACTTCAGAATTGGGGAAGGGGGCAAATTTTATCTCCCCTAGATCACTAAGTCTGCACTGGCCTCGGCTTTTGCCTGGTAGAGATTATTTGACGAGCACTCCTATTTAAACCACCAGAAGGCTACAATTCAAGAATTCAGGTTGGACTTTGAGACTTTCACAGCAATGTGGATGTGGTCCAGGTTGTGTGCTGTCTTATGATGGCTTTCATATTTCAGAAGTGGGGCTGTGAATTTGTTTCAGAATTAAGCGGTTTTCTGTGTGTTACCTGTCCGTGTCTAAAATTGACTTTGAACATGACAAATTACAGTTGCGTTGATTGTAGTTGTTGGTCACTGAAAACTAGATACATGTTGCCATAGGGCTTTACATTTTAAACCTGAGGTGGGAAGTAAATACCTCTTGGGAGTTAGCGTCATCTTCTGTGGCTCAGTAGTGTTTGCTGAATCGTCTTAAAAATACCATTTATTTCCTCAGGTTCTCCAATTTCAAGCTAAAAGAAATAGCACTTCATTGTATTTCTTAAAGATATGGCCTTGACTTCATTGCCATTCATAATTGACTTCTTTTTTTCCCTGATGAATTATGACTTTCCTTTTGACAGTTTCAAGGTAGAAATTTGGTGGATTTGGTGTGGGATCTTAGGGTTTAGGCATGGAGGGGGTGTCTTAAAAGATTTAAGAGTTGGGTATCTGAGTATTATAAGAGTGCCATCTGCAGGGACGCCTGGGTGGCTCAGTTGGTTAAGCAGCTGCCTTCGGCTCAGGTCATGATCCCAGCGTCCTGGGATCGAGTCCCACATCAGGCTCCTTGCTCCGCAGGGAGCCTGCTTCTCCCTCTGACTCTGCCTTCCACTCTGTCTGCCTGTGCTCGCTCTCTCTCTCTCTGACAAATAAATAAATAAAATCTTAAAAAAAAATAAAAAAATAAAAACAAAGATGGAAAGAAATGAATAAAAATAAATTACATTTAAAAAAAAAAAAGAATGCCATCTGTTCCCAGTCGGTATCTCCATTTTCCATAAATATAATAAATAAAAAATAGTAGCTTTGTCTCTACAACTTATTTCCTTTAAAGACATTTCTAATTGGAAGTCTGGACTAGTTGAGACTTAGGGGGTCAGGGACTTTGATGTTATCCTTTTGCTTTTCATAAAATTCCTACGATTACAGTAGCATTTTCACATGGGTTTAAAGGCTTAATGAGAGTTGAAATAACAAGAGTTAACCACCCCCATTTTTAAAAGATGTTATTTTTACAGAGTTTTCACACCCAACGTGGGGCTCCAACTCACAATTCCCAAGATCAACTGTCGCATGCCCCACCAACTGAGCCAGCCAGGCGCCCAACCTCAGACCTTTTTGACATTATATTTCATGCTAAAGATTCAAAATAATACATTCCTTGATAAGTAGATTCAGGGGAGTTGGCCAGTAGATACTGTCAATTTAGCTTATCAGAGTGATTAAACAGTCATGGATTTCTAGGTCATTGATAAATGAAAGCTTAAATTGTGAGTGTGAAATACTGGAAAACATTTGTCTCTTGATTGTAGAAGCTCTCAAACTGCTTTGGTTCCATGAAACATACAGCATATAGTAATATCACAGAAAATGTCGTCGGATCAAAGAAGCGCAGGACTGGAAAGCAATTAGAGTGTGTAAGGTGGAATGAAAATTCAGAATCAGACCAAAAATATTAAAAATAATGATATCAGTAGCTAATTTATTACTTTGAGTCCAAGGCAAGGCAACAGTGAAGCAATA
>NC_081575.1:12345545-12421786 GCF_022355385.1 Mustela nigripes
CCCCCCCCCCACTTTTATTTTACTAAAACCCTTGGCCTGACATTGCTGAGCCTGGAAAAAAAAATTTTTTTTGAGCCTGGAAAATATTGATGAGTTCGTTTTATTATGTTTAGACATTTATTCAGGTGTGTATATTGCAGTATTTTTTTCATGCACACAAACCTTACAAGTATACACACATTTGGTCTCTGTCCCTGTTTCTGGCACAGAGCTCCTAAAATCCTAGGAATTTCCTGTGATAAAAGCAATAAAAGTGTCTTTTGTTATGTTAATGAAGTGACTTTTGGAAAGCCCCTCTGGTTGGGGGGACTGGTTGCCTGGGGATCCAACCTTGTGATCAGAGGGTTGGAACTTTGAGGCCCACCCTCCAGGGGAGGGTAGAGGGCCTGAAGATTGAGTTCTATCGCCATTGGCCAGTGAATTAATCAGTCGTACCTCTAACGAAGCCTCCATAAAAACCCAAAAGGACAGGGTTTGGTAGACCTTCCAGGTTGGTGAACATGTGGAAATTTGGGGAGAGTGGTCCACCTGGAGAGGACATGGAAGCTCCGGGCCCTTACCCCAGACCATGCCCTGTGCTGCTCTTCCATCCCGCTGTTTCTGTGTTAAATCCTTTTATGGTGCACCAGTAAGCTGGGAAAATGTTTCTCTGAGTCCTGTGAGTGGCTCTAGCAAATTAGTAGAAGCTGAGGAGGAAGCTGTGGACTTGTGTCTGGAGGCTGAAACTCAAGGTGGGGGTCTCTGCATCCTCCAGTTGGCAGTGGTCCGAAGTACAGATGGTCATGAGGACTTGGGACTGGCGTCTGAAGTATAGGGAAGTGTGGGTAGTCTTGTAGGACTGAGCCCTTAACTGGAGCGATCTGATGCTGTCTGGGTACTTTTCAGAATTGAGTTACATTGTAAGACACCATAGCTGGTGTCTGGTCTAAGAATTGCTTTTTGGAGTGGAGGGGGCCCCCCCCCCCCCCCCCCAGGCTCACACACATATTGGAATTGAGTGATCAGACCTAAACATTGGGGTATACCATATACTGATTATCAGTTTTCTAAATAACTAGAATAAATACATCTGATGCTTAAACTCTACTGACCGTAGTATAATCTTTATTAGATGATTTATGTTATTTTATGATCTTGCAGAGCATTATTTCTTTCAGCAAATATTCACGGCGCACCTACTGTGTATAGGGCACTATGGTAGGCCCTGTGGACACATGGGTGAGCGAGTCAAAGTCCCTGTCTTCAGAATCTTTAATCATCATTACATGCATGGCTGTAGGTACAGAGGACATGGTGACTACCCTATGTCTAACACATTTATAATGTACCATGAAGCTTGATTTTCATGAAGAAGTTACTGTTGTATGCTTACTTGCCTTTTTTTCCCCTCTACCGAAAATAGTGTACAATCTCAGTTATATCCGGGTTGCTTGGATTGCAGATTAAAAAGGAATTTGTTGGGCGCCTGGGTGGCTCAGTGGTTAAGCTGCTGCCTTCGGCTCAGGTCATGATCTCAAGGTCCTGGGATCGAGTCCCACATGGGGCTCTCTGCTCAGCAGGGAGCCTGCTTTTTCCTCTCTCTCTCTCTGCCTGCCTCTCTGCCTACTTGTGATTTCTCTCTGTCAAATAAATAAATAAAATCTTTAAAAAAAAAAAAAAAAGGAATTTGTTGCGCTTGACCCTTCAATATGACCGACACATGGCATACTGCTCCTTGCAAATAGATGCTAGTCTGATTCTGTGTAAGGTAGGAAACCTATTTTTGGGAAAAGTCACTATTACTCGAAATAAATACTATTTATTCACTTACTATTAAATTATATATTTAAAAGCCTGAAAATAAATTCTGTCCCTTTTTTTAAAAATTTTTTTTTATTGATTAAGCAACATAAAATTCTGGAAGTCTTCTAAATACCTTCTGTAAAGGTTTACCATTTGCTCCTGTTTATGACTAACGGTTCATAATTCAAACCTCTATTAGTGGGCAGTATTGAGTGCCCACAAATCAGGTAGTTTCCAGTGCTCTTAATGAACTTGTAGCAAAGGTGAGATTTGGGCAGGTGAAGCAGCCATTTTCATACTGATGCAGCTCTCGGAATGAGCTTGTTGTCTTCTTCTACCGGTTAACCACCAGCTGGGCGATGGGTTCAGCTTCCCTAAGTCTGGATGATACGCAAAGAACTAGCCCATGAGTGAATTCATATACTGGTTGATGGGACACATCATCAAGGCTGATTGCTTGTCTAACACGGTTGATCAGTTCTCTCCAAAAGGGTGAAAGCATGGGACACAAAATAAAAATACTGTTTTTTGTGGGGTTTTTTTCCCCACCAAGGAGGTGGAGTTTCTTGTACATCTGTAGTGTTTTTATACAGATTAATCTTTTGCATCTGGACTCTGAGATTGAGACTTTTCTGATTGGGTGGAGGGAGTCTCTGGGCTTCCGTAGGTGAGTTAGGTGCTGTTTTCGTTTGTTTCTGTTCACTTCACACTTAACCTTCTTGGCTTGGTTCAAGGGTGGATCAGTGGTGATTGTAAAACAAACATTAGCATGACTGCAGCGTATGTTAACACTTCTGCAGTTTAATGATGAATGAGCACTCAGCACTGCAGATTTGGTGTGGTTTGCCCTATGCCAGCATACTGGCAGACAGCCCCCTTGGTTCTGCAGTGTATAGATGGATTGCTGGTTTGGCTGACTTCTTGATTATCTGGCTTATAGATAATGTTGGACTGTGGATATCCAGATCTTTGGGAGGTTAATCTGTATTTGTGAAGTACAGATCGCCATCAATTTTTTTTTTTGCCCCATATATATTTAATAGAATATAGGAGGATTAGTGAGGCCTATCCTGTTCAAGCATATTTGTTTTTTTAACCTCCTTCATTATATGTTAAAGTATTATGTTGGCTGTATTTTTCGAGTCTCTTCTTTGCCTAGGTATTACTGGAAAAATCAGAGTCTTCTTGATAATGATCTTGCAGCTAGTGTAGCTTCAAGTAAACAGTAGATGCTCAATAAATACTTATGGTATTGTTTTGAACTGAATTGTTAACCCAGTTAACAGATCTGTAGAACTACAGATCTACAGAACTACAGAATCTCTAGTCTCAGGTGAAAATGATCAGAAAAAATTAATATTTTTTTCATGCCTGCTTAAAAAGTAATCAGAAAAACTTTAGCATTTCTATGAGGCTGTTTTTTTTTAAGATTTTATTTATTTATTTGACAGAGAGAGATCACAAGTAGGCAGAGAGGCAGGCAGAGAGAGAGAGAGGAGGAAGCAGGCTCCCTGCTGAGCAGAGAGCCCGATGTGGGGCTCGATCCCAGGACCCTGAGATCATGACCTGAGCCAAAGGCAGCGGCTTAACCCACTGAGCCACCCAGGTGCCCTGAGGCTGTTTTCTTAATTCCAAAGATTATCTTTACCACTTCCCCCTTCCTTGGCCATACATAAAAAGCTGTAATTAATGTACTGCCCTCAACTTCTAAAATTATAAGCAAATTTATATTCTTTTTGTTAAATGCCCTTCATAAGCTTATATTTTATGTCGCCACCAGCACATCAAGTCTTTTCTGAAAAAACAAAGCTGCAGTGTTAACTCTTCAAGAGCTATATATCTTTTGACTTTCCTTGGTAAGTGTGCATTATTTTAATTCAGGATATCACTTAGTACTTGGTGCTGGGAATGTAAAATACTTTTCCTGTTTGCACCTCATTGCCATTGGTTGGTTGGGTATCTGTAGCGAGAAGACAGCAGACCAAAGGAACTGTGGAGTTTAAGGGATTTGGAAGCAGTTTTTTTTTTTAAAAAGATTTTATTTATTTATTTGACAGACAGAGATCACAAGTAGGCAGAGAGGCAGGCAGAGAGAGAGAGAGGGAAGCAGGCTTCCTGTGGAGCAGAGAGCCCCATGCGGGGCTCGATCCCAGGACCCTGAGATCATGACCCGAGCCGAAGGCAGCAGCCCAAACCACTGAGCCACCCAGGTGCCCCTGGAAGCAGTTTTGTTGTGAAAAGAGACCCAGCCTTGTTAAAGGGTTGGTGCAAGTTCTAGTTCTGCCATTTACTGCCCAGCTTGGGAAATTGGGCACATCAGTGCGTTGATCAAAATGTCATCTTTGGACTCCTTGCACAGGAACCATCTGGGCTGCTTTTGTCAACAGAATCCTAGGACTCAAGCCTCATGAATCCGAGTCTCAGGTGATAGGTCTCTGATAACTGCCTTTTTAGCAAGCATTCCAGATGGTTCTGGAATTCACTAAGATTTCAGAACACCCATGACATAAACATTGAAATATTTATTTTCTGTGTACACTCTCTGTTCACCTGTCTCAACTTCACTTTTCCTCATCTACAGAATGAACGTAGTAATACTTCATGAGGCTGTTGGGACAATGTTTGGTAGAGTCCTCCCCACTATTCCAGTTGTGTCAGACGTTCCCCAGCCACTCTCAGGTTTCGTGGCTTCTTGGCAGAACTCATAGGACTTAGCATATAGTTCTGCTCCCAGCTATGATTTATTAGAGCAAGAGGATACAAAGCAAAGTCAGCAGAGGGAAAGGGCGCATGGGGCCAAGTCTGGAGAAAACCAGGTGCAGCTTCCATGGTCCTCTCCCACCGGCGTCACACAGGTTGTGCTTAATTCCTCCAGCAACGAGTTGTGATAACTTGTATAATGTGTTGTCTACCAAGGAAGCTCATTAGAGACTCTGTGCCCAGAGTTTTTACTGGGACCTGGTCATGTACACGCCCCTTGCCCAGTATCTGCCAAAATTCCAGACTCCCAGAAGGAAGACAGGATTTAGCATAAACCAAGAATTTAGGCACAGCTGGCTACTCTTAACCATTTCGGGTGATGGGAACCTTCGGTGGTGGGAACCTTCCCAAGATCCAAATCCAAATCCTCAGCTGGATACCAGCTTTGTAAGCAGGCCTTTTTTTTTTTTTTTTTTTTTTTTAAAGAATAGCAGTCTCAGGCCTGCTCTGTTAACCCTTTCCTACACGGTACTGTTGGGAGATACTGGTATTTGTCAATGAAGGGAAATGACTTGCCCACCACGGTCGTCCAGCTCAGCCGCGGGCAGAGCTGAGGCTGAGACGCCCAGCAACCACCACCGCCTTTTGTTTGCTGCATGCAGCCCTGCTTCCGAATTATGGGTCATCCTGTTTCACATTGTCCAATGCATTCACTCTCTGTCACTTGCAGCAGAAGAGCAGCCTGCCGCTGGGAACTTGATGCCCCCAGTGGGGGAGCCAGGAAGTATTGATGTTTCTGCCAGTTTAGCGTCAACACTTGCTGGTTTCCTCTCTGGAGCATCACCAAGTTCGTGGATTTTCATTTTTTCCTGACTTTCGGATTTTTGTTACGACCCCTTCCTCCTTGTTCCATTCATTTACCCATAGTCCCAACACTCATTTGCATCATTACCTCATCGCATTCTATGCATGGCTGGCTGTTAGCTCATAGGCAGCGGATTCAAAAATTTGGGGGTGGGAGGTCACCCAGTTCCAAAGTGCAGACATTACTGAAGAGTATTTAGTGTAGGATGACTATATAGGGAAAACCTGCCAAAAGAAAAAAAACAACAAAATTCTTGGATTAATAAATGAATTTTATGGCAATATTTATAAATACTGTTTGCATCCAGGAGAGTTTTTACAGTCATGAAAAACCCCAGGGATATCTCTGCTTATTCTTAAGTTTCAGCCCTTTTTTTTTTTTTGCTGTTATCAAAAAGGAAAATTAATAATTGTTTATGATTTAGGCAAGGAATGAATCAGGAACTCGTACTGAAGGATGTAGTAATCCTCTAGATCAACAGGGAGCAGAAGCCAGGAGCGAACTGTCACAAATAAGGAACAGCTGGGTAGAGCAGATTATGTAAGCTACACCTGTTGTGTAAGCAGTGGGGATGTTCTTTAAGCTTCACAGTTAATGTAGTTTGCAATAATATGGATTAAGGGCTCTATAGTATAGTGCACAATTAACTTTGGCTTCTTTTCTGAAAACATTTGCGTGAATCACAAGCTTCCTTGGTAAACTCTTGCCTTCCTTGTGCTGTAGAAGTACGTAAGACACAGACCTGGTCTGCAGAACTTGGAGTCTGTTAGAGATGGAAGATCACATACAAGACCAGCCTCCTTATGAGGCATTTGGTCATCAGTCCTCGCTGCTATCCTTTTATTTTATTATTTTATTATTTTAAAAGATTTTACTTATTTATTTGACACAGAGAGATCACAAGTAGGCAGAGAGGCAGGCAGAGAGAGAGGAAGGGAAGCAGGCTCCCCGCTGAGCAGAGAGCCCAATGCGGGGGCCCAATCCCAGGACCTTTGAGATCATGACCTGAGCGGAAGGCAGAGGCTTAACCCACTGATCCCCCCGGGTGCCCCTGCTATCCTTTTATAGAGGCACACATGGTAAGTGCAGCCCACTTTCAGAAGGGGGCGCTGAATCTCACTCTGTCGGGGTGGAGCGGGGGCATTTGTAGAGGAGGTAGCCTATGAACTGGGTGGTAAGGGACCCAAAGTATTGAAGTTCATGGAATTTTAGGGCCAGGCAGCCTCATTACAGAAAGAAGCAATTACTGGAGAATTTGGACCAAGTTATTGCTTATGGGACTTAGAGCAGCAGAACCTGTCAACTTAGAGAGCACGGGTTCCACCTCCAGCTGCTGGAGAAAGACCACAACCTTGGTCTTCAATGCCTTATGTTTGCTGTGGTGAAATTTAAACTTGAAAAGAGGGAAAACTAAAAATGGATTTCAGGCAGCATTCAGTCTTCAAAACAATAGCGACAGGAATTTCCCTGTGACTCTTCCGAAATGCATGACTACAGTGATGGTGGTTATCAGTCTTCTGATTTGGAGCAGGAGCAGTCAGGTAGGAGCCAAGATGGAAGCAGCTGGGGTAATATTTCAAGACACTGCTTCATGTAATACATGGTTATTTGTCCTGCTTATCTAATGAGTGCATACTTTAAACTTTTACTACGTGGGGACATTGTGGTAGAGGTTATTATCTCGAGTAGTGATGGTCATTTTATAGGCATACCTCTCTTTATTGTGCTTCGTTTTACTGTGCTTTGTAGATACAAATCAAAGGTTTATGGCAACCCTGTGTTGAGCCTGTCTGATAGCACCACTTTTCTAACGGCACTTGCTCATTTTGTGTCTCTTGTCACATTTTGGTAATTCTCACAGTATTTCAAACATTTTCTTCAATATTATTTGTTGTGGTGGTCTGTGAAGTGATTGTGACTGACTGAAAGCTCAGGTGATGGTTAGAATATGTGTTTAGCAATGAAGTTTTTAGCAATAAAATTTGAAAATTAAGGTATGTACATTGTTAATGTTATTGTACACTTAAAAGACCCCAGCATACTGTAAACATAATTTTAAAAAAGATTTTATTTATTTACTCGACAGACAAAGATCACAAGTAGGCAGACAGGCAGGCAGAGAGAGAGAGGAGGAAGCAGGCTCCCTGCTGAGCAGAGAGCCCGATGCAGGGCTCGATTCTAGGACCCTGAGATCATGACCTGAACCGAAGGCAGAGGCTTTAACCCACTGAGCCACCCAGGCGCCCCAAACATAAACTTTAAAAAGATTTTAAGTCCTCTCTACACCCATGGTGGGCACGCTCAAACTCACAACCCCGAGATCAAGCCTGCCTGGCACTCCAGTAAACATAACTTTTACATGCACTGGGAAACCAGAAAATTAATGTGACTCACTTGATTGTGGTATTTGCTTTATTGTTGTGGTCTGGAACTGACCCTGCAGGCTCTCCAAGGTATGACTAGATTTTAAAAAGATAGGGATCAGGCCTTGGTCCTTACAGTAACCTGTTTCACTACCACTAGACAACGTGGGTCTTCAGTAGACATTCACACTTGACCGTGTCATTGTGTGTTACTAGAACATGCATTGCATCTTACTCCCTCAACACGTGTATCTCCACACGATGTTGATGCATTTTTGTTTTTCTCATCACAACTTCTAACTCTCTTCCAAATGATCAACATTTCTTTCATATTTGTTCCTCCTTTGGTCTTCCTCTTTCAGTAAATGACATCATCCCTGACCCACTTGTTCGAGCTAAAAACCTAGTAGTCATCCTTAATACCGCCTTTCCCTTCATCTCCCTCACAGCACATCTAGTAGGTTTGGTTTCTGAAAGAGCTCTCAAAGCCGCCCACTTCTCTGCATGTCCACCTCGACTGCCATCCAAGTTCAGGCTGCCACTGTCCCTTACCCAGGCCATTGGCAATGGATGATCTCATCCACTCTTGCCCTCTCCAATGTATCCACCACGCAGCACCAGAAATATCTTGTACAAATGCGTATCTGAAAGCCCTCAGTAACTTTCTTCTGCTCCCTGGATAAAAATCTGACCAGTATAAGCTTGTACTCTTTTTCACTGTTTTTTTTGTTGTTGTTGTTGTTGTTCACTTTTAAAAATGGAGATATAATTCACATAGCAAACAATTCACCATTTTATCTTTTTTTAAAGATTTTATTTATTTGAGAGAGGGGGAGAGCACGAGCTGTGGGTAGGGCAGGGGCAGGGGAGGAGGGAGAAGCAGACTCCCGGCTGAGCAGGGAGCCTGACACGGGGCCCCATCCCAGGACCCCGAGATCATGACCTGGACCTAAGGCAGACATTTAACCAACTGAGCTACCCAGGTACCCCAACAATTCACTCTTTTAAAGTGTACGCCTCGTTTTTTGTGTGTTTTTTTTTCTTCAAGTTTTTGTTTAAATTCCAGTTACAATGTTAGTTTCAGGTATGGAAGTTAGTGATTCATCATTAAGTGGATTTTAGCATATTAACTATTTTGTGTAGCCATTACTACATTCTAATTCAGGAACATTTTCATCACCCCAAAAAGAAAACATGTACCTATTAGCTGTTAGTCCCAATCCCTCCCTTGAGGCCCTGGCAAACACCCATTTACTTAATCATCACTGTGGATTTGCCTGTTCTGGACATTTCGTGTAAATGGACTCCTACAATATTTGGTCTTTGGTAATTGACTTCTTTCATTTAGTAGGATGTTCTCAAGGTGTTTTTTTTTTTAAAAGACTATTTATTTATTTGACACAGAGAGAGAGATATCACAAGTAGGCAGAGAGTCAGGCAGAGAGAGAGGGGGAAGCGGGCCCCCTTCCGAGCAGAGAACCCGATGTGGGGTTCGATCCCAGGACCCTGAGATCCTGACCTGAGCCGAAGGCAGAGGCTTAACCCACTGAGCCACCCAGGTGCCCTTCTCAAGGTTTTTTAATCCATGTTGTAGCACGTATCAGTACTTCATCCCTTTCTGTGGCTCAGTAATCCACTGAATGGATATACCACATTTGGTTGATCCATTGATCAGGTGATAGGCGTTTGGATTATTTATACTTTACGGTCAATATGAATAATGCTGCTGTTTTGAACATTTTTGTACATGTTTTTGTGTAGGCATGTGTTTTCAGTTCTCTTGGGTATATACCTTGGAATGGGATTGCTAGATTATATGGTAGTTCTTTAACTTTTTGAGGAACTGCTGAACTTTCCCACAGCTCTTCTCCACTTCTTACCTTTTTTAAGAGAAGAAAACTTGGGGGGCAGTGCCTGGGTGGTGCCGTCAGTTAAGCATCTGACTCTTGGTGTCCACTCCAGTCATGATCTCAGGGTCATGAGATCGAGCTCTGTATGGGGCTCCACACTAAGCTTGGAGTCTGCTTAAGACCCTCTCTTTATCTCTTTCTAATCCCTCGCCCCCTCTAAAATAGATAAATAAATCTCTTAAAAAGTTTAAAAAATTTTTAAAATTGTGGTAAAAAGCATGTAGCATAAACTTTGCCATCCTAAACTTTTTTAATTGTATAATTCAGTAGTGTTAAGTGTAATCACATTCTTGTGCAACAGATACACAGAACTTTTCCATCTTGCGAAACTGAAACTTTTACCCATTAAACAGCAGCCCCTCATTTCCCTCACTTGCCTCACCTCTCCTCCCCCAAGCCCCTGGTGACTAGCATTCTAATTTCTATTTTATGAATTTAACTACTTTAGATACCTTGTATGAATGGAGTCATACTGTATTTTTTTTCTTGTGACTGGCTTTTTTCACTGAGTATAATGTCCTCAAGCTTCATCCATGTGGTAGCATGTGACAGGACTTTTTTTTTTTTTAAAAGATTGTATTTATTTATTTGATAGATCACAAGTAGACAGGCAGGCAGAAAGAGAGGAGGAGAGAGGCTCCCCGCAGAGCAGAGAGCCCGATGTGGGATTTGATTCCAGGACCCTGGGATCATGACGTGAGCTGAAGGCAGAGGCTTTAACCCACTGAGCCACCCAGGCACCCCGACTTTCTTCTTTTCTAAGTCTTTATGTATATACCGCATTTGTTTATCTGTCCATTCATTGATGGATATTTGGGTTGTTTCCACCTCTTGACTATTGTGAATAATGCTGCTGTTAGCAGAGGTGCATAAATACCTCTTCAGGATAATGATTTTAATTCGTTGGGCTATGTACCCAGAAGTTGAATTGCTAAATCGTATGGTAGTTTTATGTTTAATTTTTTGAGGCACCTCTGAAGTTTTCCGTAGTAGCCAAACCATTTTACGTTCCATCACCATAGCAGAAGGGTTCCAACTTCTCCATCCTAGTCAGTGCTTTTTTTTGGATAGGAGCCATTTTAATTGGTGTGTGGTGATATTTCATTGTGGTTTAGATTTGCGTTTCTCAGATGATTAGTGATGTTAAGCATCTTTTCGCATGCTTTTGGCCATTTGATTATCGTTGAAGAAATGTGTATTCAAAGTGGTTTCCCAATTTTTTACCAAGGTATTTGAGTTTTTGTTCAGTTGTTGCAGTTCTTTATATATTCTAGATATTAACCCTTATATACTCTAGATATTAACTATCATATATGTGATTTCCAGATAGGTTCTTTTATTCCATAGGTTGCCTTTTTATTTTGTTGATTGTTTTCTTTGATGCATAGAAGTTTTTTAATTTGATGTCCCATTTGTCTTTTTGCTTTTGTTTCTTGGGCTTTTTAGTGATATATCCAAGAAATAATTACCAAATCCAGTGTGTCATGAAGCTTTTCCCCTGTGTTTTCTTCTACGATGTTTTATCCTTTTAGGTCTTACATTCAGATCTTTAATCCATTTTGAATTGACTTTTGTATGTGGTGTTAGAATCCAACTTCATTCTTTTCCATGTGGATATCCAGTTTCCCAGTGCCATGTGCTGAAAAGATTCTTTTTTACTCGTTGAGCGGCCTCGTCATCCTTCTTAAAGATCTTTGACCATATACATGAGGGTTTATTTCTGGATTCTATTTTATTCCATTGGTCTGTGTGCCTGTCTTTATGCCTGTACTATATTGTTTTCATTACTGTAGCTTTGTGATATCTTTTGAAATCACAAAGAATGAGGCCTCCAACTTTGTTCGTGTTCTTTTTTTTTTTTAAGATTTTATTTATTTATTTGAGAGAGAGAGAACAGGGGGAGGAGCAGAGGCAGAAGGACATGCAGACTCCATGCTGAGTCTGGGCCCCAACATGGGAATCAAGCCCACAACTGAGATCATGGCCTGAGCCAAAATCAAGAGTGAGAATTGTAACTGACTGAGCCATCCAGGTGCCCCTGTTCTTTTTCAAGATTGTTTTGGCTATCCAGGGTCTCTGGAGATTGTATATGGATTTTAGTGTGGATTTTTCTATTGCTGCAAAAAAATATTCCTCATTTTGTGTGTGCTTTCTGCCGCAGGACCTTTGTATATATCATTTCTCTTGTCTGGTAAGCTTCTCTATGGCAGTCAGTGGCCTCAATTCTTACTCATTTCCCAGAGCTCAGCTTGATCATTTCCCCAAAGAAGCTGACCCTGTCCTTCCCTCAGACATTGCCAGCTTTGCAGCTTCTCTTAGCATCATGAACCTTTCCTTTACACTCTTATCACAATTGGCTTTACATTTGTATATTAATTTCCTTTGCTAACATAATTAGTAACAACCTTCCCTCTACATAGTGTTTCATGAGGGTAAGAACTGTGACCGTTTTTGCTTATTGCTGTGTCACTAATGCCTCAGTGCCTGATATAAGCCCTTAATACATGAGGATGGAAATAATCTTGTTATTTTATATGGATCAAAATTTAAGTGGATTTTCTTGATTATTTTTTGATTTTTCATTTTACCTTCCATATAGGCATTTGTGTTCTGTTATGGTGTGTGCAGAAATAATTTTTCCAGTCAGTGCCTTGACTGATCCTTGGCATGTGACATGTTGCAGGTTTGTGGAATTTAGTTGTAAGTTGTCCTTGTCGTCTTATCATTATAATAACAGTTAAAACCAGAGTGGTAAGTCCCTGGCATTGTTTTAAGTGCTTTACAAGCAATCGTTCATTATATGCATTTGCTTATTGTAGATAGGCTTTTCCAGAGAAAACAGAGTCAGTAGGCTGTGTGTGTATGTGTGCGTGTGTGTTTACAGATATGTACATACCTATGGATTTAATGTTTAGTGTTATTTGTATGTATAAATGTAAATAAATTTCTCTATACATATATTAAAACTTCATAGGTATGTGTAGACATATAAACTTATTTTAAGGAAATGACTCAGGATTATGGAAGTTGACAAGTCGTAAGTCCTGCAGTCAGCAACCTAGAGACCCAAGAGAGCCAGTGGTGTAAAGTCTGAGGTGGGAAGACCTGACAACCAGGAGAGCTGACATGGAAGTTCGAATTCGAGAGCCAGTGTTTCGGTTTGAGTCCAAAGGCAGGTTCAACCAATGTTCCAGCTCAAAAAAGCTATTAGGCAAGAGGAGTTTCCCCCTTGGGAGCGGGGAGGCCAGGGAGGGGAGCCAGTCATTCTGTTCTCTTCAGGCTTTCAGTTGGTTGGATAAGGTCCACTAGCATTCTGGAAGACAACGTGCTTTACTCTCTCTGCCAATTCAGATATTAATCTCATCCAAAAATACCCTCACAGACACACCCAGAATGTTTGACCAAGTATCTGGGCACTACATGGCCCAGTCAAGATCATGCGTACAATTAACCATCACACTTACGTGATCATGAATGAGCAGTCTAAAGTGTATATAGATCAAGAATGAAAGACCTTACCATAAATAACTAATTTGCTACCCTTTCCATCCATCAGATGAGGAGCTTAGACTGCTACACAATCTGTAAAGGCTCAGCGAGTCCTAGAACTAAAAAGTCTTAAAGGCCATCCAGTTGTCCAGCCTCTTCATTTTACAGCAGAGGAAATGGGCAGAGAGAGGACAAGTGGCTTGTCCAAGATTATTCAGTGAATGGGAGTTCAGAAATAGGGAATTCCGGGCCCAGCTCTGTCATCTGTGTCTTCCCATTTCCTCTTCTGTGAACTGTGAGGGCTCTTGGGTCATCTATATTTAAGTTTTCTCCTAGCTTTATAATTGTGTAGTATATGTTTTAAGCTTCACAGTCAAGCAGTGGAATTTTTTTGTTGTTGTTTTCTGTTGGGTTGTTTATCAGTGTTATTCTTCAGGCCTTTGTCTCTTGATTGCTCATGTGACTGTACCTTAAACTTCAGTTTCTTTAATGAGTGGAGACTAAAATGTCTATACTTTGAATGGGAACCATGACAAATTTTAGGCTGTTCATGCTCTTCATTGGCTTTTTTTTTTTTTTAAGATTTTATTTTTATTTATTTGAGAGAGAGACAGTGAGAGAGAGCATGAGCAAGGAGAAGGTCAGAGGGAGAAGCAGACTCCCCATGGAGCTGGGAGCCCAATGCGGGACTCGATCCCGGGACTCCAGGATTATGACCTGAGCTGAAGGCAGTCGTCCAACCAACTGAGCCACCCAGGCGTCGCTCTTCATTGGCTTTTAATAGTGGTTATACTTTTTGGTTTTACACTGCCCTGAATGATTGGGGATCAAATGTAGCCCCATGCCTTTGTTAGTACTATGTTCTAGAATTAAACTCAACTCTGAATATATTGACTTTTCGCCAACAGCCGTAGTGGAGGAGAGCATTTTTGGTAATGCTAAAATATGATGGGCAGGCTTCCTGGGGAGCACCAGCCCTGCCTTTTTTTGCTAGTGGCCACCTGACATTTTTTCCCAAAGACACTCTTACTCGTGGGTACTCAATGAACACGATTAGCTGCACGGTAGTAGATAGGGAGGCAGCCCTTGGATTGGCTGAGTAGCAGCTGCTAGGAGACAGTAGGGTGCAGTAAGTAGGCAATCCATATGTGTAAATTTTATTTTTTTATCTTTTATAAACATATAATGTATTATGTGTAAATTTTAGAATCAATAGTATAGTGGAGCAGAATTTGGTACTTGCTGTGTTTATTACAGTCATTGATTCAACCAGAGGATAATAGCCAGGGAAGGGGAGCAGTTTCCTGAAATGGAGTTCTATAAGTCCATTTTAAAAGTCATAGTCATTTGTTTATTTAGGTTAGACCCTAGACATTAATGGAAAGTATCAGTAGAATATATATATCCCTGTTTTGAAATATAAGGCAGTGCAATTGAAATACTCTTGTGCAAATTTAGATGTATTACATATGACATATTAAAGATAACTAATGAAAGCAATGTAATCAAAATCAAATGAAACCAGTCAAAAGACATTAATGGATTTATAGAGTACATGTTTGGAATTAATTTCAGTAGTCGTGAAATTCATGTTGCATCAATAGTTGTCTCTCTCTTTTTCTTAAAATGAATTAATTAATTAATTATTTTTAGTTGTATCTTTTAGTTCCCAATACACACACCTAGCCTTGTGGAAGTTTTCTTAGGAATGGGGCCGGAAACTTTGCTGTTCTGGTGCCTCCATTCACCACCACTTCCATATTAAAGAAATTATCTTCATAAAATGTAATGGTTGGTGCTTACAGAATATACGTGAAATGTATGCATAATAATAAGATGAATACCTATATTCCTACCACCTAACTTGAAAATGAGACCGTTCCCAGTATAATTCCACCTACCTATGTGTTACCTTCTTGTGTCATCCCCCCCTGTCTCTCCTCCATATGGTCCTGTCTCCCTTCTACTTTGTAACAACTGTTTCTAGGAGTCATTCCATTGGCTTTAAGAAATAGCAAACCTAGATAATACATTGTTTTGTTTTCTTAATTTGAGCCTTATAGAGATGGTTACTGTTTTTCTCTTATGTAGTATTATATTTCTATGATTCCTTATAAGGTTTTATGTAGCTATAGTTCATTCATTGTCACTACAGAGTAATACTGATTTGGAAATGTACCAGAATTTATTCATTCTTCTGTCCGTGGACCTTCAGGTGCTTTGCAGGTGTTTTTTTTTCCTCTTATGATCAGAAGATATGTGTCTTTTGAGATTATATATATATATATATATATATAAAATAATGGGTTTTATCCCTGTGAGTCTGTGCATGGTATGTATAGGCTACAGATACATCTAAGCACACACACTTGGGCGTAAATATAAGACATGCGCACTTAACGACAGGTCTTGAAATGTGCGGCTGTACAAGAAGAGGTCAAATTGTTCTCCAAGGTGGTTTGACCAATATGCAATCCCATTAGCAATGGGGGAATTCCTGTTGCTTCATACTTTTTGACACTTGGTATTGTCTGACTTCTTATTTTTTGCCAATTCTCTGATTACTAATAAAGTTAAGCATCTTTGCAAATGTTTATGGATCATTTATGTTTCCCTTCTGAAGTATTTATTTATGTCTTTTGACTATTTTTCTTGGGTTGATTATCTTTTTCAGACTTAATTATAATTATGAATCTTTTTTTAAAGATTTTATTTATTCATGTGAGAGAGAGAGAGAGAGAGAGAGAGGCAGAGGGAGAAGCAGACTCCCTGCTGAGCTGGGAGCCAAGACTTGGGGCTTGATCCCAGGACCTGGACATCATGACCTGAGCCAAAGATAGACACAACCATCTGAGCCATCCAGGCGCCCCTGTGAATCCTTTTTCTATTGGGGCATTAATCCTTTTTTGGTTATATTTGTTGCAGATACAGTCTCAGTTGGTGACTTGTCCTTTTACTATTTTGTTTGCTGTCTTTTAATAAGCAGGTTCTTAATTTTAATGTAGTTAAAATTTCAGTCTCTTTATAGTTAGTGCTTTATTTATCTTGTTGAAGTAATTCTTGGCTGTGCCAAAACTGGAGTGCTAGTTGCCTTTTTTTCCTCAAAGTTTTCGAGTTTGGCAAATTATTTTCTGAGCCTCATGTTTCAGATCTTTAAAATCCAAGGACTTGAACTAGGTTTTGTATAAACCTTTTACTCTTTGACACTGTAACCTGAAGTAGACTGTGAGGATATGTGCTTGTGTTTTCAGAGAGTGCGGCGTAATGTAGTCGTCTTTCCCACTGTGACGTTTCATGTTCACTCCTCCTTGACTTCTCTTTCACTTACTTCCTCACCCTCTTCCTTCCTATTTTCTTTGGAAACGTCTCCAATTGAATTCTGCAGCATTCTAGATTTTCTGTGTTGGAGCGGCATTTCGAAATCGAGATTTGTATGGAGAGAATTGTAGCTATGTGTGCAGGTGGAAGAAATAATAGAGAGCCCTCGTGTACCCTTTACCCAGTTCTTCCCAAAGATAACATCTTTCAAAACCAGTATAATGTCAAAATCAGAGTGTTGACATTGATAGTAGCCACCAATCTTAACTCAGATTTTTCCAGTTATACTTACGTGTGTGTGTGTGCCTGCGCGTGTGTGTGTTTGATATCCTGGTAAAAGCTGCTCTTGGGTTGTCATATCACTATTTTTATTGGGTTGATTATCTTTTTCAGACTGAATTATAATTATGAATCCTTTTTAAAAAGATTTTATTTATTCATGTGAGAGAGAGAGAGAGAGAGGCAGAGGGGGAAGCAGACTCCCCATACCAATAGGAGTCGTTTCAAATTCCAAATGCCAAAGCATACCAATAGGAGTCATTTCAAATTCCACCTGCATTTTAGCAGCTAAAAACTCATAGTGGAAAGGAGGAATGATATTCCTTCTAACACTTAAAAGTGTGCAAGGATGTGCATTAGTTTATATCTCCATAAACAGAACCTTATATTGTTGTCAGGCTGGTAGCCAAGGACAGTTGAAGACTGCGTTTATGGAGAGCTACATATGCTCTAACTCATGTCTGCCTCAAAATATTTAAAAACAAACACTCGGTCATCTTTTTTTTTTTTTTTTTTAAGATTTTATTTATTTATTTGACAGAGTTCACAAGTAGGCAGAGAGGCAGGCAGAGAGAGAGAGGAGGAAGCAGGCTCCTTCCTGAGCAGAGAGCCCAATGTGGGGCTCGATCCCAGGACCCTGGGATCATGACCTGAGCCGAAGGCAGAGGCTTAACCCACTGAGCCACCCAGGCGCCCCACACTTGGTCATCTTTAGTGCATTCATTCATTTACCCCTTTATTGACTTCTGACCAGCCCAGTACTATGCTAAGCACCAGGAACCGAATGGTGAGTAAAAACGGAAGTGGTCCGTTGTCTTTTTGGCACTTATAACCTAATTTACAGTTTAGAAATAAGCCAGCAACTATTATACTTGCTCATTTTCATAAGTTGTGAGTAAAATGAATAGAAACAGAAATAGGGTCTTTTTTTTCATAAGAGTAGCCAGCAAGTTCCGCCTGCGGAGATAACATTTAAACAGATAACTGCAGGAATGAGGGACTACTTGCAAACGGGCCTGGGAGTAGACCCTGGAACCAGCTTGTTCAGAGGCCCCGAGGGGGGCAAGAGCCTGGCAAATGGGGAAACTGAAAGGAGACTCGTGGGGTAAAAGGACACACTCAGTGGCGGGGTAGGCACGTGGAAGCGAATGAGGTGTAAGAACTTCTGGGGCACTGTCTTGGGAGCAGTTTGAATCTTGTAATCTGGACTTCTTAAAGCCATGTTTGTGACTGGGAGATGTGGAGGGGTAATGACAGTGAAGTCTGTTTAATAAACAATTCACAAATATTTATTGAGTACTCTTAAGTGTCAGGCACTATTCTACTAGCTCGTGATGAACTGGTGAGCAAGACAAAAACGTCTGTCCCCATGGACCTTACATTTTAAAAAAATTTTTTATGTAATCTCTACCCCCCCTGTGTGGGGCTCAAACTCACGACCCCGAGATCAAGAGTCGCGTGCTCTACCAACTGAGCCAGCCCTGTGCCCCTGACCTTACGTTTTAATGTAGGAGGGTGTTGTTAGGGCAAAGGGTAAACTGATATAACAGCTCCAAAATGCAATGGCCAGAAAAGGTAGGCGTTTGCTTCTCTGGCGTAACAGCCCAGAGCAAAGAGACAGCTGTTCTGTGTGGTCACTCAGGGTCCCAGGCTAATGGGGCAGTTTTGCCTTCCTCAGCAGTTGAAGGAAACGGAGGGTTCAGTGCAAACTTCTTTATGAAAATTTCTCACATCACTATTACACATATACCCTTTGGAGAAGTCTTTTTTTTTTTTTTTTTAAGACTTTATTTATTTATTTGACAGAGAGAGAGAGATCACAAGTAGGCAGAGACAGAGGGAAGCAGGCTCCCTGCTGAGCAGAGAGCCCATTGTGGGGCTCGATCCCAGGACCCTGAGATCATGACCTGAGCTGAAGGCAGAGGCTTAACCCACTGAGCCACCCAGGCGCCCCTGGAGAAGTCTTTTTCATGCAGTCCACCCTTGCTGCAAGGGAGACACGAAATGTAGTTTCTAGCTGAAAACCCAGGAGCTCAGGAAGAATGGAAGAACAGATTTGGGAGGAGAAGACAATCGGTAGACAGGGAAACAGACAGTAAACAAGATAAATGAAGGAGTATCTTGTGTGCAGGGGATGAGTGGTGAAGGGAAAATGAAGCAGGGAAGGGAAAAATAGAAAGGATCAGGTGGCAGAGGTCGCACTCTGTCAGAGGGTGACAAAGGAAAAGCCTCGCCTAGGAGGTGTCATTGAAAAAGCCCTGAATGAAGTCTGAGCAAGAAATAACCATTCTGAGTTGTTATAAGGCCTGCTACCGCAATGCGGGGCTGGTTTTAATATGCTTAGATCTTAGACCTTATCTGAAAGTAGTTAGTGCAAAGGCACCGTTCGGCCAGTTTCATTTACAGCAAGTGATGCAAGAGGATCTTAACCAACGAATGCTGGATTGACGGATTATAATGCTACGACCCGCACCAGGGCATTGGTCACCCATTTTGGATTACAGGATTTTGTCTTAACTCTTCAAAAGATGTAAGCTTAGCTCCCTGAGAAGGAAGGCAGGAAGATCCCTTTGCAACACTCTGACAGGTCAGAAGAGTTGCACATACTTGTTTTAGGGGGGTTTTTCATGGAGGGGGTGTGTGTGATTTTTTTTTTCCTAAGAGTAAGAATTATTTATGACCTGAGCCTGCTGTGGAACTCTCATTAATTTTGGTCAGTTGTTGTCAGTGCTGTTTTTAAGGATGTGGTGACCCGAAAAAGAATGGAAGTATTTTTCTTGTCCACCCCCCCCCTTGGTCACGCCAAGGTTGTTTAGTTGTTCTTCCAGAAAGCAATGCTCTACAACCCTTCACTGTGTTCTCTCATTATATGCCAGCGCTGATTTAAGTATATTTCAATGTAAAATACATTATGAGCCTCCGTTCTTTTCCTGTGCACCATTTTTTTTTTAAGATTTTATTTATTTATCAGAGAGAGAGGGGGAGAGAGCGAGCACAGGCAGACAGAATGGCAGGCAGAGGCAGAGGGAGAAGCAGGCTCCCCGCTGAGCAAGGAGCCCGATGTGGGACTCGATCCCAGGACGCTGGGATCATGACCTGAGCCGAAGGCAGCTGCTTAACCAACTGAGCCACCCAGGCGTCCCCCTGTGCACCATTTTTAAAGGAGAACCCATTTGGTTAACGGAACAAAAGAAAGGGATTTCCTATTTTTTCTCCAATCCCCTTCCTCCAGCATCTCTAGATTTCAGTACATAGATTGTGGAATCTCTTATCTTAGTAATCACTATCTTTCGTTAGAGAACTTACAGTTTAGAAAGAGGATAAGCCACATAGACTATGAAACAAAGATACGAGGCAGAAAGTGATACATGCCATACAAAAAGGTAAAAACTCAGTGCTCTTCTAAATGCAAGGGGGTAGCCCTGTCAGTCTTTGCTTCCACAATAGTGAAAGGAGACAATGACGTTCACTTTGAGCTTGATATAGAACGCTGTCAAAAGGAATTTTCCCGTCTTGGAAAAGTGAAGCATCTGTTCTCTCATCCGACTGTTTATTTTTGTGAGTTGTCTTCCTAGGCACAGAGAAAGACGCGAGTCAGTTCGGAAAAGCACTCGTCACTTCGCAGCTCACTTGCCTCTTTCCTTCTCTCCCTCAGTCCATCTGACCATTCCAGCCTTATGCCTCCTGAGCATTTTTGGGATCCACTCTTGCCACTCTTAACCCATCTCTGCAAAGCAGCTAGACTGGTTTTTTTTTAAAAAGTAAAGTCCTTTTCATGCTGACGTTCCCTCGTTCCCTCGAGGCTCCCCTCCTGCTTAGGGTTAGATTTAAACTTCTTATCAGGCCTGCCAGGCTCTGCCTGCCTCTGCCGCATCTCTGACCTCTGACCCCTCCCTTGTGCATCGCAGTCACGCTGGCCTTCCCTCGTGGTTCTGTCCTCCTCCTGCTGCATACTGCCTGCACTGCGTAGACCTGCCTGCACTGTGTGGAAACGTCTCCCCAAAGACCCCATTTGTATTCTTCCTTCAGAACTAAGCTCAAGCATCACTTCCTAAAGGAAGCCTTTCCTTACGAGGTCGCGCCACCCAGTCTCACAGGGTCACAGAGCCCCTTGTACTTCTCTGTAGTAGGTCTCTCAGCAGTTGTGATTAAGAATGAGGCTTGGTGGGGCGCCTGGGTGGCTCAGTGGGTTAAAGCCTCTGCCTTCGGCTCAAGTCCTGATCCCAGGGTCCTAGGATAGAACCCCGCATCGGGCTCTCTGCTCAGCAGTGAGCCTGCTTCCTCCTCTCTCTCTGCCTGCTTCTCTGCCTATTAGTGTATAACACTATCTGTCAAATAAATCAATAAAACCTAAAAAAAAAAAAAAGAATGAGACTTGGATCCCCCTGTAGAACCAGATCTCAGAGGGTATGTGTGCAGTTCGCTGCTCTATGTCTAGAATCAGTGTCACAGGTAGTTCCGGGCACTGGAGTAAACGCTCAGAAAATACTTGTTGCTAAAGAAAAAGAGCAGAAAATTCCCATATCATTTAAATTTGGTTTTGGATTTGATTTAGGATCAGAGGTTTTCTAATGTTGGACTGTTGACAAAAGACCAGCATCAACTCGCTCAGGGAGCTGTCTGAGATGGAATTGTGAGGCCTCTGATTCAGACCTACTGCATCACAGCCTCTGGGGGGGTGCATGGCACCGTGTGGCTCAGCAAACCCTCCAGGTGATGCTCATGCATAACCATGTTTGTGAGCCGGTGTTCTATAAATACAGTGACTGAAGACTGACGCCGGCTAACAAAATGGAAGTGCTGTTGGGGCGCCTGGGTGGCTCAGTGGGTTTAAAGCCTCTGCCTTCGGCTCAGGTCGTGGTCTCGGGATCCTGGGATCGAGCCCCACCACAGGGTCTCTGCTTGGCGGGGAGCCTGCGTCCCCCTCTCTCTCTCCCTCTCTGCCTACTTGTGACCTCTGTCTGTCAAATAAAGAAATAAAATCGTAAAAAAAAATGGAAGTGCTGTTTTAAACCAATTTTGAAATTAAGTTACATTGTTTCTGTCCAGCAATAGGCCATAAACTACTTTGTGCAGCTGCCTCCACCCCCAACCATTTTATCAGTTGATGTCTTCGGAGGTCCACTGAAATGTAAACAAGGCTGACTTGATCAGTCAACCCAAACCCGGACTTTAAAAATTACAAAGTTATTTTCCAGGCTTCACCTCTCTGACTCTTATCTCATGCCATCCAAATCCGGGAAATGATCATAAAAATGGTAATGCCCAGGATTCCCCTGTTGGAGCTCTGTTTTTGAAATTGTTTTAGGGGCATCAGGGTGACTCAGTTTTTAAGTGTCTGCCTTCGGCTCAGGTCATGATCTCAGGGTTCTGGGATCGAGACCCGCATCAGGCTCCCTGCTCAGCAGGAAGCTTGCTTCTTCCTCTTCCACTCCCCCTGCTTGTGTCCCTTCTGTCGCTGTCTCTCTCTGTCTCTCTCTCTGTCAAACAAATAAAACCTTTTAAAAAATTTGAAATTGTTTTAATGTTTACTATACAGAGTCAAAAGTATTTTTTGCTAACGCGTAGGATGTTGTCGTTTCTAGACTTGTATCTAAAGCATTTTGAAGTATTAGCAAGGTTTGGATGTGTATACTCTTGGCTATGTTTAGATTCTGGAGCTGTGCTACACCATCAAACTGCTGATAGATTGCATTGTTAAAGGTCACTCAGCCTTGGTTTTGCTTTTGACTTTTTTTTATTTGACCCCAAGCCACTGTTTTGACAAAACCCTTCCCACCTGGTGACTCTTAGGGGACCTGTAGGAAGTTAATTGCAGGGGTTTTTTCCTCACACGGCAGGTGCCCAAGAGACTTTGTTTCTTTTTTTCGTAATTGGTTAGAAGCACAGGATTTGAATGGGGTTGGGAGAGATAACCAAGAAAAGATTTTTAAATATTTTTGAAAACTTTTACTTTTAGAATAGTTGTAGATTTACAGACGTTGCTTAGATAGTAGAGTTTTCATATATCCCACATGCAATTTCCTGTATTACTAACATCTTACACTAGTAATGTACAGTTTGTCACAGTTAATGAACCAGTATGGATAAATTATTAACTAAAGCCCATACTTTATATTTCCTCAGTTTTCCATTAATCTCATCTTGCTGTTCTGGGATACTCTCCAGGGTACCACATCTCCTTTAGTTACCGTGACGCCTCGTGGCTGTGACCCTTTTCTTAGATTTCCCTTGGTTTAGATGATGTTGACAGGTTTGAGCAGTACTGGTCAGGTATTTTATATACTATGTCCGTCTACTAGGATGTGACTGTTTTCTTTATGATTAGACTGGGGCTGTTGAGCTTTAGAGGAAGATTGGAGAGGTGAAGTGCCATTTTCATCACACCATAACAACAGTACATATCCTCAGCATAATCACTGTTGGTGTTGACCTTAATCACTTGTCTAGAGCAATGTTTACCAGGTTCCACCACTGTAAAGCTACTATTTTTTCTCCTTTCAATACTAAACTCTTTGGAGTTTAGTGTCTTCACAGTAAGTATATTCTGAGAGATTTTTTTAAAAAAGATTATTTATTTGAGATTGAAAGCATGATCTGGAGGGGCAGAGAATCTCAAACAGATTCCCTGTTGAGTGCAGAGCCATATTTGGGGGACGCAGGGCACATGGGGCTCTATCTCACGACCCTGAGGTCATGACCTGCCCTGAAACCAAGAGCCCACCATTTAACCAAGTGTGTCACCTGGGTGCCCCTAACAGATTTTTTTTTTAAAGTAAACTCTTCCCCCAACGTGGGGCTCAAACTCATTACCCTGAGATCAAGGGTCACATGCTGTACTGACTGAGCCAGTCAGGCGCCCCCAAGAGATTGTTTTTTAAATGTGAGATTCCAGCTTTTGGCTTTCGGCTAGGAGGAGGCAAAGGTATAACTGCCTTGGGTCATCCCGAAACCAGGTTCATCCAACACCAGCCACCTCTGCCATGCAGCCTAAGTTCGACCTCAAAGAGATCCAAGTCGTGGTTCTGAGGTGCATCGGTGGTGAAGTCGGTGCCACGTCTGCCCTGACCCTGAAGATCATCTCACTGGGTCTTTCTCCATAAAAGGCTGGTGATGACATTGTCAAGGCGACTGGTGATAGGAGGGATCTAAGGATTGCCGTGAAACTGACCATTCAGAACAGACAGTCCCAGATTGAAGTGGTACCTTCTGCCTCTTCGCTGATTATCAAAGCTCCCAAGGAACCACCAAGAGACAGAAAGAAGCAGAAAAACATAAAGCACAGTAGAAATATAATTTTTAATGAGATTGTCAATATTGCTTGCCAGATGTGACATCGATCTTTAGCCAGAGAACTTTCTGGAACCATTAGAGAGATTCTGGGGACTGCCCAGTCTGTGGGCTGTAATGTTGATGGCTGCCACCCTTATGACATCATAGATGACGTCAACAGTGGTGCAGTGGAATGCCCAGCTAGTTAACTACAAAGGGACGTATTTCAATAAAGGGTCATTTGACAACCAGTGGGGAAAAAATGTGAGATTCCAGATAACATCTTTCTTAATGAGTGGAACCTCCTATGTTATTTTGTGGTATCTGGTATCTTCCTTTAAGTTTTACTTCAGTCAGAGACAGGTATATGCAACTGACAAATTTCAAATGACAAATTTGAATCCAGTTCAAATAGTGAAGTGTATTCGGTTAGTGAAGGGATGTGAAATTAATGCCTGCTTGTGTGAATATTTGTGCTGGGGACAGTTCATGTGTTTTGCAGATGTTGCCGTGTCCAGCTGTTGCCCACATCCACTCTCATTCCTCAACCCCCAAGCCTTTTTGTTTGCCTGTAGCTATGCCTAGAATTCAACTGGCGGCTAGCTAAAAAACCACTATGAAAACACTTAGGTAGATAGAGTGGCCCAGGATTTGTTTGCTTGGCAGGAACTCACTTGCTAAAATGGCCTTTAATATGTTTGTGCCTCTCTACCATGCTTCTTTTGCCAGAATAGATGCAACTCTAAAGATTTTCTTGTCTTCCTAACTCCTTGTTTAATATCTCATAGCAGTGACTGAGCTATTGATCTCAAGGGCTAATAACAACCCTGCGTGTGCTTTTTGCAAGTTCCGATATTTTAAGAACTAACAGAGCTTTGAAAAAGAACATTGCTTTCCTTCACAGAAACACGATTCTTCAAACCAAATAATATACAGCATGTGTCATAAACAAAGTTTGTTTCTAGAAATCACTAGATTCAGAGGGAGCAAAGGATGACAGAGAAGGAGTTGAGGCAAGTGATAACACTTGCTCGAAGTCGGATGATCCAGGGTCAGCTACCTGGGACCATGGCCTGCAGCAGCCCCACTCCCTAGTTCCCCCACGCAGCCCAAATTCACGTTCTTGGCTTCTGACAGACACTTAAAGCACTTCTCAGGAAGATGGTTCCAGAAGGAAAGGCACACAGAAAGCAAACAATTAGCTTTTTGCTGAAGTGAACCTTTAGTACATTATTAATAGTTTGGGGGTTCTAGTTTGGCTCCTCAGTAGAGGAAATAATGAGTAGCATGTCTCATTATGATTAGATCTATCTCATTTAACTGAAAACAACACATATCCCATAAGACAAATAGAAAAAATTGGGAATTAGTTTTTCTTTCTTTCTTTGCCTCATGTATTTATTCGTGTAAGTTCTGGCTAATAGGGTCTAAGAGAACTCCCTGAATTTGAGACAGAACCAAAAAGGGAGAGCTAAAGAGAATTTAGGTTTACCCTCTTTTTTTTTTTAAAGATTTTATTTATTTATTTGACAGAGAGAGATCACAAGTAGACAGAGAGGCAGGCAGAGAGAGAGAGGGAAGCAGGCTCCCTCCTGATCAGAGAGCCTGATGTGGGGCTCGATCCCAGGACCCTGAGTTCGTGACCTGAGCCGAAGACAGAGCCTTAACCCACTGAGCCACCCAGGCGCCCAAGAATCATTTTTTAAAAAAGATTTTATTTGACAGAGAGCACAAGCAGGGGAGCAGAGGCTGAGGGAGAAACAGGCTCCTCCTCCCTGAGCAGAGAGCCCTGTGTGGGGCTCAATCCCAGGACCCTGGGATCATGACCTGAGCCGAAGGCAGGCGCTTAACCCACTGAACCACCCAGACACCCCTCCAGTACTCATTTTCAAAATTTGTTTTTAACTCTGTTAGTAAACTTTTTATTTTAGAGTAGTTTTAGATTTACAGGAAATTTGCAAAGATGGTACAGGCAGTTCTCATTTACGCCCCACACCCAGTTTCCTGGTATCTCACATCAGTTAGAACAGTATGTTTGTTGCAGTTAATGAACCAATATTGGTATTATCTCAAGTCCATACTTTGTTCTCATCTCTTTAGCCTGTGCCTAATATCCTTTCTCTGTTCCAGGATCACCTCTATGATACCATATTATATGTAATCAGCACAACTGCTTAGGCTCCTGTCGGCTGTGACAGTTTCTCACACTTCCCTTGGTTTTGATGTCATTGACAGTTTGAAGAGTCCTGATTAGGGATTTTGTAGAATATCCCTCAGTTAAGGTTTGTCTGATATTTCCCTCAAGGTAAGATGTGGGTTATGGCTGGTCTCATTGCATCTTATCTACCATGTATAGTATCAGTATGACTTAACTCTGACAGTATGAACTTGATCACCGGGCTGGGATAGTATTTGTCAAGTTTCTTCACTGTCAAGTAACTTTTTTTTTTTTTTTTAAGATTTTATTCATTTATTTGACAGACAGAGATCACAAGTAGGCAGAGAGGCAGGAAGAAAGAGAGGTGGGGGGAAGCAGGTTTCCTGCTGAGCAGAGAACCCAACACGGGGTTGATCAGGGGATCATGACCTGAGCCGAAGGCAGACGCTTAACCTACTGAGCCACCCAGGCACCCCAGGTTACTCCTTTTTCAATAGAGATTTTTATTGATTTTCTTACCTCTGTGATTCTGGAAATGAATGTGGTTCATTTCACTTATTTATTCAACAGAAGTTATTGTGCGTTAAAGAAAATGTGTTTTTAGGTGAATTTTAGGGTTTTTTTTATTCAAGGCCTACTCATTGGAGGAATAAACCATACGTAAGGAACAGCCTATATTTTGTAGGTAACAAAAGGTGGTCAAGATTAAGTTTTTGGTGGGCCGTGTATATTTGTTTAGCTTTTCTAAATATGACAAGTTTTTCAACAAAATTCTATTTGATTACAGTTGAATATTGTTAAATAATTTAAGTCACGGTCTTCAAATGTTACATCAATTCAATTATTCATGATTTGCCAGTTATTAGACTTCCTCACCTTCTCTTTTCATTTGTTTTATATTCAGAAGTAACAGTGAAAAGTATTCCTGTAAATGAGACCCTTTCTATCTCCCTAGCTTTTCACATAAATATAAAGGATTATATAGATATTAGGGATCAAACAACCTCCTGCTTATTTACGTTTCTTCAAATTCTAGTCATAGTAACAGATGAAGATCAGAAAGTACCAGGAAAAGAAGTCACCAGCACATCTTGTGTTGAAATTTGTTAGGGAGTGTCAATATCAAGGAATGAGTGTGTCACGCAGCAGATGAGCCTCTAGGATGAATTTGATTAATTCTCCAAAGCAGCAAAATCTCATAATCAGATGGTGTTGCTTGAGGCTTTCTCTTGCTTTCGAGTTGGATAATCTGAATTGTGTAACCTCTAGTGGATTTCCATTCTGTCAGTGTATCAGAGAATGTCTGTGCAGATGGAAAAAGATTTTATGTTGGGCCATGTGTGAGCTCAGTGGGAAGGGTTAAAAATTACAAGTGAACGCACTTAACTCAATTCTGCTTCCTGATGACTGGCGTCTCTACCAGATTTGTTGACATGGCAAACATGGAAGGAGCAAAGGCATCTGGGTTGTAAGGCGGGCTCTGCCACTAGTTCATTGTGTAATTTTGTGTAAGTCTGTGCTTCAGAATGGGAAATAGGAGTAGCAATATGGGCTGCTATTATATGTTATCAATTATACGTTCATGAACAACCATGACTATGATATGGTACATTAGGAAAAAAGTGTAGTGGGAATCTGATCTTCCCAATAAATGTTGTATATGCAGTTGGGGGCATGGGTCTTCACCAAGGAACTGATGCCTAGTAGTTATTTTTTTCTAGGTATAGCCACAAATATAATAATGAATAGATTAATGAGTAATAGCTATAGGCCATAGAGCTTTTTAAGAAATGTATTCTGGATTAGGGAAGTATGGTGGTAGGTGGAAAAAATAGAGAAGAGATCTCCATAATCAAAATTCTGTATTACTCTTTCTCGCTCTCTCCCATGTGACACACTGTTTCATTGGTATTCTTTCTGCCCATGGCCTTGCCTCATGCTGTCTGGCGTTGGGAGGACGTGAGCCCTGATGACTTTCGTGTCTTCACAGCTCTCCAATGGACAGAGTTGAGACAGCTCAGCCCTGAACCAGGCTTTGGGCCCCAGCCAGTGGTGAGCTGGGGAGAATTTCAGGAACCTTAAGTTGCTTAGCTCAGCAGGTCAGCATGTCGCCTAGTCTCATTCTGACTTTGTGTGCTTAGGTTTTTGTAAGACTTCTCTTGGTTAGTTCCTTGTGATTAAGACTGGATTTGTATTTCTGTGCCAGACACTGGGCCCTGTTCTATTTCATTCCTGTGAAGTCCTTACCTGGTTACAGTGCTTGGTACCCCAGGGTAGGAATATGCTTTCTTTTAGCCAGGCCTTTTGGAAACCTGAGCTTTGCCTAGACCCATGCCTGTCATTGGGACTTTGCTGACCATAGGTAGTGATGTTGATGCTAATTGTTTTTTTTTTTTTAAGATTTTATTTATTTGACAGAGATCACAAGTAGGCAGAGGCAGGCAGAGAGAGAGAGGAGGAAGCAGGCTCCCTGCCGAGCAGAGAGTCCGTATGGGGCTCAATCCCAGGACCCTGGGATCATGACCCAAGCCGAAGGCAGAGGCTTTAACCCACTGAGCCACCCCGGTGCCCCATGACTAATTTTTTTTTTTTTTACCAGATTTTCCCTGTTGTCATCTGTCTGCTTTCTCCCTTGCTCAGTATCCTGGTGGTCCCTGCTCACCTCTGTGGACCTCTGCCTATTGTTGCCTACTCTCCTATTCTAATTATGCACTCTTGCCTACTTCAGTTTCCTTCTAGATCTTCTGGGGTTTACACTCTGAGTACCTGATAATCCCTTCCTGTAATATGGAGGGGCCTGATGTATACCACACTTCTTGCCTTCAGAAGCTTAATTATGACAATAAGTTGTTTTCTTTCTCTAGGGCCTTCATAAAAAAATTTGTCAGCTTTTATTTCATTTTATTTTAGTTTAAGATTATTACTTATGTTGCGAGAGAAACGAGTTGGAGGGAAGTGCAGAGGGAGAGGGAGAAGTGGACTCCCTGCTGAACCAGGAGCCCAAGATCATGACCTTGAGCCAAAACGGACATTTAGCTGACTGAGCCACCCAGGCTTTTCCCAAAAATCTGTCAGCTTTTAGCTGTTTTAATTATTTCCTGGTATTATAAACTCACCCCTTGACATTTTTCATGGGACCAATTTTTTAGCTTTCTTTAGGACATCTCACCTAGCCCCTTTTCAGCCTTTTGTTACTTTCACAAGGGAGTGGCCTTGAGTCCTAAAATCTTCACATTGGAAGAGACTTCCAGAGATACCCAGTTTACTTTCCATGTAATGGGTAGCTTATCAACTTCCAAAATAACCCATCAGAGGCATTTTATAACAGCTCTCTTGTGGTTTTCTTGGGCCCGAGACTCACTTCATTCATTCATTCATTTACTCATTCATTCAGTCAGCCAAGGAAGTTACTAAACATCTCTTGTTAGCCAAGCACTAGAAGTATGTGTGTTTGTGTGTGTTTATCACCATTCCTGTCCTTAGGGAAATGTTAATCTACTGGGAATAGAAAAATAAGCAATCAACGATTGCTAGCTAGAGATGTACCATGGGTAGAATGGGTCATTTCTTCTGCATGACTGAAGGTTTGGTTTGTGAAGGGCCTCTTTCTGCTGCCTCAATTAACACCATCTTTCTGGTCCACCACCAGCTTTTCAACTACCAAAAAAAGAAAGAGGGGGAATTCCTCGGCTTCCGCCTTCTGCCTCTGCCTATCCTTGACTTGCCCTTCTTCGAGTCCTGTTTCTGAATGCAAATCTTGGTTTGTTACTCCTCTGTTAATAGGCTTCACACTGTCTCCCCTTTAAACTGACCTCTGACTCTTCGGCACAGTTCACAGAACCTCAGCCTTTCTGGTTCCTGCCCACCCGTCTTGTCTCATCAGACAGCATTTTCACCAGACTCTCAGTGCCCCAGAGCCTCGTGTGGTTTCCTGGCTGTATCATTCTTGCTTACCTTTCTGCCATACGTGCTGTTCCTGCTGCCTGGAATGACTGCCAGTCTTGTCTTCTTGGTGAACTCTGGGGCACTGAGAGCTGGTAGAAAATGGTGTACAAGGAGGAATAAATCAGAACTGTAGATCTCCCCTTCCACGAAGGCGCCCTCTGGCCTGTCGACTGCTGTTGGAGCCAGTACCACTGGTTCATGCCCACCAGCAGGTCGCAAGCTACCCTAGACCAGGAATCGAGCTCTGTCTTCAGCCTTCCCACAGCCTGTGCCACAACGGGCAGCCAGGAAATAGTTATTGGATGAACAGATGAGCGGAGGAATGAAGGCAAGTCTCCTGTAGTTTATTTTCCAGTTTAGGTCTGTCTTGGGCTCTGAGAATGCTACTTACAAGACTCCTACCACTGTTTTGACAAGAGCTCCCTGCAAACCCAGGACTTGCATGCCGCCTCATCCGCTGTTAGACACTTGCCGGAGACTGTCGCCGAAGAGCCTGCCAAACAGGGCTAAGGGCCCTTTTGGGGGTTTGGGGCAACCCTTCACCTTCTCACACCCTGCAGCCTTCGCTGCCAAGATAAGCTTCTACTGTGAGTCTAAAACATTCTATCGGAGCAGACAGCCCGATGTGGGGCTCGATCCCAGGACACCGGGATTCTGACCTGAGCCGAAGGCAGAGGCTTTAACCCACTGAGCCACACAGGCGCCCCACCTTAAGTTGATTTGTTTCAAATAAATATCAGACGGGGTATTTTGATCCTAAGTGATGCATTTATCACCTTCCTACCTGAGCCCCTTTTTACAGAGTGCCATCAATGAGCCGTGAAAGAGACACACACAAAACTGTCACGATCCTGGTCAGTCTTCCATGTCTTTGTTCTGTTTTTCTGAGGCATTATTTGCATAGAGTGAAATTCACCCTTTGTAAGTATTTACAAATGTATAAATTTTGGCAAAATTCTATAGGTTGTGCCACCACTGGAATAAAGATAATAGAAGTTTCTGTCACCCAAAATACTCCCTCATGCTCCTTCATAGTTGACCCCCTCCCTATATGGCAAACTACTGCTCTTATTTCTGTCTCTATAATAGTTGTGTCATTTCTAGAATTTCATATAAATGGAATCAAAATGTGTAGTCGTTGAGATTGCTTATTTCACATAACATAATGCTACTTTTAAAAAGATTTTATTTATTTATTTAAAGATTTTATTTATTTGATAGAGAGGGACACAGCGAGGGAGGGGACAGAAGCAGGGGGAGTGGGAGAGGGAGAAGCAGAGATAATGCCTCAGAAAAACAACAAAAATGCATACCACCTCAGAACTAGCCATGTGTTTTTAGGCAGAGACCTAACACTCATCAGAATGAAAAGTGCAGAGTTTTGATCATAAGTTTAAGAATCATGATTAAAGGACAAAGACATGGAAGACTGACCGTGGGGCTCGATCCCAGGACCCTGGAATCATGACCTGGGCTGAAGGCAGACGCTTAATGGCCAAGCCACCCAGGCATCCCTTATTTATTTTAGAGAATGAGTGAGTCTGAGTGAGGGGAGGGGCAGAGGGAATGAGAAGGTCCCAAGTAGATTCCCTGCTGAGCAAGGAGCCCAACAGGGGGCTCGATCCCATGACCCCGGAATCATGACTTGAGCTGAAATCAAGAGTGGGACGCTTAACCGACTGAGCCACCCACCCAGGTGCGCCTAACATAATGCTTTGGAGTTATCCATGTTGTATTTATTGTTGCGTTTATCCATAGTTAGCTGCCTTTTGTTACTGAGTAGAATTCCATTATATGAATATATCAAAATTTCTTTCTCCACTTACCATGGTGGATGTTGGGATAATTTAATTTTTTTATTATGAATGAAGTTGCTGTAAACATTTATATTCAGGTTTCTGTGCAGATACATGTCTTTATTTCTCTTAGGTAAATACCAAGGGATGCCTGGGTTTTAGAATAAGTGTGTTTTTAACTTTATAAGGAATTGCCAAACTGTACTCTTACTGATTCCTACCAGCAGTATGAGGTTCTAGTTGCTCCACATCCTTGACACCATTGTTACTGTCTTTTTCAATTTTAGACATTCTAGTAGATAGCTAGTGATATCTTTTTGTAATTTTATTCCACATTTTTTCCCTAATGACTAATGATTTAGAGCAAGGGTCTATTAACTTTTTTTTAATTGGGTAATTTCTTAAAAATACAGTTTTAAGGGTTCTTTATATATTCTGGTTATCAGCCCTTTATCACATTTGTTTTCCAAATGTTTTTCCCAGTCTGTGGCTTGTATGTTTTCTTTTTTATTTTCTTTCTGTCTTTCAAAGAGCAGAAATTTTGAATTTTGATGAAATTCAGATGATCAATTTTTTCTTTTATGGTTCATGTTTCTTCTGTCCTATGCATAATTACCAGATGTAAGATCATAAATATTTGCTTCTTTTTTTTTTCTAGAAGTTTTTTAGCTTCAGGGTTTACATTTCAGTCTATGATCAATTTCAAGTTGTATGTATAGAGGAGCTTCAGGTTGAGGTTCACTGAAATACAAACATACCCCATTGTTCCATCATTATTTATTGAGACTAAAAGATTGTCCTTTGTCTATTGAATCAAGTTGGCATTTTTGTCAAAAACCAATTGACTGTATATGGGTGGACCAATTTCTGGACTGTCTGTTCTGCTTCATTGATCTATGTGTTTATTCTTTTGCCAATATCACATGGTTTTGAATAGTTGTAGCTTAGTAGTAAAATTCTTAAAATCAGTGGGCTTGAGTCCTCCAACTTTTTCCTCTTTCAAAATTGCTTTGGGTGTGTCCTAGATTATTTGTTTTTCCATATAACTTTTAGAATCACCCTGTACATTTCTTAATAAAGAAGGTTGCTTGGATTTTATTGAGTGTTGAGTTGAATGCCTATTTGGAGTTGATAGGCATCCATAGATGAGTTTGGGAGAGAATGGTAATATTGATAATATTGAGTCCTCTGATCCGTGAACATGTAACTCTGACTACTTGTATCTTGATGGCTCTCATCAATAATGTTTTTCTTAGTTTTCAACATATAAATCCTATACTACTTTGTTATATTGATCTTGGGAGTATTGCATCTTTTATTGCTCCTATATTAGCAAATGGTGCTTTTAAAAATTGCAGTCCTCATTTATTCACTGCTGTGTATAAAAACAAAATTCTGTTTCATATCGTGATCTCCTGTTTTCCAACCTTGGTAATGTCACTTACTAGATCTAGTAGTTTTTCGTAGGTTCTTTTGGATTTTCTACTTAGATTGTTGAGTTTTCTGTGAGTAAAGACGGTTTTATTTTTCCTCTCCAATTCTATCTGTATTTCTTTCTGGGCCTTACTGCATTATCTAGGACTTCTATCCAGTGTGATGTCCAAAACAAATGGTAAGTGTGGTTGCCCTGTGTTGTTCCTGATCTTAGAAGGAAATCATTCATTCTTTTTTTTTTTTTTAAGATTTTATTTATTTATTTGTCAGAGTGAGCACAGGCAGACAGAGTGGAAGGCAGAGGCAGACGGAGAAGCAGGCTCCTGCTGAGCAAGGAGCCCGATGTGGGACTCGATCCCAGGACGCTGGGATCATGACCTGAGCTGGAGGTAGCTGCTTAACCAACTGAGCCACCCAGGCGTCCCGGAAATCATTCATTCTTAACACCATTAAACATGAGATAGCTATAGGTTTTTCTTTTCTTTTCTTTTTTTTAAAGATTTTATTTATTTGTCAGAGAGCATGTGTGCAGAAGAAGAGGAAGCGGCAGGCAGAGGGAGAAGCAGGCTCCCCACTGAGCAAGGAGCCGAATATGGGACTCTATCCCAGGACCCTGGGATCATGACCCAAGCCAAGGCAGTCTTAAAGGACTGAGCCACCCAGGTGTCCCTGTAGGTTTTTTCATAGATATTTTTTATCAGGCTGAGGAAGTTACTTTTCATTTCTAGTTAACTGAGTATTTTTAAAAATCATGAATGGCTATTGAACAAATGGACTTTTTCTGCATCTATATAGATAACGTATAGATTTTCTTTCTTTGTTGATATTGTCAATGGCATTGCTTGTGTTATGAATGTTGAACCAACCTTGCATTTCTAGACTAAATTCCATATGACCATTATATATTATTCTCTTGTATTTTATAGATAAAAGTCATAGTTAGATGCCAGAAAGTTGTTGGCAATTCCTTAATCATATGTGTGTTTTATAGGTCGCTAGAACCACCTCCACCTTTATTAAGGGAAGTTCTACCCTTACCTATAATGTGATATAGGTAGACTGCTCTAATTCATCTTCCTTGGTCTTTAAGCTTTCAAAAGAGCAAGGGGACAGGCAACAAATATAGCAAGTGTCTTTATACTAGGCTGTGAGTACATTTATTGAATTTAACCTTATTTAATGGGAAGTAATTTGTACCATTGAAGTCTTGCAATAAATGGTTATGGTCAGAACTTAAATGTGGGTTTGTTCGGTAAAACCACTATCAGCCCATAGATCACATTGCTGCTCTGGTGATGAATGTATGTGCGGTAGGTGTTGGATGGGGACAGAGACAAGGGAGGGTGGGAGAGAGAGTGAGATTAGGAAAGGGAGAAGTTTTTATACCACCTTTTATTGCCATTTGAAAATCTGGGCTTTTAGGTATCTTGGTTTTATATCTCAGCTCTGTTATTTACTTGATTTGTGGCACATTTGTCTCCCTGAGACTCATTTTTTTTTTTTTTTTATCTGAAACGTAGAGGCACCTGAGTGGCTCAGTTGGTTAGGCATCCAACTCTTGAGGTTGGCTCATGTCCTGTTCTTGGGGTCCTGGGATTAAGTCCTGCATTGGGCTCTGCGATGAGCAGGGGAGTCTTCTGGGGATTCTCTCCCTCTGTTCCTCCCTCCCACTCACACACATGCTTGCGCGCTCTCTCTCTCAAATAAATCTTTTTAAAAAATATATTCTGTTTATTTATTTGACAGATCACAAGTAGGCAGGGCAGCAGGTAGAGGGTAGGGTAGAGGGTGGAGGGGTGTGAGGCAGGCTCCCTGCTGAGCAGAGAGCCTGATGCGGGGCTTGATCCCAGGACCCTGAGATCATCACCTCAGCCAAAGGCAGGGGCTTAACCCACTGAGCCACCCAGGCGCCCCCTCTGAATCTTTTTTAAAAGCCTGAAATGTAAACTGTTAGCACAGGTTATTATGAAGAATACAGAAGATATTTGTAAAGTGCCTTGCACATAGAATGTACTCCATATAGTGGTGTCCGTTACTATCATTATTATTAATTTCTTCCCATGCAATGCATTTTATAACTGGAAATAATTTGGGTTTGGAAAATGCCAAATGGGACTTAGGCTGATTTCTGTAGTTTATTTGATTCTTTTACCAAAATAGCCTAGGGCAAGTTCCTTTTTATAAAAATGGACTTGATTTCCTGTACTTTTTAACCTACCTCTTCCCTAAATCAAAACAATACCAATTTGCTAAATCATTTTGCAAATTTAGAAGGCTTAAAAGGTACAGCTGAATGATTTAGGCTCTGGAAATGAGCATGCGGACACTTCTGTGCGTCTGTAGGGCTTTGTGTAGTCTAGAAGTGATCGTCTCAGCAAGGAGAGCTAGAGATGCCATTTTCATTTTACATGAGCAACCAGCTGTGGATCGCCAGCTCTAGTCCCTTGGCTCATGCAGATCTGACCATTTCTGAATCACTGAAACTCACTTCTTTAATTTACAAAAGCCACTTCCGACTGTTTGAGGTAATGATTCCTTTTTTCAGTAAGGTTGTTTTGGTTATCACAAATAGGGCCCAAGAGCTGTGTTTTCATCAGTCAAGTCAGGGAGATAACAATGAGAAAAAATGGCTGAGTCTACTAAAGGGGATCAGGCCATCATCAGATGACCATTCAGTGTCCAGGACCTCAGGAGAGCTGTTGGCTCTGATTCCGGCTCCAGCTCCAACAGTCCATTGCTTCTGGGAACTGATTCTCATTGTTACTTGATTTCCTAGCAGTACCCTTCCAACTAAAAGTGCCGTTTGACAGATGAAAGTAATGGAAAATCTTTTGTATTTGGAGAGTTTTTGTATAGTACCACACCATTGCTTGGTGCTATTGTAAATCAGAATTGGTAATCGTTAGTCTTTTAAAAACAGGTTTATTGAACTGTGATCATTACACAAAATACCGTATATATATTTAATGTACACAATTTGATGGGTTCCAAACATACACAGTCAGTCATCACCACAATCAGGGTAATGTACATATTCATCATCTCTAAAGACTCCTCCTGCTGCCCTTATGTTTGTTTGGTTGAGGGGTAGGGAGTGAGAACTAACTTGAGCTCTACCATGCTAACAAATTAGTGACAATACAATATTTTACATACACTGTTTACAAAGGACATTGATCGCATCTTCTAATTTTAATTTTCACCTTATAAATTAAAGTAGGTCTTATTCTTCCTTTATGATGGAAAACAAAATAGACCCTAGCAATATGTTTTTTCAAAGGTCACCATTAAATATTGCACCAGTGTCCACGATGCAGTTTTGATTTCTGTTCAGTGTTCTTTGCATAAGACCTCTGGGCCTTGATCCTGATGTGACTCTAAACTTCATTGACCCTGTAAACATTCAGAAACTAAATATCTAATGACCTTTGTCCTCACAATTAAGACCAACAAATGTGATTGGATGCTGGGCTTCAAAGAGAGTTCATGAAATAACTAATTAGCGGAGGATAAAGTGGGGAGTAGCTTCTACCCTGTGTACATGTAACGTTCTTTTTTCTAGATTGGCCAGACAGAGTTCCAGGGTCCAAGCAGGAATATTCAAAGGCTGGTTATTAACCTTCTGAAAGGTGGTTTAATTTAAAATGTTGGGCAGTAAGGTGAGGCCCAGTCTGTTAGATTTGCCGGGGCATCTTGAGTAGCTGCTTTGTGTTAAACGCTATTTTAATCATTACAGGGGCATAGAGATTAAAACAACAACAAAAAATAAGATTCCACTCACTAGGACTCCACAAGCTAGGAGACAAAATGGAAGTGTACACAGAGATTTCCGTGTGCTGCCTCTACTCCATCCTCCGTTCTGCCAACAGAGCAATCTTTTGAAAACACATACCCTTTCCCTGCTTAAAACGTCTGGTGGCTCCCGGTCTCTCAGAGGACCATGTCCAATTTCTTCAGACACGCAAGGCCTTCTCTGATTTGGCCCGGATTATCCTCCACCCCCCGTTCCCGCACCCCCGCAGCCCGCTGCAGGCGCGTACCACGCCTTGGGTTCCTCAAGAGCAGCTCAGGACTTTTCATGCCTCTGAGGGTTTCCTCATGCTGGGCGCGCTGGAGAATGCTGTGTTAGCCTGGGTCCTCTGAGAAGCAGAACTTGAGGATTAAACTGCCAAGGATTTTATTGAGGGAAACCACCACCTGTGTGAGAGACCACGCGGAGGGAGATGGAAGCCTGGGTGTGCCATTAGTCCGCGATGCAAGTCTGACCCCTAGTGAAGAGAAGCGAGAGTAGCTTGGGCAGAAGCTTTCTAGGCTGCTCTGCGGCTGAAGGAAGGTTCAGAAAAGCCTTTGGATCATCCCGGTCAGTGGAGTCCTACCGCTGCTGTATTCACTCGTTGGTCAGGTGCAGCCCATTGGACGTATGGCTTCAGCACAGACATTAGGATGAATTTCTGAGGCAGCAGCTCTGTTGTGCCCCCTGTAATTAGAGGCCTTCCTGTTAGCCTCCATAAACGCCTTTCTTCTTCCATCTCATTCCTCTTACTTGTCCTTAAAAGGTCAGCTTTAAATGTCTCCTCTGCTGGGAAACTTCTTGAAGGAAATTCTCAGTAGGTCACATGATGGTCCCACTGCCTACTATGACCGTCCCCAAATTTCTGCCTGGTTAATTCCTAATACACTTATTTGAACCCCTACCACCTATTATGAGACCAAAAAACCCTAGTAGGTGCTCAGGAAATATTTGTTGAATGAATGAGTGAATTGGTAGGACTTGGATGAGCAGATCTAAAGGAGACGATAAGTGGAGGCGAAGTAAACTGCTTGAGCAAAGCCATATCGGGAGAAGAATGAGTTTATTCTGCCTTTTTCTTCTTTGCAAATGTGTCCAAAAACTGTCATTTTAGGGAAAGTATATTATGATGCAAAACAGTGGGGGGAAGGAGTATCTTTCTGGCACTTGAAAATGATTCATATTTGAGAACTTTGTTGAGAACAATGTTTTGAATATTTCCTGAGAGACTTCTTTCCTGAGAGGAAACAGTTGATGGAAATGGAATTTTACTGCTGCCAGGAAAAGTGTGATAAAGATCAAATCGCATACAACTACTACCAGAATAGAAATTTCCATAGAGCGAAGAGATTTCAGAGTCCCACCTAATGGCTCATGTGTATTTAGTATTCACTATAGCTGAACTGTAATTCTGTAATGGAATTTGACCAATTTTGACACTAATGTTTGTAATGTACGAATTAGCGGAGACTCATTCATCTTGACGTTTGCTGATGCTAGATGTTGGTCATATTTCTGATGGAAAGAAACAGAGAGCTGGCCAGGGTCCCAAATCTCAGTGCCACCAACAGCCTGCCACTGGCACATATTGCCAGAGGAGAGCTGTGCTGAAGATAAGGTCATACAGAATCACTGTCAGCAGCTAGAGATTTCGCCCCTTATCCCTATGCAGTGGTCTACGTGGTGACCTTGTTTGGACCGGGTATGAAGCAGGTGCTCCTTTTTGCCCAGGTCCGTCCTATGCAGTCTCCCTCATGTCTTGTTTCTCCAGAGTTTTCCACTTGATAGGATGCAAGTTTCTTACCTGCAGTCTGGGGGTGAATAATGGCATCTCCATTATGGGCTTGCGATTAGGAGTCTACCAGGCAATTCATGCTAAGGGCTTACATTGTGCTCGATGATATTTATCCAGTAAATGGTAGCTTGGTTTTATTATGATTATGCATTTCTTCGTGCATTTGGTCAGTGCCTGTTCTGTGATCAAAGCAGTGTTAGGCCCATTCTATAATTAATCAATCACAGTTGCTGATACCCATCTCTCTTCTCAAGTGAGGATGGTTCATTTTGGCTTATACATAAGCAAAAGCACTTGCTTCTCCCCTGTACTCTGACTTGCTGTGGGATACCTCTTCATTTTCTCACTGACCTATCTCACCTTCAAGTTTCTCTTATAATTCTTCTTGAGGTATGTATAACTACTGTGTCCCAGACATGTGAAAAAAAAAAAAAAAGATGTTTGCATGATGCATTCCCTTCTCTGATATTTGTTGGTCAGGTTGGGAAGCTTTGACCTACTACCCTTTGCCTTACATACCTTTTCTGTTTTAGTAGAATAGTTCACTTGGGATGTTACTCATTTACTCTGTCTTTCACTATTACGGGTTGTTAATTTCACCAAAGAGCTACCTCTTTACATGTGTTCACACACATCTCTCTCTCTCTCTGTTTCTTTTTTTTTTTTCTTTCAGAAAACAGATTTTTTGGTGGGGGTGAACATACATTATTTGTTTCAGAGGTACAGGTCTGTGATTCATCAGTCTCACACAACACACAGCGCTCACCACACCACAACACATACCCTCCCCAGTGTCCATCACTCAGCCGCCTCATCCCCCACCCCCTCCCCTCAGTAACCCTCAGTTTGTTTCCTAAGATTGAGAGTCTTTTATGATTTATCTCCCTCTCTGGTTTTGACTTGTTTCATTTTTTTTCCTCTCTTAACCATCTTCCCCCTTTCTTCCAAGTCTTGCCATTGCATCAGGAGCTACTCCTGTCTTTTCTACTTGAAAGCCGAAAATATGAATCGAAATGAATTATGAGCGATAGGGGATAGAATATTACTATCAATGGGTGTGCACCAGAGGCAAAGGAAAGCCAGAAACTTAAAAGGGGGGGGAGTTGTATTTGAAGTCCCAAAGGTGTCAGTATGTCCAAATCTGAACTCACTTACCTCTTCTCTAAGCCTAGGGCAGTCAACTCTTAAGATGTATCTCAGGGGCACTTGGGTGGCTCAGTGGGTTAAAGCCTCTGTCTTCGGCTCAGGTCATGATCCCAGGGTTCTGGGATTGAGCCCCCAATAGGGCTCTCGGCTCAGCGGGGAGCCTCCTCCTCCCCTCTCTCTGCCTGACTCTCTGCCTACTTGTGATCTCTGTCAAATAAATAAATAAAATCTTAAAAAAAAAAAAAGATGTCTCTCAGATAGGTTTATCTCATCACTTCCACTGTCCTTTCCCGACTGTCATCATCTTTTTATCTGGAGGTAATACCTTATTCCCTTCTCTTCTAGTTCCCTCTTTTCTGACTGTAGTGTCACAGGGTGTTCCTTTTTTACCTTTTTTAAATTATAAAATTATGCAAGGATTCAACAAACCAAAAAACCAAATATATAGCTTAATACAATATTGCAAGGCAAGCATACTTAAAATCTCCTTCCAGATTAAAGAAAAAAAGAACCTTGAAGCCAGCCCAGAAGTCCCTCCAGGTGCCCCATCCCAGTCATAAACCTGTTCCCCATCCAAAATAACTATTATCGTGGCTTAAAAAAAAATTACTTACTTATTTTGAGAGAGAGCTCGCCGCACGAGTGGGGGCAAGGGCAGAAGGAGAAAAATTCTCAAGCAGACTCCATGCCCAGTGTGGAGCCCGAGGGCAGGGCTCAATCTCATGACCCTGAGATCACGACCTGAGCAGAAACCAAGAGGCAGATACTTAACCAGTGGAGCCACCCAAGCACCCTTACAGTGACTTTCAAAGTAGTTATTTTCTTGCATTTCTTCATCAGGAGGGGGCTTTTTAAAAACATCAGTCTTGTCCTACTTGATTATCTCTATGCTTAAAACCCAAGTGTGCTGAAATTCCTCTCAGGTTTTCTTGGGCCTTCCACAGAGCCTCCCTCGCATGACTCCTTTCCCTAGTACCCCTGTCTCTGGCCATACTAGATGATTCGCAGACTCCCAGGTAGCTCCAATGCCTCTAGGGGTTTGCCATATGCCGGATACCTCCCCGTGTTTGCTGCTGCTCTTCCTCTTTCTGAAGTTGTCTTTCTCCCCATTCCCTGATGAACTCCTAGACCAGACCCAAAGGTCCTTTCTTCTGTGAAGGTGCCCTGAATATCCTCTCTGGGACATACCTGGGCCAGAATGAATCTCTTCCACCTGTGGGCCCTGTGCCCATTGTCGCATTTTAAATACACCCGTTTTTACCATTTATCATTGTCTCTAGTACCTAACATTGCTTAGGGTGTAGTAAATGCTCAGTAAGTGTTTGTTGAATGAATGAGTCTATGCAGCTGATCCTTAAAGCTCTTTCAGAGCAGTGGCCTGTTCCAAATTGATGCAGAAATCATATACTCGATCATATGATCAAGCTTGCTTTTCCTGAAGTATTCCCCTTAACACATTTAAGAAAAGTTGATTTTATTTTGTTAGTAACTACTATTTCCAGTATTTGGTTTTATTGTATTTTTTTTCCCTTAATGTTTGCCCTTTTGACCACATTATTGGTGAAATAGGCCTTTTTGGGTTTTTCTGGCTACCTACATACCATTTTTATTGTTTCATGGAAACAACTGGTAATTACCGAGGGCCAAGCCCTGTGCCAAGGTGTCTGTGCCTTATATACTGAATCCTCCATATTTTCAGGGGAAACAGAAACCTAGAGAAGTTAAACAAGGTAAGGTCATAAAGCTTTCAAGGGATAGAGCTAGGGTTCACACGCCGGCAGCCTGACTAGAAAAGTATGACTCCTGTTCTTTTTACCATTCTGTGTTACCTCTTGATAAGAAAGATCATATGTTCCCAGCTGCAATGCAGTGGGTTTTTGCAAGGCATCCGTGGCATGTGGCTTATTTGTGGAAGTGTGTTACCTGTTATCTTCCTGGAGTCTAGTCTGTTCTTTAACTTCTTCATTGCTTCTACAGGGGACCCTGTCAGCGGGGCTGTCATTAGGTGTGTTTAGCTTGCGGTCAGTGGGCTACAGCCTGGTCAGTGGTTCTCACTGAGCCACAAGTAAGGAGATCGCTCCCGTATTGACCTGTAGATCTTCTCAGCCCCGTGTGTTATTTAGCCTATGGCTGCTGCCTTAAGTAAAGGTTGTTATCACCACAAATGATACCGCCTGTGCTTGCCAAGGTGATAAGTTGTGTCTTTTAAAATGGTATCGGTCATTAATTTTTTGTCTTTTTAAAAAAATGTCTTTATTGGACTGGGAGAGAGAGCACAAGCAGGGGAGCATCAGGCAGAGGCAGAGGGAGACCAAGCGCGGGGGGTGGGTCGATTCCAGGACCTTTTTTGGGATCATGAACTGAGCCCAAGGCAGATGCTCAACCAACTGAGCCACCCAGGAGCCCCCCCTCATTTTTTTTAAAAGATTTTATTTATTTATTTGACAGGGAGAGAGAGAGAGATCACAAGTAGGCAGAGAGAGAGGAGGAAGCAGACTCCCTGCTGAGCAGAGAGCCCAATGCCCATGATGCCGTGCCTGGGCTCCATCTGACCACCCTGAGACAATGACCTGATCCCAGGACCCTGAGACAAGGACCTGAGCCAGAGGCAGAGGCTTTAACCCACTGAGCCAGGCAGGTGCCCCCATCCCCACTCATTAATGTTAATTGCTATTTCTTAACTTCCCTTTGAGGTGCTAAAAGGAAATCCAAGTATAAACACTTAAAACAATGACATGGAAGAATGCCAGTAGAGGAATGGTTTTTTGTTTGTTTGTTTGTTTTTAAAGATTTTATTTCTTTGAGAGCAAGAAAGAGCAGGAATGGGGCGGGGGAGGGGAGTTAGAGGGGAAGGGAGAAGCAAACTCCCCGCTGAGCAGGGACCCCCCCCCCCCAACACGGGGCTTGATCCCAGGACCCTGAGATCATGACCTCAGCTGAAGTGAGACACAGCTTAACCTACTGAGCCACCCAGGCACGCCAGGAACGGTTTAATAATTGATAGCACCCGTGGGCCATGGCCATACAGAAAGCCAGAAACCAGGGACCCTGGAGGACTTGGGTTCGGGACAGCAGCAGCAGCAGAGCCTCACCCTGCTGGTCACTGGCACATGGGCAGGGAGGAACACAGATGCCCGGTGTCTGCTCTGCGTGTGCGGGGCGGGGAAGGGGGTAGTGTCAGTGTCTTTTTTTCGCTTGTTAGTATGTCCCTAGATAGGTCAGTGCTCACCTGCTAGCGTTTCTTGTCAATTTAAAGAACTATCTTCCTGCATTTTGGTTTTTAAAGTCAGCTTTCCATTTCAATAAATTACCAGGATTAATCTAGAATGTTTGGTTGTGTTAAACTATATTGCGGGTCACTGTTTCTTAAAACTAACAGCAGTAACAGCTGCTAACATTTTCAGTGCTGGCAAATGGTAGGTGCTGGTAGAAGTGCTTCACACACAGTTCTCTCCTGGAAGCCTCTCTCAAATCCTCTGAGGTACGTGATACTGTTATTCCTGCCTTAAAGCTCTAGTTGCAAATGTATCACTTGCAACTTAGATTTCCTTTTATGAAGAAATTCACTGTACTAGGAATTTGAACTGTACTTCCTTCCTCAGGTTCTGCTTTGTTTGAAAAGAGAACTTGAAAAACTTGGTGTGGCTGGTCGGGCGCTTCTGAAGAGAAGGGTTTTCTCTAGTAAGCTGAGGGCGAGGGTTCAAGGTTATGTGTCCTTGCTCTTGTTTTTTGTTTTTTCCCAAACTACCCTACTTCCTGTTAGAGTCTAAGCACCAGGGAAGGTTTTAGTGGCTGATGGCAGACCGTTTGGCTCTTCTGTCACTTCCTGATAACTGTGGATGAAATACCGTGTTTTCTTGGCAGGTAAAATGTATAAGGCTGCTGTTCACTTGACAGGAAGAATGAGCTAGAAGCACTTCTTAGAGAAAAGCATTTCAGAGACAACTTGTGACTTTTCCTTTTTCATTTTCCAACCTTGTCCTCCTGTGTCCGAAAGAAAATTCCACACTTCCCCAAAGGCCAGGATTCTCTTCAGTTTAATAATGCTCCAGGATTATTGTCATTCTTCTCAAAAGAATCCCCTGGTTGGTATCTTGTTTTCTCTGAGGAAGGTTCTTAAAAGGTGCTTTTCTTTTCTTTTTTTTTTTTAAGATTTTATTTATTTGACAGAGATCACAAGTAGGCAGAGAAGTAGGCAGAGAGAGAGGGGGAAGCAGGCTCCCCACTGAGCAGAGAGTCTGATGTGGGGCTCGATCCCAGGACCCTGAGATCATGACCTGAGCCGAAGGCAGAGGCTTAACCCACTGAGCCATGCAGGTGCCCCCAAAGGTGCTTTTCTTTCCTTGGTTAAAGAGCATGAGAAGACCAATACCAAGACTTTAGTGGCCAGCTAAGAAGCCAGGTAGATCCTAGAAATGGATATTATAATACATAAGTTTGTGCAATTTTATTCTGAGTACGTTTGGTTTCATCTTCTTTTCCCACAATGGAAGTAAATAAACTGGTAATGAAAGTGGTATGATGGCAAGAGGACTGAGTCCTAAATTGGGCTGGTGTGCTTTTCCATCAAAGAAAGAGATTAGGAGGAGGAAGAGGAGGTGGAGAGAGAGGGAAGAAAAATTAAATTAGACAAGACATTTGGCTGGTCATGGAAATAGATGTCAAGATCCATGTACCATCTGCCAGTAAAGTTAATCAAAGCAAGAAGCAGGAAGCCTCACTGCAGAGCCGGATCGCCTTTGGTTTCCCTTGCCCCTCATTTGGTCTGATTAGAGCCAGATATGGATGTGATGCCCCAGTCCTACCCCCAGAGACTGGGATTCACGGAGTCTGGCTTGGGACAGAGAGCTGTGCATTTAGACCAAGTTCCCTGGAGATGCTCTTGCTGTCCTTCTCAGAAGCATCCTTTGAGAAAACCTGGATTCAGCCTAGAGTCCAGAAACGCCATAACTGGTCAGCCGCTGCTGAAGGAGCGCGGGGTGCTGGTGTACAGCTGCACACGGCCACTGTCGGCCGAATGCCTTTTCCAGAATGGGCGCCAGACTCTCTTCAGTTTGGGAAAAATCAACTTGGTATGTTCATGTGGTTGCTAACAATAGCTCGGGTTTACTGAGTGTCATGTATACCCGGCAGATATTCTTTCAGTAAATCTGCAGAAAAACCTGGGGAGAGGGGGGCGCCTGAGGGGCTCAGTTGGTTGAGCGTCTTTTTTTTTTTTTTTAAGATTTTATTTATTTATTTGGCAAAGAGAGACACAGCGAGAGAGGGAACACAGGCAGGGGGAGTGGGAGAGGGAGAAACAGGCTTCCCTGGTGAGCAGGGCCCCTGGGATCATGACCCCCACCTAAGGCAGACGCCTAATGACTGAGCCACCCAGGCGCCCCTAAGCGTCTGACTCTTGGTTTCAGCCCTGGTCCTGAGATAGTACACCCCCTCCATATCACCCCACATCAGGCTCTGTGCTCAGCAGGGAGTCGACTTCAGCTTCTTTCCCTCTTCTCCTCCCCACTCTGCTCCTCCCCCGCCATGAGTGTGCACGTGCTCGCTCTAATTTCTTTAAAAAAAGAAAAACGCAGTGAGATTTAAGTACAATTATTTTCCATATTTTATAGAGAAGGAAACAAGCTCAAAGTTTGAATGACTTGTCACACAGAAGCAGAGCAGGAAGTTTACCCAGACAAGCTATGCCCATCAGCGCTCTGTTTCTCTTCTTCATGGTCTTCAGGCTCAAGGAATTGGAATCATGGTAATCCTTGGTTCAGGACTCCTTGGAGACACTCTAACCCCCAAGGACTCTAACTGGTCCTTGGAGCCAGTTAGCTTTTTTTTTTTTTTTTTTTGTAATGTTTCAGAAGCAAGCCAATTCAGTTTTGTAAAATTATTTTAATTGTGCTAAAATACACATAACAAAAATCACCATCTTAACTACTTCTAAGTGTAAGGTTCTGTGGCATTAAGTGCATTCACACTGTTTTGCAACAGTCGCCATCATCCATTTTCAGAATTCTTGTAAAACTGTACCATTAAATAATTCCCCACTCTCCCCTCCCGTGAACTCCTGTCAACCACCACTCTACATTCTGTCCTTACCATGGAGCCGGTCAGCTTTTGTGTTAAGAGTAGTATGCCATTGGGCGCCTGGGTGGCTCAGTGGGTTAAGCCGCTGCCTTTTCGGGCTCAGGTCATGATCCCAGGGTGCTGGGATGGAGACCCGCATCAGGCTCCCTGCTGAGCAGGGAGCCTGCTTCCTTCTCTCTCTGCCTGCCTCTCTGCCTACTTGTGATCTCTCTCTCTGTCAAATAAATAAATAAAATCTTAAAAAAAAAGTAGTATGCCATTAATCTCCATTGTCATGCTATTGATTTTTTTTTTTAGATCAAAATATTACAAATCAAGGGGCGCCTGGGTGGCTCTGTCATTTGGGCATCTGTCTTTGGCTTGGGTCACGGTCTTGGCATCCTGGGATGGAGCCTGCCTTCAGGCTTCCAACTCAGCCGGGAGTGTGCTTCTCCCTCTCCTTCGGCCCCTCCCCTCCTGTTCACGCTCTTTCTCTCCCTCAAGTAAATAAGTAAAATCTTAAAAAAATCACAAATCAGATGCAGACTTAAAAACAGGTCCTGAATGTTAAAACAAAAAGCCATAGACATTTTAAATAGAATTTAGCATGCCTTAAACAACGTGCTATTGTATGATTGTATCTCTCAACGGGGCTTGAGGTCCCCCTGCTCTATAAAACTGCTACAGAGATTTGCATTTGGCAACTCGGTGATAAGAAAGCTGCATTGAACAGAATAACAAGCCCTATTGCTGAGTGGTTCCTTTACTCTTGGGAGGTAATTGTCTTTGGAAAAGAAACATATTCCTGGTCACAAGAATTCATGCAAATTGCTGCATCAGACTAAAAATCCATTATGCTCAGTAACTTTAAATAATTAGATTGTGTACCTGGGGATGCGTTGGACAAGGCAAAGCATTATATGCTAAAAGTGTGGATTATGAAAGTGGAAGCTTTCATATGACGCCCCCCCTTCACTCTTTCTTCCAATCAAATTTTTAAGTGAATTGGCCAGAAGTAAGTAATACTTAGAAGATTGTATTGTGTAGATACAGGGATAGAATACTTTCTTTTTTTTTAGATTTTGTCTATTTGACAGACAGAGATCACAAGTTCACCAGTAGGCAGGGAGGCAGGCAGACACAGAGGAAGGGAAGCAGGCTCCCTGCTGAGCAGAGAGCCCAATTCAGGACTCGATCCCAGGACCCTGGGATCATGACCTGAATCGAAGGCAGAGGCTTTAACCCACTGAGCCACCCAGGCGAACCGGGGATATAATACTTTCATTTCAAGAATTTGAAGATAAAGTTCCCCCACCCCACCTCCTTTTTCTTGTCTTTCTTGGAAAATCCTGAAAGTAGAAATTTCCTTTAAAATTGTTGTAGAGCACAGTAAATGACATATTAAATGATTCGGTTATAAAATTGGATTTTACCTGGTATCTTGGTGAGTCTTAGTCTATAACAAGCTTACTGTTGATCATTTCAGATGCTGCTTCTGTTGTTTTGAAAGTGGTCAGAATCCATTTTTAGTTGTTTAAAGGTATCACTCCTGTACTTGAATTTCTGAGTTGCCTTACAGTACTCACGTCGTGTCAGCCAAGCACAGACTAAAGTGTACATTATGAAGAACACAAAATTTTAGATCAATTTTTATCTAATCCTAAAATCAATTAACAGTGATTTCTTTTAAACTGGGATCTGTCTCTTTAATTTGCATTTTATGTAACTAGGATAGATGTGTTTCAGAAAATCTTCTTTGGCAATCAGTATTAAGGATTTTTTAAAATTGAAAAGTATTATATGTGGTTAAACATTTTTTTTTTTTTAACTAGAAGATGTCAGGACGTCCGGTGGCTCAGCCAGTTAAGCCTTTGACGGTTGGTTTTGGCATAGGTTGTGAGACGAGCCTACCTCAGGCTCTGCATTCACTGGGGAGTCTGCTGGAGATTGTCTCCCTCTCTGCCCTTCCCACAGCCCAAGAGCTCTCTCTCTCATTAAGCAATAGATAAATAAATCTTAAAAAACAAAGCCTCTGGGTTAAGCCTCTGCCTTTGGCTCAGGTCATGATCCCAGAGTCCTGGGATCGAGTCCCGCATCGGGCTCTCTGCTCAGCAGGGAGCCTACTTGTGATCTCTGTCAAATAAATAAATAAAATCTTTAAAAAAAACCTAGAAGGTATAAAAAAGTTGACATCACTCCTTCATTTGCAACCCTATTACCCAGAGGTAACCACTGTTAAATTTCTTTTCTAGGTGTTCAGATTGTATTAATGCACACACATGCGCACACATGTATTTTTCTGTAGAGTTGGTATCATACAATATATCATATTTTTCAGTTTGCTTTTTCACCTGCTATGTGTTAGAGATGATTTCATATTGGTACATATTAAGCTACTCATATATTTTAACAGCTGCCCAGTAGTCCATTATTTGGATATTCCATAGTTAATTTAAATGGTGCTTTCCTGATGGACATTGGATTTATTTAGTTCATTTTTTTACTATTATAAACAATGCTATTAAATATTCTCCTGCATTTTTATTTACTTCTGTTTGTAGAGTCACAGAAGCTATTTTTGTTTTTGAAGATTTTATTTATTTGAGCGAGAGCACAAGCTCCAGTGGGGGCCGGGGACAGAGGGAGAAGCAGACCCCTCGCTGAGCAAGGAGCCTGATGTGGGGCTCGATCCCAGGACTCTGGGATCATGGCCTGAGCTGAAGGCAGACGCTTAAGCAACTGACCCCCCCAGGTGCCCCCATACAAGCTATTTTTAAAATTGGACTAATGATATTATTATTAAAAGTTTCTATTTTGATCTGTTTACTAGTTCATGAAACTAGTGGAAATAAAGCCAGTATAGAAAGAACTTTCGGAACAATAAAAATGAAAACCATCATCAAATACCTGAACATATATATCTAAAAACGTGTTTAAATATTATTTTGAGGGGCTCCTGGGTATCATACACTTGAAAGTATCAAATAATCCTTTGTGAAATAAATGTTTGAATGGAATTTTTTAAAAAGATTTTATTTATTTATTTGACAGAGATCACAAGTAGGCAGAGAAGCAGGAAGAGAGAGAGGAGGAAGCAGGCTCCCCGCTGAGCAGAGAGCCCGATGTGGGGCTCGATCCCAGGACCCTGGGATCATGACCTGAGCTGAAGGGAGAGGCCCCAACCCACTGAGCCACCCAGATGACCCTATTTGAATGTAATTTAAATGGATTTATCAAAACTATTTTCTCATATTAGTGTTTGGAATTTTTAATAATTACTATAGCAGTCGTGTCTAAATTAGATATGTGAATATCTCAAGGAAAACCATAACTCTTTTAGGCAAAAATGGAATGTTTCAACTTTAGCTTTTATTAGAATAGGAAGCCCACTCAGAGTCTGCGCTTAGAAGCCCCTTCAGTTTTTGAGGAATATTGATGCTATTGTAGAATTCCAGACTGGTCTTGGAAATTGTTTTAAAGTGTTGCTTCCTTTCCTTTCTTTCTTTCTTTTTTTCTTTTAAGATTTCACTTATTTATTTGAGAGAGAGAAAACAAGAGACAGAGCATGAGTGGAGGGGGCGAGGCAGAGGGGGAGGGAGAAGCAGACACCCCCCCCCATCCCGACTACACCCCCACTAAGCAGGGAGCTCAAGTGGGGGGGCTCACCTGGGACCTGAGCAGATGCTTAACCAACTGAGCGACCCAGGCGCCCCACATTGCTTCATTTCCCCCAGCTTCAAAGCCCTCCATCTCTTGCAGGTAGGAAAGAAATTGTTCCAGTTTGTAAAGACTGGCGTCTAGTCAGAATAGGCAAATATTCTTTTTCCTGAAATCTGATGCTGAAAAGGCAGAAAACTATTCATCTTGGTATTTTGGAAAGTGGAACTGTGTGTGTACTAAGCTCCATCTGGCAAAGTAGTATTTAATTTTTTCTCCCCAGAAAATGGAGACGTGGGTGGTGGGTGATAGAAATGAACACTTAACAGAGTGCCAGCTGTGTACGGGTCAGGGACTCTACGTGTGTTACTTTGTTGGATCCTTCTAGGAATGTGGTATGGCTCTGGTTTACAAGTAGGAAAAGTGAGGTACAGAGTGGTTAAGATACGACATACCTTGCTAAGAAGAAGCAGGGCCAGGGTTTTGACCCAGGGTGTTTTTGAGACTCAGTGTCTTGTATCTTTGACACACTTGGGTAAGAAATCATAGACCATTGTCATTGAGTTCCACATGTTGATAATTTGTCCTGATTGGCAAGCTTTTGCTACTTTTCATGGCACAAAGTAAAAACAACCATGGATTTCTTAAAGTTGAGAAACCAATAGCACTATTCGTAAGCAGTTAAATCTTAAAAATAAACTGGAAAGGATAATCAGTGCATAAATTAAAAATTAATAGCTCTAAAACTATAATGTTTATATCACACATACACTGTGATTCATTTTATGTAATATAAACCACAGAATTATTTCAGATATGCAAAGAATCCTCAACATGGTTACATATGTTTTAGTTATTCTAAAATACTTTTTTTTTTTTGCTGATACTTTTCCTTTCAGAATATTTTGAGGAGTTTCTTTTTTCTTGCAGCTTCACCAGTTTTTTTTAAATATTGCATTTTCCACTAATACAGTCTTCTTAGTGTTCCCTCTCATTCTGAAGCAGGGTTTTCATGTATCACGGGTTGTTTACATTTGAATAAAGCATCTTCGTAATTGCCTGCCCGTCAGGCTGCTGCATTGCCCTGATGAATGCTATCTTAATATGCTTCTCAGGAATGATGAAAACAAATCTGTTTCCCTAAGCGGTAAAATTCACAGGTAAAATCACTTTGAAGGTAAAGTCCACAAGTCACCTAGAATCCTTGGCCCTGCACGAGGGGCCAAGCAGCACACAGGGTAATTAATTACAGGAGATCCAGCTTTCCTGCCAACAGCACTGTGATGTCAGTCCCTTGTCCTGTTTGTCTTCTCCTCCAGGGCTGTCTGTTCTTATCAAAATAAATCAAAGTGCCCTGTGTATCGCGGGTCCGGAGGAATTACCAGTTTCTTTGGTAACTATTTAATGCAGACGCAGATGCTGCCACTGTGACCACCCCCCCCCCCACCAGGTGCTGTGTGCCTAAGGCATTTTTAGAACTCTGATATGTTTTCGGTGGGATGCTGCAGCTCTGGACGAACTCTGTGCCTCGTGGTTTACTTTTCCAGTACGATTAGAGCTGCCGTTTCTAATATAGAAAGAGATTTATGGCCGATTCCAATCTGTATTCCGGCTGTGCTACTCAGCTGGGAGACTGAGCGATTTAGTTATCCTCTCTGCCCCTCAATTTCCGCCTTCCTCCTAAATTGGGGCTGAGAAAACCTGCTTCATAGCTTTGCTGCGATGATTAGTATCCAGGATGATGGGATCTTGATTTATTCATTTGTTGAAGACAATGTAGTATGGGGTCAAGGAGGTAGGCTTGAGTCGGTTTATCATCATGCAAATCTGGGCTCTGTTCCTTTCTGGCCACTTGACATAAGAGAAGTCCTATAGTCTTGTGGTGCTTCCGGTTGCCTTGTGTGTAAAATGAGGCGACTAAGAGCCACCTACTTCATAGGTTTGTCCTAAGGAGTAAAGAAGTTAATATGTATGAAATGCACTGAACAATGCTTGGCACGCAGTAAATCTTTCATTGATGTCAGCCATTATTATCTTTATTATTGTTCTCCCCACTTGTCAGCATGCAATATCAGTGTTTGTTTGCTGTGTTCACCAAATTGAGACCTCCTAGGAAGATTAGACAGAACCTTTCTCTTCCTTATATCCTCTGGACCTCCCAGATAGTAGGCACTTAATTTTAAGATACTCGGAATGGCTGAATTAGTGAGTGAAGGAAAACCATCATGCTTTCTCAGATGACACCCCCCCTTCCCTTGGAACTAATCTCTTTCTACCATGACTCACATAGTTTTTGCAGGGGGGCTCACCATGTTTTCTAGAACAAAAATTGGAGTCTGAACTTGGTCTAGAAACAGGACAGGCCTGTTAAATCCAAACTGTACTATTTATAGCCTAATATTCTGCCTTATTAGATATGTGTCTCTTCCTATACTTAACTGTCAGGTAAGGGGTGGTATCTTTGTCCTCTCTAGTCTCCAGCACCCAATGCAGAATCTAGGACATAGTAGGTGCTCAGTTAATGATTGTTGAATTGAACCATGTGTCTTCAGGTCTCCAGTAGATGAGTTCATCGTCATCATACTTCATCCCGGATGGTAATGAAGAGCTGCCCTTTCACGCCAATGGTGGTTTCAAGGTTATTAGGAACTGTGGGATCTGAATCTGATTTACTTTGAAGTAACGCATTTTGAACCTCAAATGAGGCACGGTATATATGAAAAGAAAGAGCCAGAAATAGGACCATGTGAAAGAATTGTTTCATAAAATTAGATACTGATGCTTTTCTTTTAGTGGTGGTTCTTTTCTCTTATCACTTACAAACTGTATATCTTATCTTACTGCTTTTTCTTGCTTGGTCTTTCCTAAGTCTTGAAACGGTAAATTGGATTGGAAATCACTCATTAGCGCTTTGCAGTCACTGGGCCAGGAAAGCTGGGGTCAGCAGTGCCCGGAGCAACATGGAAATACCTTCCCTAATTAGAATCATTAAAAGGCTAATGAACTCTTCTGTTTTTTAAAAAAAGCCTTTTTCATCTTATTCTCTTAAGCAGTTTTTTTTCCCTTAGTGTCATCTATGCAGTTGATAATTGCTATTTACACACTCTCCTGCCTTTAAGCAATTGGTTTCATTTTTCATGTAACTAGACACACGTGTCCTGTAAAATTGCGCCTGTAAGGAGAGGTCATTTTTCAGTCTACCAAAGATACTCTCCTTTTCACTGTTATTCACGTGAGGATTGAGTATGCCTGCCTTCTGGTAACACATTAATAAGGCTGCAGTATTTGTCTAGTTAGAAGGATATTTAGCCCTTTCTTTTTTGAATTTGTTGTAGCACATGCATAAATCCAATCCTGGTAGAAAACTCCCTTTTATTTTTGAAAGATTTTTTTTTAATTTATTTACCTCATGGGGAGAGAGCGAGAGCGAGCTAGAGAAGGGAACACAAGCAGGGGAAGCAGGAGAGGGAGAAGCAGGCTTCCTGGTGAGGACCCTGGGATCATGACCTGAGCTGAAGGCAGACGTTTAATGACTGAGGCGTCCCCCAAACTCCCTTCTTAAACACATAAAAAATAATCGTTTGTATTATAAAAGCTAATTAATACAGATACTTTTTTTTTTTTTTAAAGAAACCATTTTTGTCTTAGCCGGCTTGACAGATTGTATTTATTTGTTTTTTGAATAATTATCTTGAATGCAATTATCTTTAAAAATTTCAGTTTCTAAAGTAAAAGCTTGAAAGTACTCATTAGGGGCGCCTGGCTGGCTCAGTCGGAAGAGTGTGGGACGCTTGATTTCATAGTCGTGAGTTCAAGCCCCACATTGGGGGTAGAGATTATTGAAAATGGGGCGCCTGAGTGGCTCAGTCAGTTGAGGATCCAACTCTTGGTTTCAGTTCAGGTCGTGATCTCATGTGTGGTCAGACTGAGATCGTCTTTGGATTGTGCACTCACTGGGGAGTCTGGTTGAAGATTCTCTCCCCCTGCCCGTTCCCTCATTCACTTTCTTACCCTCAAATAAATAAATGTTTTTTGTTTTTTAAGTAGTCTTATCAGTGCCTGCTTATGAATGGATACCAGGTTTTTTTGGGGGGTGGTGAAAATGTTCTAAAATTACAGGGCACCTAGGTGGCGCAGTCAGTTAAGCATCTGACTCTTGGTTTTGGCTCAGATCATGATCTCATGGGTTCTGGGACCAGTGAAACACCAAGTCAGGTTCCATGCTCAGCATGGAGTCCGCTTGGGATTCTCTCTCGCTCTCCCCTCTCCCTCACCCCACCACCTCTCCTGCTCATGCTGTCTCTCTCCCTCTCTCTCTCTCAAATAAAATAAAATCTTAAAAAAAAAAAAAGAGAAAGTATTCTAAAATTAGATCATGGGGATGGTTGTACAACACTCTGTACATACTGAAAACTATTACATCATTAAAGAAATGAATTCTATGATATGTGAATTATATAGCAATAAAGCTGTTATTTTAAAAAGTACTCATAGCACTATTTTACTAGCTCTCCCACTTATTAGCTGGCTGTGTGGCCTTGAGCAAGTTGCTTTCCTTTCCATGCTTTAACTTCCTTACCTTTATATGGCAAGAATGATAGTACCTTCCTAACAGCTTGATTGTGAGGACTAAATGAGTAAATATATGTAAAGAGCTTAGAATTATACTTTGGAATGTCAGCCCTCAAAATTGCCATTGGTAGTCCTTGTTTTCCAGTGTGTGTAGAGCTCAGAAGAGAAGTCCGGGCTGAAGATAGATACCTTTTTTGGTGTCATGAGCATGTAGGTGATAATTAAAGCCATGCATGGAGATTAGGTTACCTAGGGAGAGCACGCAGAATGGTGGAGGACAGAGAACTGAGGGCTGCATCTAGGGAAATGCCAGCATTTAGTAGTAATTGAATATGGGGGGCTGGACCAGCAGATTTGGCAAAGGAGACCTAACAGGAATGATGTCCAGAGAGGTAAGAGGAGGTGTGATGTCATGGAAGCAAAGGAGAAAACAGTCTTCCAAAAGGGAGGTAGTGGTTTAATATCACTATTAGAGAGGTTAAATAGGGAACTGTCCGTTCAGTTTGGCAAATTAGAGCTGTGGGAATGTGGGGGCAGAAACCAGCTTACAGACAGGGCCGGAAGAGTGGAGAGAAGGTGGGAAAGTAGACATAGTGCCTGTGTTCTTTAGAGGGCGCTCCTCATTCATTCAGCAACTGTTTATTGAACTACTGTGTGCCTAGCCCTGCTCTACCTTATTGGTATGCCAGTGAAGAACACAAAACAAAAAATTCCTGCCCTAAAGGAGCTTGACTTTTAGCACTGGGTCTGTGTAGGGAAAGAGAGAGATAAGACTGGAAGAGGGTTCTCTGTCAAAGAAAGTGTGTGAAGTGTGTGTTTATGAAAGTAAGGACCCTGGGGCGCCTGGGTGGCTCAGCGGGTTAAGCCTCTGCCTTCGGCTCAGGTCATGATCCCAGGGTCCTGGGATCGAGCCCCACATCGGGCTCTCTGCTCAGCGGGGAGCCTGCTTACCCCACTCTGTCTGTCTGCCTCTCTGCCTACTTGTGATCTCTGTCAAATAAATAAATAAAAATCTTTTAAATAAAAAAAAAGTAAGGACCCTGACATACTTAAGCTAAGGAGCCATGGGCTCGATAGAGAGTACATGTGATTGACAGTATAGGGGAGGTGGGATAGTAATTGGTGTGAAAAGAAGGGAACGTGGTGGTCAAGAATGTAGGGGGAAGCTCTTTAGCAGTGGTGAGCAGGAGAAGAGATTTCCTTTTCTGAAATAAGGGGGGACCTGATATTTACATGCAAGGACATGTGAAGAAAGGCTCACCAGATGACCCTGATTTTTTAAAGGGGTGTAGGAGCGCGGTCTCCCATATAGAGAGGAGTGTGGTTCGGTACTTGAGAGTCCCAAAGCTTTGGGCATTCAGTGTAAGCGGAGATTGGCTAGAGAAAGGCCAGGAAGGTTTGTGGAGGGACACTGAGGAATTTGTAATGGCATCGTTCTTCATACTGCTGTGGTTTTCTCAAAATGGTTCTCGCTCCTTCATGCAGGAATAAAGAAGGCTGTTCCTGAGACTGGTCTGGATTTAGGGCTTTGTAGGTCAGTCATGGCAGAAAGGCAGTTGGGGAAGGAATTGAGGAGTAGTGAGAGAACAGGTTCTGTGAGTGAGCGTGGTGTTCAGGCGTCGCAGGGCAGGTGAAGGTAAGGGGTTTAACAAATAGGGTGGGTTGAAGAGAATAGAAGTTTGATTTTATTTTGTTAAATATTATTTGTTTATTTATTTGACAGAATGAGAGAGGGAACACAAGCAGTGGGAGTGGGAGAGGCAGGCTTCCAGCCGAGCAGGAAGCCTGATGTGGGGGCTCGATCCCAGGACCCTGGGATCAGGCCACCCAGGTTTTAAAGAGCTTTTGTCATGGGAGTGAAAGAGCTGAAAAGCTGAGAGAGAGAGAGCTATTGTTTTTTGAGGTATGGGAAGTGAAACAGTAGGTGATAACAAATCCTGGTCTGTTGGCTCAAGTAGAGCAAAGGTGAAGATCCTTAGAGCAAAAGAGGGCTGGGACTTGAAAATCTAGCTTTCTGGGTGAGTTGTCCTTGTGAATGATGGAATTTCCAAAGAAGCCTGGGACTTGGAGATCTAGCTTTCTGGGTGAGTTGACCATGTGAATGATGGAATTTCCAACAGACAATGTCTCCAGTCACATTGTCCCTGTGTGATCAGAGAGCTGATTGACAGAGATAATGAAAGATAGTAAAGGTCACTAGAGACAGAGAAGTCCAAGAATTGCGAAAGGAGTATAGACAGGGCCGTTCACATGAACATTAAAATTTCATGGGACAATGGCAGGAGATGGGATGGAAAGGCTGCCGGTGACACAAATGAAGGGACATGCCCAGGAGAGGTGACATCCTTGACAAAGAAGGGTTAAAAGCTTGTATCTCCAGTTGGAATGAGCCCTGAGGGAGGAAGGACTTTTCAGGAGATTGGATTGATGGACTGCATAAGCAATAGGGGAGCAAGAGGAGGTTGACGCCTACCCGTCTGAGAGAGTCTTCAGAAGAGCGCCAAGTCTCCGGGAATACAGAGAGCTGCGTGCATACTGGGCAACACCACAGCCATTGCTGAGGCCTGGGCTCGCCTGGACTCCCAAGTTTGGCCTGATGTATGCCACGTGTGCCTTTGTTCACTGTGTATCAGTCGGCCATGGAGGAAGGAGAGTTTTCTGAGGCCCCCCCGGGGGGGACATGGCTGCCCTTGAGAAGGATTAGGAGGAGGTTGGAGTGCATCGTGGTGAGGGAGAGGATGAAAGTGAAGAGTATTAACCTGTCTGCTGCAATTGTACACTCCATTATCTCGGGACTGTCTGCTTTCTGTTCTGGAAGCCGTCCATTGTGGCCCTAACTTGTCAATACAAGTGATGTCTCTATTAAAAAAGAAAAGAAAAGCAAGCCGATCTCAGGGAAGCCAAGTATTTGCAGGGAAGGCTTTCTGATGTTAAGGATGTAGAGGGTTTGATTAACAAGGATGGCAGAGTCTCTAGCCCACAGTGTATCAGTAGTTTAAGAGACAGGGAGGAAAGGGGGAGCAGTGGGGTTAGAAGTACAGGTGGAGCAGTAGGAGGGTGAGGATGGGCAGTTGGATGAGAGTCCCGGGTGGGAATAATTGGTTTGGGGGTGCCCGATTGTTTGGGTCAACATCTGCAGCAGATGCCACGTGAGTAGTCCACAGAGCGCCACAAGAGTGGTACCTGGCAATTGCTCCCATCAGTGTTTTCCCTCCGCAGCTGCTGTCTGGGTCTGAGCCTGACTAGAGTTCTAGTTTATGTGTTTCTTGCCTCAAACCCTGATGTTTATTTTAATTAATGGGAGTCTGCTTTGTTCTCATTATAAATTGTAACCATAAGCATGCTGTTTGAGAAGTATAGCCAGAATCCTTAGTTACGGTATACTTGGTGTTACTTTCAAATTTTATCCCCCCCCCCCCACAATATTGAAATTCAGTTGACATACAACATTGGGCCCCCTGTGTGGCTCAAGTCAGTTAAGCGTCGGATTCCTGATTGCAGCTCAGGTCATCATCTCAGAGTCATGAGATTGAGCCCTGCATCGGGCTCCCTGCTCAGCGAAAAGTCTGCTGGAGATTCTTTCTCTCCCTCTCCCCCTGCTAGTGCTGTCTTCCATCTCTCTAAATAAATAAAACTAAAATCTTAAAATTTTTTTAACATTGTGTAAATTTAAGGCATTACAACATAATGATTTGAAATATGTATAGATTGAGAAATGATTACTACAATATGATTAGCTAACCCATCCATCACCTCACATAGTTATAAATCTGTTTTTTTTGTTTGTTTTTTTCAACAAATGATTATTATGGGAGTAAATGAAGGAATTTCTTCATAGTATTTTATGGTCGCCATCAGAGCCCAAATCCTGTTTTCACTGTAGGAATTGGGTGGTTGGGTGTTTATTCATTTAAATAAATTATCTATCTATCTATTTATTTATAAAGAAAAAAGAAAGAACGGTGGCAAAAGTAAACCTTAGACGTTCTTGGGGGATTGCAGTACACCACCGACAATTCCTAAACCCAGCTTTACTTCCAACATGCACAAGCCAGTTTTGATTAGCTCTTTAATCCTGATTATCAGATGGACTTCAGTCTACTAAACCAAGTCCAGTGTTGATTATTACTGAGATTTATAGCCACCGATACCCCAAAATCTGACAGTTTAGCTGTTGAGGAATTCTGGGGGTAGGGGGTACTGTTTAAGAAAGCTAATCTTTGCCCGGTTTGTTATAGACCAGCTAACAGCTAGAGGCTGAGGTCAAGTGATATGTTCTCCTGTTACTATAAACCTTTAAATAGACATGTTTAAGACAAACTTACTTTTAAAGATCACATTAAAATGAGAAGATTCATACTGAAATTTGTAAGATCGAGATTATCACACAACAGACTGAGCAGTCTGTGGTGGCCCCAACTTCCCTCTTGCTGTGGGAGTTTCTTCAACTTAATTATTCCCAGAGCAAATCCATTCAAACATCAAAAATCAATGGGACAGCCTATTTGACAAGCATAAGCATGTTTTAAAAATGTTTTCAAAGATTTGTAAAGATTAACTGTTAAACACATTAATGAAAAAGCAGAAATATTTATGGTGATTTATCTAAAGCTCACTTTTTTTTTTTTTTTAAAAAGAAGGAGAGGGTTTGGAGAGGATTTTAAGCAGGCTCCATGCCCTGCACAGAGCCCGACTCTGGGCTTCAGCCCCCACCCATGAAATCATGCCGAGCCGAAACGAAGAGTCAGATGCTTAACTGACTGGGCCACATAGGCGCCCCAGATTCTCGAAATCTCTTAAGAGCAAAAGGTTAGCATAGAAATGATGGTTATTGGGGCGCCTGGGTGGCTCAGTGGGTTAAAGCCTCTGCCTTCGGCTGAGGTCATGATCTCAGGGTCTTGGGATCGAGCCCCGCATCAGGCTCTCTGCTCAGCAGGGAGCCTGCTTCCCCCGGCCCTGCCTGCTTCTCTGCCTGCCTCTCTGCCTTCTTGTGATCTCTGTCAAATAAATAAATAAATAAAAATCTTAAAAAAAAAAAAGTGATGGTAATCACGGTGCCTAGCTCTTTTGATCTCTTCAAATATTTGTTCCAATTTTAGAAAAGGATAGACCTTTGGTTCAGGGGATCTCCCCCTCTGCACGTATTATTTCATTTATTGTGAAGGAGCAGTGGGAGAAGGTGAATGTCTGAGGCCAGCTGTTTCCGCATCTAAACCTGTGGCCCTCTCTTTGTCCACAGCAGCTAGCTGCTCCCAACCACCTCCTCCTGCCCTTTAGTTAGGAGCATCAGGACGAGATCGGAGGTTTTCTGTGTTTGTGCCTTCCTCTCCCTCTCAGCGCCCAGCCTTCCCCGCACTGCAGGTGATGCAGAGCCGTGTGCCGTTTCATAGCTGTGTGCCGTTTCATAGCTGTGTACGTTTAATTACACTTGCTGTTTATTTCTGCTTTTAACCTAGTGCTTAAGCCAGAGCCCTCCACTCTCTGATACTCCCTGAATTCCAACCGGAAGCTGAGTCATTTACTATAACCTTTGAGGAGCCTTTTGCAGTTGGTTTTAATTCTTTTTGCAAGCATATTGAATCACATGCAGGTCTTCTAGTTCCATTGAAATCCTAAGTAAAGTCAAAATGTACTATTCTGCTTTATGCTTATATGCTAATTAGGTGTTATCTGGTCAGTGTGGCATAGGTCACTTAAATATCCGTGATCACTTTGGTTTTATAAGCATGCTTTCTTTCTCTCTGCTGGCATTTTACAAAGATTGTATCTCTCTTTTTATTCTGGTTATGAAGACTTTCCCATTGATTTCATCTGTGCCACTGCATTGCACAATAACCCTGCAGATACATTTCAGGTATTTGTATTAGGATTACATCTTTGTTACGTTGACATGTTTTATCTGTGTTGGAAGCAACTGGTTCATGGCAGCAAAGGAATTTGCTATTTCCCTCTGCTATAGTAACAGCACCTAGGGGCGCCTGGGTGGCTCAGTCGTTAAGTGTCTGCTTTCAGCTCAGGTCAGGATCCCAGGGTCCTGGAATGGAGCTCCATGGTCGGCTTCCTGCTCAGCGGAAAGCCTGCTTCTCCCTCTCCCACTCCCTGGGTTTGTGTTCCGTCTCTCTCGCTGTGTCCTTCTTTGTCAAGTAAAAAACTAAAATCTTTAAAAACAAAATAAAATAAAAGAAATAATAGCAACTAACATTTGAGTAGTGTTTGAAGGCACTTAGTTGTCTCATAAATTAACAGCATCATTCCATTTTATACAGATAGGGAAACTGAGATAAAATGTGATTAAGAAATTTGCCCAAGGTCACTTAATCTAGTACGGGGCAGAACTAGGATTTGAACCCAGATACCTGGCTCTGGAACTGTGCACACCCAGCCAGTATGCACATCTTCCTTCCTCATCTCTTGTAATACTACTTTGAAACCACTTGGTAATTGCCAGGCGCTCTCAAAGAAGGTCATTACAGTGGAGAGTGTCAAAGTGCCCTCTGATTTTTGAATATCAAAAATAGTCCCATTAGAAGATACTTCAAAAATTCTCCAATATAGGGGCACCTTGGTGGCTCAGTGGGTTAAGCCTCTGCCTTCAGCTCAGGTCAGCTCAGGTCATGATCCCAAGGTCCTGGGATCGAGCCCCACATCATGCTCGCTGCTCAGCGGGGAGCCTGCTTCCCCCTCTCACTCTGCCTGCCTCTCTGCGTACTTGTGGTCTCTCTCTGTCAAGTAAATAAATAAAATCTTAAAAAAAAAAAGAATATACTTAAGAGAGAGTTAAACTTTGAGACACTAGCCTTGATCACATTACTTTCTTATCTCAGTTCCTAACTTGGTGATCCTTGGTGATCTCAAATGGCTCTAAATGATATACTGATTTTGGGGCCAGGCTGTTTAAATGATGAACCATGCCTGTTTGTAATCCTCCTGTCACTCTGTCCATCTATTTTTCTATCCATTTACAGAATTCTTCATCTCTATAACACACTTAGGTGTTGCTTTTCCTTATTGAGGAAGCAAATCACAAATGTATACTAGCAGAATAAGACAAAGAGCTCCAAGAACCAGCGGGTAATCACCTTGAGGGGGAAGCCAGTATGTAAAGGTTTGCCAATTTTATGTACCCACAGCCCTCCATATGCCACAGGGTATCTTGATTAGACCGCCGAGTTTGGCACAGTTGAACCTTCAGTTGACTTTCAGGGAGACTCAGGAGGGTGATTTCCGTCCAGGGGAATAGCAGTTGGGAAGAAACTGAAATAATAAGAGAGAGAATGAGGAGGTAGACCAGTTTGGTAGGAACAGAGCCGCCTTTTCCCAGATTACCAGTAGAAAATGTAGTTGTAATGGATGGGAAAGTCAGGCTTGTGTTAGAGAAGCCCTGAAACCAAGCACAGTATGTGACTAAAAAGAAAATCCTCTTGTCATGGTATCCAGATTCTAGTTTTGGAGCGTGGCACATGTGAGGTATATAATAGGTTCAAAAATGAATTTAATCATAGTCTGGATTAAAAGATGCCAAAATTCCCCAAGGCTGTGACTTGCATTAATCTGGAAATCTTCCTGGACTAACTCTGTCTGGCCCTAGTCAGCGTCTGCATTTCAGCCAACCTTATTCTTCCTTCCTGCTTCTGTGTTTACTTAGCAGTGTGCCACATGTGGATTTACATGCTTCCTTCTCTTACGTCCTGCTTCTGTTTTCTGGTCAATCCTGTGAGATTATTTGTCAGGAATTGAGGTGTAACCCCAGCTAAGAGGTCAATGAGAGGTAACATACAGGGGACAAAGGAGCTGTATGATTGGGGTGGGGTGAACTCCAGTCTGCCCCTGCTTGCTGACTGATGACCTCCCATGGTGGCAAATGGTTGACTAGCAGGGTGGCAGGGGTAAGATTAGTAACCTTGGAGGGGTCAGGAAGAGCGTATGGGATTTCAGACGTGCTCATGTATTTTGGGCAAGGCAAGCTATGTGGGGACCTAGGGAGCCTTGGGCTCATCTTCTTTGAGTTATAACCTGAGATTTCCCAGTCTCAGAAATAGAGTTAGCTAGGGGAAATAGGAAGAGAGAAGGATTTTCCTTAGGGAAATTACCACTTTGTTTGTTTGAGCATAATCAGGAGAAGGCCCCCCCACCCCCCCACCCCGCGAGAAGCAGATTCCCTGCTGAGCGCAGAGCCTAATGCAGGGCTGATTCCAGGATGCTGAGATCATGATCAAGCCCAAGGCAGATGCTGAATCAACTGAACCACCCAGGCACCCCTGGGGAAATTGCCACTTACCCCCCCCCCCCGCCAAATATATGTATCTTACTAGGTTCCATTATTTGTCAGCTCCAGAGCATTTAACCGTTTTGGTTTTTTTTTTTTTGTTTGTTTGTTTTTTGCTTTTTGCCTTTTGCTTTTTCTGCTATCAGAATGGCTAAAAATTTTTGAAATCTACCACTCGTGTGTTTGAGTTTTCTACAAAAGATCCACTGTAGTCTCAGCATAGGAATAGCAAAAACTAAAGGGAGAAAATTCACTAGGTTGTTTTTTTTTTTTTTTAGTATTGATTGAAAGGAGAGATTTTCCGTATGGCTGTGCTGCCCTTGAATGTTGGGCTTTCATCTTCTTATTTAAAGTTTCATTGGAACAAATAGATTTCTTTCCCAGCCCATTGTACCAATAGCCATATAATCTGAAAACTCTGAAAAAGAAAAAAAGAGCTAGCTAGCCCTGGTTTTCACTTGGAGTAGGGTATCTGGATTTTGTGGGGATTTCTCAGTAGTGTTCTTTAAGACTGGAAGTGATGATCCAAGAAATAGTGGTGCTGGTTACAAGCTGTTGTTTACTTACTTACTTATTTATTTTTAAAGATTTTATTTATTTATTTGACAGAGAGAGGGAGATCACAAGTAGGCAGAGCAGCAGGCAGAGAGGAGGAAGCAGGCTCCTCGCCGAGCAGAGAGCCCGATGTGGGGCTTGATCCCAGGACTCCAAGATCATGACCTGAGCCAAAGGCAGCAGCTTAGCCCACTGAGCCACCCAGGCATCCCTGTTGTTTACTTATTTATTAGTAAACCCTTTATGCAAGCTTCATTACAGATTATTATATCAAATACTATATAAATAATATGTTAGTCATTGAGATGTTATTTTTAAAATGCAGTTAATTTTCACTTCCCGGAAGCACAGGGATAATATTGTATAAATGTACTTTGACAGCTTTAGCAGAATCTTTTTTGTGTAGAACTTACAGTATGTTAGTGATACTTCTCTGTGCTCTTCCTGCAGAGAAATCAATACTGCAGAACACACCCTGCCCCAGTGTATGATTATTAAATGAGGTAGATTTGAAAAGAGAACAGTGCGTGGCAGGCTGATTTGAATTGTGTTTGTCTTGGACCTAGCCTCTGTTCCACAGCACATACTAGCTATGATGGGCCCTCCTGAAAACCCTTTACAACTTGTCCTTGTACATTATGGCAGGTCATATTCATGGAAGTCAAAGTAATATAAGTCTAATCTGATTTTCTTTACAGAAACAATATTACATTGAGGATTATATTCCTGGCCTGATGCCTGACTTTTTTTTTTTTTTAAACAGAAATGACCATAACCACCATTTTTAATCAACTGTTTAATCATCTGGAATTGATGAATCTGAATACTGCTCTGCATCAAATTGACTGAAGCATATATAAATCAGTTAACAAAGCATCACAATAACCAGTCACATTAAATTATGTTTAATGAGCTTGTGTCAGTAGACTGTACAAAGTTCTTATTGTCACAATCACGGCCTTGTTTTTATTGAAACTAATCAGAAGATTTAAGAAAACGCACTTTCTGCAAAGTCAAGGAATTCACAAAGGATTTCTTTGGCAGGATGTTGGAGGAGAATTTTGGGGAGACTTGGGAGTTAGGGCTTTTTGAAAAGCTGAGTTGAGATTTTCTTTTGGCTTTGTTCATTGTAAATCCTCTGTAGCAGACATAGATTTTTGGAGAAAAGGTCTCTTCATTGGAGTTGCCGTCAGGGAAGGCTTTTAGGACAAAGTGACGGTTGAGAGGTCTGACGGGTGACTGCAGGTTAAGAAGGTACAGGAGCGAGGGAAGGGTATTCGATGTGGGCTGGGAGCCCCGGAGCAGGAAGGAAGGCCAGGGCGCTAGAACAGAGAAAACAAGGCAGAGAGGCTTGGAGCTCAACAAGGTCAGTGGAAGGATTTTCATTTTCAGTTTTAAGATCAGTGGGAAGCTGTTAGAGCAGGGACTGAAGGAGCAGTCTATCTGATCAGCCTTGTCGTGTGCTGGTGGTCACGTGGCCCTGGCTGGGTCAGCTCTCCCACGCAGCACAGCCATCATTCCTGCTACTTGGCTGATCTGTGTAAGTATTTGGATAGTGGTTAATATCTAGTTTCCCCCACTACATTCCAAGCTCCTTGTGGGCAGGAATGGTGTCAATTTTTTTTTATTCGTCACTTTATCTACAGTATTGTGCATAGTAGGGACTCAAGTAAATATGGTTGAATGGAGACATCAACTGTATTAATAGTTTTGCCTCATGACTTGCTATAAGTTGGTACTTTTTTTTTTTACTGTGGTGCAATTCACATAACATAAAATTAATAATTTTAAAAACGATTCAGTGGCGTTTAGTACATTCACACGTGATACCACCAAAACCATCCTGTTCTGTAGCATTTTCTTCACCTCAAAAGGAAACTTCATAACCATTAAGTGGTCACTCCCCAGTCTGCCTTCCTTCCAGCTCCTGACAAGTACCAACTTGCTTTCTGTTTCTATGGATTTACCTATTCTGAATATTTTATATAAATGGAATCCTACAGTGTGTGACCTTTTGTGTCTGGCTTCTCTCGCTTAGCATAATGTTGATCAGGTTCCTTCCTGTTGGGTCGCGTGCATCAGTAGTTGATTCCTTTTTACGCCTGAATAGTATTCCACCGGGTAGACAGACCACACTTGGTTTATCCACGCATCTGTTGGTAGATATTTGAGTGGCTTCCACTTTTTGACTCCACTGTAGATAGTGCTGCTCTAAACATCAGTGCAGAAGTTTTTGTTTGAACACCTGTCTCCGTTCTTTTGGGGTATACATGTAAGAGTAAACTTGCTGGCTCATGATAATTCCTTGTTTAGCTTTTTGATGAACCACCAGACTGTTTTCCACAGAGGCTGAACAATGAGTGATTTTGCATTTTTACCAGCAGTGTATGGGAGTTCCAATATCTTCACATCCTCACCAACACTTTTTATTTTCTGTGTGTTTTTAAAATTCCAGCCATCTTAGAAGAATGTCACCTTTAAAATACATGAATGGGGACACCTGGGTAGCACAATCAGTTAAATGTCTATCTTCAGCTCAGGTTGTGATCTCTGGGTCCTGGGATCGAGCCCCATGTCTCAGACTCCCTGCTGAGAGGAGAGACTGCTTCTCTCTTTCCCTCTTACCCCCTCCCCCACTGCTTGTGTTCTCTCTCTCTCAGATAAATAAAATCTAATTTAATTAATCATATGCATGAATGAACCTCCCCTTATTCACAGTATTTCATTCTTTGATACCATATCACATTGTTGCTCAATATTATGAAAAGTTACAGTGACACTCAGGTGCACACTGGACTGAATTGGATTCTAAATCCATAAAATCACTGTCCTGACATCATTCTGGTACATTGCCTTCTAAGAAAAGCTTGCAGCTATTAGGAGAACCCCACCTTTTCCTCTTACCCACCATTTTTAGGATCAAAGATGAGGTTTGAAAGACTAATCCTGACATCTAGAGCAATTTCTTCCTTCTGAATATATGTGGTGCTTTAAAACTCTTCTGTTGGAGGTGTCTTTTGAGAGTTGCATTGAGAATGATGAGGAAGCCCTGTGCAATCTTAATGGAAGAATGTTCTCATCACCGATAATTTCTTTTGGTTTGACCCATTTATATTTCTATCCATTTCCTTGCTCTTTCCCTTTATTCCTTTTTTTTTTTTTTTTTTTTTTTTGAAAGCTAACTGTGCCCCGCGCCCAACGAAGAACTGTACCTGCTTGCCTCCCTCTGGAAGCCAAACAAGAATAGAAGCAGGCCATCTTAGAATACTCACACTGTAAGATTATTCCTGCCCATCCATGGTCACCAGTCCACCAATAGTAGTGCTAACATGTGCAGATGCCCTTGAACTTACAACCTTCCAGAGTCCTCTGTGTTCTCTGTTGGGTTCTGCCAATTTCCTGCCCTTACCTAATGCTATAATTGTTTTCTCTTTGTTGGTGTTTAGAAGGTTTTACATCGTGTCTGAGTTTACAAGATAGAATAAGAAGAGACTTAGAAATGTATGAACACATTTGCGTACACATACGCCTTTTATAATGCGAAGTAAAGTGAAATGCATTGCAGTCAGGAGAATTGAGTCTTTGTGCACATTTGATTACCCAGTCCTCGTCGGGACTAATCTGCTGTGTTCCACTGAGCAACAGTCACTTAATGCTACAACCACTGTGCCGTTTCATGATTTAACTAAAAGCATTTTTCCTGTTCAAAGCTTGCCAGGTATTTTTAATGTTGGCTGTAAAATTCTTCTAATTGTTCTCAATACCCCCTGTGTGTGCTTTGGAAATATCTCACTGCTATTTTCAATTATGTACTTGAACAGAGCCTCAAATTACTGTTTGTCCTGTTTGGTAAAAAACAAAACAAAAAAATGTTTGGTCTGGGGGTGGTATGACCTTCAGTATGAGGTTTAGTGCTCATTTTTGAGAAGTCATACATTTTGAATGTGTCCGCTCTAATAAAAATTCTTTCAAGTGGTTTTCTATCTCTGCGTGTGTTTCATTTTCTAGTAAAAATCCTTCGTACAAGTAAAATTTGTAATTCTAAGTGGTTCATTAATTTTTTAAATTGTTCTTAATGGTGGTTAATCCTAAACTGTTTTAACTTGAGGTTGTTTGTACCCTGACTGCCATGGCATAGAGTTCATTCTGTTTTATCAGAAGAATAAACCATTTCCCTTGGGTCACAGGCACGTTTGAGAAGGCATTCATTTTTTCATAGGTAAAGCTTCCCATTAAACAAATTGACACTGTGGTGGTTTAAATGGGCATCCTTAAAGCCCCAAAAAAGCTAATGTACCTTTTAGTATACCGAAATTAGCACCCCGAAGGCAGGGGAGCCTTTCTTTGTTCTTGGTGACTTGTGTTTCCTTTATTTATTCTTCCTTTTCTACTTAGAAGCCTATGAATAAATTTCGTCCCGAATACATTATTTTCTCATGTGCATTGGCTTGTAAATTACTCCTTATCCTCAAACAAGGGATCTCTTTCCCACCCTTAAACAGTTTGTTTGTTTGTTTGTTTGGGTCCAGGCTGAAACAGGTGGCAAATGATACAACATCCAAAACCACATTTCCTGTTTTATTGCTCGAAATCTGGCCCCGATTCCCCTGTATCTTTTTAGATTACTCAGTCAAGCTCTCCTTGAGTTGCCTAGGAAAACATCAGTTCTCGGACTTCTCCAAGACACACACAGGCTAATCGGTAGAAGGCAATTAGAACCAAGATATCCTGGTTTCTTGCCTCTTAGAGTTAAGCCTTAGAAGCAGAAGCACCCACTTGGGATCATGGCCAAACGCTTAATTTCCCTTATCTATTTTTGGCCTACATGGAGAGAAGTTGTCACGGGTTTAACAATTATCTCACCTCATATTCTTGAGTGCCTTGCGATATTACTGATTGTGAAGAGGTAAGAAATATATTAGAATAGCATCGCCCAGGGGCACCTGGGCAGTGCAGTGGGTTAAGCATCCGACTCTTAGTTTCAGCTCAGGTCATGATCCCAGGGTTGTGAGATCGAGTGCCACGTTGGGCCCCATCTCTTCTTGGGGTCTGCTTGAGATTCTCTCTCCCTCTTCCCTTCCCACTCATGTGCGCTCACTCCTGCTCTAAAATAAATCAATCTTTTAAAAAAAGAAAGAAAGAAAAAGGAATAGCACTGCCCGGGAGGCAGGATTCAGGAGCAGCCTTTCCCTGCTGCCCAGAGGTTTTCTGAGGAACCTCATTATTGTCGCATGCTGTGCGTTTTGGGAAGCCTTGTGTCATAGATTCTGATATTCTTCCAGTCCCTCTTATAGTGGCACTCCTAGTTGGTACTACCCAAAGGCATATTAAAATTTCACAAATCTGGGGCACCTGCGTGGCTCGGTTGAATGGGCGACTACCTTCGGCTCAGGTCATGATCCCAGGGTCGTGGGAATCAAGCTCCCTGCTCAGTGGGGAGCCTGCTTCTCCCACTCCCTCTGCTGCTCTGCCTGCTTGTGTCTCTCGCTCTCTCTGTCAAATAAAGAAATAAAATCTTAAAAAAAAAATTTCACAAGTCAGGGAGCCTGGGTTACTCAGTCGGTTAAGTTTCCAACGGACTCTTGATTTTGGCTCAAGTCATGGTCTTAGGGTTGTGAGATGGAGCCCTGAGTCAGGCTTCACACTGTTAGCTGAAGATTCATTCTCTCACTGTCTCCCTCTCCCCTCCTTGTCCCCTCCCTCCCCCTAAAATTTTTTTCAAAAATCAATTTTTATTATACACAAACAATAATACACATGAATAATACAGTGAAGCCATTAAAAAATGAAGTATTTGGTGTGGTCTTTCTTAAATATACTGAAAGTTAGACATTATGCTTCGAACATATTGCTAATTTCTGGTAAGTCTTTTTAGGTTTTAGGAATAATTTTTTTTTATGTTTTAGGAATATATTTTAGGAATAATTACAGGTCACCTGTTAAATTTATAGCAGCACCCAATCTTTGTAGTGCACAGCAGCTTCGAATCTACAGCTTTTGGGAGGGAAGAAGGGAGATTTAGAGACAAGCATCAGAAGTTCCAAGAAAGTTCCCAAGTGACTGTTGTGCTCTGCCTCAAAGGGAGAGATGATTTGCTAGTTTTACAGCCGTGACGGCAGATCAACAATTCCAAAGGACGAATGGCTTATCTTATAGACGGCAGTCTCCGGGGACTCCTTGAGTGGCCCTCACTAGTGGGCAAACGTGCCACCTGACAACCTCCCTGGCCACCTGCAGTCCTCTCCATGCATGCTAAGGAACAGTGTTTTCAGCGCCAAGCACTCTCTGCCAGTGGGCCATAATTCACCCTGTCCCTTTGTATAGGGGTGACCTCAGATCAGAATTGCTTATGCGTCTTCCATAGAGCCAGAAACTTTCTTGCTGGAACAAGGTGAAAATAACACATTTACACTTGAATTATGTTGAGGCCATTGCCTAGTTCTATGCTGCTGACCCGGTTCCTGGAATTTTAATATTCACATAGTTGGTTAGTAACTGCAAGCTTCATCCTCTTAAGTAAATAGCCTTTACAGTCTTTTTAAAGTGATCTCTGGGTGTTTTGTTAATCCTACAATAAGCAGTCTTTTAAGTTCTTTGACCTTCTTTTACTCTTTTTTTTGGGGGGGGTACCTTCTTTTACTCTTAAGAAAGTGGAGGCTCACCTGTAAGTTGTAGGTACGTAATAAGGTGTATAGTATAAGCATAGGTATCAACAGTACTTCCCAGGGTCACATCTTTACTGCTTCACCTATTCCCTCCAAACCTTACCCTAAAGGCTTTCAGCTATAGGGAAGGTGCTGTTTTCAAAAACAGACTTCTTTAAAGACATTGTTATTTGAGCCCAGAAGTTGCCACCAGAACATGGTTCAATGGAAGGCTAGAGATACTGCATGGTGGAAAGGACTACCTTTGTGAGGCTTGAGTCACAACTCAGGCCCTCTTGGTTGTTATTCAGCTCATTCTTCCTCCACAATGGAAGCTTGTTTTTTACTTACCTCTTTTGTTGGGAATGTCAAAATAACAGGTATAGCCTGGGTGTGCTATTTAAACTGATTACATTTACATCCTGGACATTTATTTTCTAGCCAGTTTGCTTTCTGTATAATATTTAACAATACTGCATTCATTGGTTCCACTGGACATACTCCAGCATGCATTTGAACTGTTAGATCTTTCTAGAAACTTACTCTCATCTTTATAATAATGATGCTATCATTGAAATGGGAGATAAAACCATGTTTGGGGCATCAGGCACCTCTTCTACAATGTTTTGTTGTTGTTGTTGTTTTTGTTTTGTTTTGTTTTTTGTTTCTTTGTTTTTGTTTTTGTTGTGTTGTTTTGCTCTGCCAAGGTTTATATCTTCCTACACTGTAATGAAAATTCTTCTCTGGCGACCTAGAAAGTGATATTTGGATGAGAATTTGTCTCTTCTAGGTAGATATTGGTAAAGGCATTTTTCACCATAATGTCCAGTGGTTCCTTTCCTAACCATTTTTGGGCGTTACTGTTTGCTGCTGAGATAAAGCTGCCTCGCCTGCGAGATCTCTAAAAAGTGATAAAAAAAAAAAATCCTTGAGCCCTAAGGGACTTCACAAAAACCTTCTGTTTAGGCCATATGAATATTTTGCTATACATTTTTGAAGCTTCAGGGTACAGTAATAGTGACTCTCTGGTATGGGGTGACTCAGTGTATCATAGTGAATGCCTAGGTTGTATCTCTTCCTCTTAAACTATTTACCTGACTAAAACCCAAAGTTCAACTGAACTTTTGTAAAAAGTTTTTTTTTGTTTGTTCCAGTTCTTCTCATAGTCCATCAACTGTAGGCATGGGTTAGAAGAGAACTTTACAAGATGAGGAGAAAATGCTATGTGGCACAAGATGCTAGTCGTTTTATTTTTCATTTTTTTAACTTTTTGTGATACTAGTCTTTTTCAATGATTTTTAAAATCCAAAGTTACAAAGGCGAATCACGTGTTTGGAGAAGAGTAACAAAAAAGATGTCAAACAGTGTGATAACAGAGGCCAGGACACCAGCGTGTTGCTTCCAAGTCTTAAGGAACAAACCAGCTTTCTAGTGCTTGCTTTGCCGCCTCCCTTGGAGGTACAGAAACTTGCAAGCCACAGTTGGCTGTCTTCCCGAATTCTGAGAAACTTTGCAAGGATCACAGGGGTTGGCACAAGTTGCTTGATAATCTGCGGCGTTTCCTCTGCGTTTTAGCTGCCTTTGTGTTAGCAAATTTTCACACGTCGGTATGCAGATGGTCACATCTTTCCCTCCTGCCTCTGAGGTTTGTGATCTATATTTTATTCTGATCTCTTTTCAGCTAGGTTGGGCTTTGAGGTCTTGGGGACTTACTGCTTTCTATTTGCATATACATTTTTATCCATTTCCCCAGGGCTATGGTAAATGCTTTGCAGGGTTATCAGTCAATCGTTCCTAACCTTATAAATTAGGTACCTCTCTGTTGAGATTTTTTTTTTAAGTTTGTGAAGTGTTCGGAATGCAAGGTAGTATGTAGCCGTGGATACTGAAAGTGGAAAATAACTTCTCCAGGCTTAACCTGTATGGTGAGTTCATCTCGAGTTTGTGTGCATATTGTCAGGCTCTAGGTTAGAGAAATACTGTCGACAAGGAAAGCGGGGCTGCTGAGCCCCCGTCCGAACTTAGGGAATCTCCGGTTACTTTCTGTAAATGGAACAATCTTTGAGTCATTAAGAAAATTCCTGTTAGAGTGTTGAATTACTAAATGCTTACAGCAGTTTTGATCTATCGATTATTAGCCATCCTAAAGACAGCTATATTTCATCTTCAGGGTCACATTTTTGTAGCCCTGAGGCTCTTGGAGTAAAGGCGAGGTGGGGAGGGGTATCAGATTGAAAACATGTAGAATTGATTTTCCCCAGTGAAATTAACCTGCTCAGTGGATTTAGATAATCAAAGTCTAACTCTTGAGTTTCCAATCAAGGCATTGTTTGTACCTAAGTCTTAAGCATTGTGATTGCTGATTGAGGTTTTTGGTTTTGTGGGGTTTCGTATCCATTTCCTGTAGGAGATTCTGTTCTGTTAAATGTGCTGATATCAGGAATTCCTAATTAGAGACAATCTTTGTGTCTAGGGATGTACTTTTGAGTATTCATTTGTCTTTTTTTTTTTTAAGATTTTATTTATTTATTTGACAGAGATCACAAGTAGGCAGAGTCAGACAGAGAGAAAGGAGGAAGCAGGCTCCCGGCTGAGCCAAGAGCCCGATGTGGGACTCGATCCCAGGATCCTGGGATCATGACCTGAGCCGAAGGCAGAGGCTTTAACCCACTGAGCCACCCAGGCGCCCCTTCATTTGTCTTTTGATCAGGTGGTTGAGATTTTTGGTTAATATGATCATAATCAAGCTTTAAAGGCAAGACAACACAAAGTGTCTTGTCCTGGTCTTTCTTCACTACCCCTGGCAAAGGAGAGAGACACCTCAATCACTTAAGAAGGTGCCATAAAAGCAAAATCTGAAAAGTGCAATCTTAAGGTTCCTTTTAGAGTTATGCCTATCAATTAAAGATCAAGATTATTCTCCTTGGCTTCTTGTAATGGAATGGGCTTGGAAACCTCCGCAATGTGACCACTGAGTACATTGTAGCAATTTTAACCAAGAGGCTTAATACACTGGAAATGTTCCCTGGCACTGTGGTGCTCCCTGCACCTCACCCCTCCCAACCCTGGGACAGAAATCCTGACTTTAAGGAACATTTTAGTAGTTGCCTGAAATTTGGATGAAACGCTAGTTCTTTCTTTCAATTTTGAGTGCATTTGACCTTTTTAAGACTGATTATGCTGTTCAAAAATACTAGTGCTTCAGCAAAGAAAATAGCTTTAGGGCTGGGGTGCATAGAACAGTTTTAAATCATTGCCAGGTTTTCAGAATTTTAAATAATCGGTTTCTGTTCATTTCTGAGCAGATACTTAACATTCGCTTTAATAACTCACAAAGAACAATCTAATGACCAGTAAAAATAATACTTTGGGGTTCCTGGGTGGCTCAGTGGGTTGAGTTGACTCCTGACCTAGGCTTGAGTCTCCATCTCAGTGTCGTGAGTTCAGGCCCCAGGTGGGACCCCAAGATGGTTGCAGAGCCGACTTAAAGAAAAAATTTTTTTAAGATTTTATTTATTTATTTGACAGAGATCACAAGTAGGCAGAGAGGCAGGCAGAGAGAGAGAACGAAGCAGGCTCCCTGCTGAGCAGAGAGCCCGACGACGTGAGGCTCATGTTGGGGGTCAATCCCAGGACCCTGGGATCATGACCTGAGCCGAAGGCAGAGGCTTTAACCCACTGAGCCACCCAGGGGCCCCTAAAATTTTTTTAAATATAAAAATAAACAAGTAAAAACAATGCTCTAATTGCCAGGGTTGACATCAGTGATGATTTGCTGATAACCTGAGTAGCTTTGCATCACATCAGGGCCTGTAATTTTCATTATCTGTGATAGAAATAATTGTTAGCAGATTAACCACAAGCAAAATACGTATTGAAGGGGAATCTCATTTTATGAGCAGCTTAAAATGATTGGAGGGGGCACTGTTTGAGGGTTATTTGTATGTTTATGCTGTATAAAGCTAATTGTTTAAATTATTTTAATTACTTCAGAAATGGGGGATTACGGCTGGTATATTAAAAACTCGGAGGATCTTAGTTAAGAGCAGTCACTAATTCAAAGGAGAAGATTGGATAGCCGTTTTCACAGGCATGGGGAGCTTCCAGGGAAATTAAATGTTAAATAAAAGAAAGACCGAGGCATTGGTGTTGTGTTTAAAGCCAGTGTGTGGCCAGAATTAAGAACCATTGATCTATAACTAAGTGATAAATTTTAAGTCTGCAAACACCCGGAAAGGACGGGGACATGAGCCCCGTTTTAGATTCCGTGCTAGCCTTTATAGTGACCGTCTTATATTGAGGTCTCTATTTTCTCTCGGTTCTTATTGAGTAACTAGTCTGGAGGCAATCAGGAAACAAATTATACTTTAAAAAGCTTTTTATGTGTTTTGACAAGCAAAAGCATGGGATTTTAAGATGGTACTAGTTGAATAACAGCGCCATTTCGCTGATTTTTATTAAGACACTATGTTTTGTTATAAATTACTTATCATTTTTCCCCTCTACAACAGTCAGTTTATACTGCGGAAGTATAAATCAAGGGCACAAAAGGGTGGTTTCATTTTGAGGGAAAAAATGGAATTGGTTTCTCTTTTAACTTGTATATTGTAAGTATATATTTTTAAATATTTTCCATACTTTTTATTTTAGTGTATGATGTGTCATTAAAATAGAATCCGTGCCAGCATATTTCAGTTTTTAAAAATGCCATTTCAAAGGACATTTGGATGGGAAGCAGTTCAACACAGGATCAACTCTTAATGAATTAAAATTCATTATGAGGTGGCAGGAATCATACACTCCCACTCTAGACGACATCGTGTGCCATCCAAAAGGGAAATTTTTTTTATGATTCCTACTTGGAGTTTCTCTGCCTTGGCTAAGGCACCTACCTACATTATTCACAATGACAGGAACCTAAAACCACTGTCTTAACACTCAACATTGGCAGCAAGTGGAAAATTACAGTGAAATTTACACATGAGTTCAGCGCTGCCATTTTTATGCAAACTAAACAATGTTCTAAGTTAGAGCAAATTCCACCAGAAATTGCAGGTTCTTCAGATTTTAGGGTGAAGCAGGCATGGAAAGGTCCTCTGTTTCACCCCACTCCAGCCCGTCCCAGGCAGCTGCAGACCCAAAACTGCCTTGGGCTGAAGAGACGTTGCCCCTTTTTAAAAAATGCTCAGGAGTGGATATGATACAGCTCCTCTCAGGCCCCTTTTTCATCTAACAATAATCACTGCCAGAAGCTTCCTCCCCCACCCTCCCAAACCTGCACAGCAATTTCAATCCATTTTCTCCAACTTAATAGAGATAGAGGTCACGTAGGCCTTATTTGAAGGTGATCAGAGAGATAATATATGGCAAAAGCTCTTAGTCGAACTGTAAATGCCATTCACATGTAGGGAATTCATAAAAATATTATGTGCCTGGAAAATTGTGTTAAGCTTGTTCTTTCCTTTTGTTCTCTGGAATGCCACTACCTGACAGAGAAGTTGAAGACCATTCAGAATCGCGAAACTACCAGTTCATTTTTGTTTTAAGCTAATCAGTGGCCACTGCTAACCCAGGAGAACGATCTGTGTTAGCTGTGCAGGAAACATCCCACTTCACTGACCCTCTCCCTGTTTTTCTTTTCTTCTTCCTCCTTTCAGTTTGTAGAATGATCTGAGAACTGGCATAAAAGGTAACACTTCCTTATTTACTCGGAAGCCACTTCTTTTTTTGTTAAGATTTTATTTATGTATTTGACAGAGAGAGATCACAAGTAGGCGGGGGGGGGGGGTGGCTGGGGGGGGGAGCAGGCTCCCCGCTGAGCAGAGAGCCTGATGCAAGGCTCAATCTTAGGACCCTGGGATCATGACCTGAGCCAAAGGCAGAGGCTTTAACCCACTGAGCCACCCAGGCGCCCTCGATAGCCACTTCCTGATTTTGTGAAAAACTAAACAACCATACAGATACTAAAGGTTGTAAATACATATGAATATGTATATGCAGAATTATCAAGTAATTTGACAGTTTCTGTAATTCAAGTCCGTACCTTATAAGGTTCAGGTCTGTTGTAGGGACTACAGTGAAGACCGTTACTTGCAACAGAAGGTGAGGGTAAGTGTGAAGCAGAATGAGCTATACTTCAAGGTGTATATACTTTCTGTTTACATTTTGTAAAATGGAGATTATGGAAAATTTAGTGCTCTTATCAGTAAGCCATGTTGGACCTTGTATATTACAGTTGCAAACAAAGAAGTCCGTCCCGGAATCAAAATGTGAATAGCTGCCATTTTCGTATTTTTTTAAGACTTTATTTATTAGAGGGAGAAAGAGACTGCATGCAGGAGCAGGCCGGAGGGGCAGACAGAGAGGAAGCAGCAGACTCCCCGCTGAGCAGGGAGTGCAATGCAGGGTTCCATCTTACAACCCATGAGGTCATGACCTGAGCCACCCA
>NC_081575.1:12421886-12503635 GCF_022355385.1 Mustela nigripes
CCCCCCCCCCCCCCCCCCCCCCCCCCCCCGCCATAGCTGCCATTCTGGTAAAGGTATTTGTTTATTGGAATGATAATCAGGAACTCTTTGAAAATTTACCATGGAATCTTAGCCTGTGAAGGGCCTTAGACAGTCAGTTGTTCTAATAATGGCCTGTCTCTGGACAAGTGGGGAAACAGCTGTCTTCTTCATGAATTTATCCCAATTACTTTTTGTCTGATTCCCTACAGAGTTTGAAAGCGGTACCCCACTAAATAAGCATTTAATAAGCTTTAATGAAAATAATGGGTCAAGAGGTCTTATCTACATTTTTGGTTGGTTTTTACCTTTTTATTTTTATTTTTTTAAGATTTTATTTATTTATTTGGCAGACAGAGATCACAAGTAGGCAGAGAGGCAGGCAGAGAGGTGTAGGGGAAGCAGGCTCCCTGCAGAGAAGAGAGCCCAATGCGGGGCTCGGTCCCAGGTCCCCGGGATCATGACCTGAGCAGAAGGCAGAGGCTTTGAGCCACTCAGGCGCCCTGGTTTTTACCTTTTTAAACTAAAAAATCATTTTCCCTAGAATATCGATATAAGGTACAAAAATTCAGATTGAAATACATCCAAACAGACATTTGGAGAACTTTGCAATCTAAGTAGTCTTTTTTTTTTTTTTTTAAGATTTTGTTTATTTATTTGACAGAGATCACAAGTAGGCAGAAAGGAAGGGAAGCAGGCTCTCTGCTCAGCAGGGAGCCTGATGCGGGGCTCGATCCCAGGACCCTGGGATCAGGACCTGAGCCGAAGGCAGAAGCTTTAACCCACTGAGCCACCCAGGCACCCAGCAATCTCTAAGTAGTCTTGCTAAAAAATGATTACTTTAGGGTCAGGATTATTACATCTTTAGCTTTTAAATAGATCATCGAAAGGAAGGAAAATCCCTGAGCCTACGTACTTTAAAACTTTCTGGGCTAGGGAATTATCTTTTTAAAAAAATAATGGAGGGTGCCTGGGTGGCTCAGTGGGTTAAGCCGCTGCCTTTGGCTCAGGTCATGATCTCAGGGTCCTGGGATCGAGTCCCGCATCAGGCTCTCTGCTCAGCGGGGAGCCTGCTTCCTCCTCTCTCTCTCTGCCTGCCTCTCTGCTTACTTGTAATCTCTCTCTGTCAAATAAATAAATAAAATCTTTAAAAAAAATAAAAAAATAATGGAAATATGTATGTAGATATTGGTTCCTATCTTTTTTTGACTTTAATGTATGGTTGTCTCAAACATGATAAATATAGTAATACCAAAGGAAACCATTCCAGGGGCTCCTGGGTGGCTCAGTCGGTTAAGCATCTGAGGCATCAGGCCCCATCTTGGGCTCCCTGCTCAGTGGGCATTCTGCTTCTCCCTCTCCCTCTGCCCTCCCACCCCTGCATTCATGCTCTCTCTCCATCTCTCCTATAAAGTCCTTTTTTAAAAAGTGTATTATCCTGATTTAAGGTAAGAAGACAGAGTAGAGGCATGGCAGCTCTGCTGGAGAGCAGTGGGTCTCAGGAGTGATGGCTGCTGGCGACGATGGGGCGAGAGAGCTGGCCCAGATCCTGATCGCGCAGGTTCCCGCAGCTAAAGCAGCTCTCTGTCCCCCAGAGCGCAACCGGTTCACTCAGCTCAGGGTTTCAGAATGGTTCGGTTATCGCCTTTCGGTAGTGTACTTACACTGCGTAGCTCCCTTGCAATTCGTCCATTCCTCTCAAAGAAAAAACAACAGCACAATAGCTTGATTAATTTTTTTTAAAGCTTTAGTCACTTATTTGAGAGAAAGTGTGGGGTGGTTGGGGCAGAGGGAGAGAGAAACATAAGCAGACTTGGGGCTGAGGCTGAGTGGGAGCCCTTGGCAGGGCTCTATCTCCTGACCTTGAGTTCATGACCTGAGCTGAAACCGAGAGTCTGACACTTAAGGGGCAGTGCCACCCAAGCCCCCCAAACTTGATGAATCTTAAAATACAAAAGGAAAATCCCAAAGTAGTAAATGAAGTAAACATCGAAGATCTGTGTGTTACTAAAGCAGCTTATTGTCAGTGTTGGTGTTCTAGGACTTTCCTGAATGTGATGGTTCGCATAATAAACACCAGGAATTGATAGGAAATGATGTGGGTCCACTAATACTGAAGAAGAAAGAGGTATAATAGCAGTGCATTAGAACTGAATTGAGTTGTGTGCTGTAAAATCTTATAACAACTATTTTTGTTCATGGTGTTTAGAAGATCTTTCAAATGGTGGGCTTAATTATTGCTACTGTTGAGTAATTATTTCTGCTAATTTGTTTTCTTGCTACACTGCTGTTTATGTTTGATACTTTGTATATTCAGTCATTTATTTAGAAATTAAATTGTATGATCCTTTCATTCTTACTTCAAAGACTTCATGTATTTTCTGAAATAAACATTCTTCATTGTAATTAACTGAGAAAAACATCTGAGTTTTTGGCACTGGGTCCAAAGCTATTCCTTTGAATATCAAGATTTTCAGTAGAATCTAGACTTAAGATATTTCTCCCTACACTATTAGATATATTATTTTTCAGACCTCTTCTGTTTTGATGATTTCAGGTGATTTTCCTCTTTGACCTTCCACACTCTGTTCTTTTCAGATCAATAAGAAAAATATTGCTCTCAAGAATTACCTGAGTTTGCAAAGAGATAAATGCTTCGCTTTATAAAGATTGTGTCTGATAAGTGTGAATATCCCAGTTTCAGAAAAGGCATGCACTGGATATGCAAAGTTCCAAAAGGGAACCATTATAAAAGATTTGTTTTACTTCATAAGAGACTTGTGTCTTGTTTATGTGTGTTTTGTATTTGTATATGTATCTGTATCTTGCATTCTGACTCAGTGTTGGGGTAGGATAGGGTGGCAAGAGTACTTACACTGAACTTAAGAGCTGCTGCATTTGAAGGTCAATTAGAAATAAACTAAAGAATATCTGAATTCATATTAAAATGATAAATAGCTCAGTGTTCAAAATTGTATGCATTTTTCTTTTTACAACACTGTAAGCCAATAAAACATAAAATGCAAAAAATTTGCAAAGTAAACTTATTGGAGAATCTTTAAAAACAAAAAACAAGGTAAAGCTTCAGTGAAGTAAAAAAGTAAGGTAAAATGGAGCTCAACCTTGGAACTTCTAGATTCTAGAACTTCTAGAACCTTCTTTTAAAATGTAGACGTGGGGGGAGGCACCTGGGTGGCTCAGTTGGTTAAGCAACTGACTCTTGGTTTTGGGTGTGGTCATTATCTCAGGGTTGTGAGATCGATTCCCGCTTCAGGCTTTACATTGGCCGTAGAATCTGCTTGGGAATTCTCTCTCTCTTCTTTTTCCTCTGCCCTGAGCCCCGTCTCCCTCTCTTAAAAAAGAAAAAAAGAAAGAAAAATTAAATTAAAATTAAAAATGTAAAATGGACATCAGAGATACATTGTGTTAAATGGGACTTTTTGACAGTAGGCTCTGAGAAATCACAAAGAATGTCTTTCCTGTAAAACCAAAGAATTACAACTTCTTTGTCGAAATAGTTGATCATTGTTAGAGACAGCCATTCTATTATTTTTTAAGATTTTATTTATTTATTTGACAGCATGAGTGAGAGAGCAAGCACAAGCAGGGGGAATGGCAGGCAGGGGAGAAGCAGGCTTCTTTCTGAGCAAGGAGCCTGATGCGGGTCGATCCCAGGACCCTGAGATCATGACCTGAGCTGAAGGCAGACGCTTAACCCACTGAGCCACCCAGGTGGCCCGAGACAGCCATTCTGTATCTCTATACTTAAAAGTAATTGTTTTCTATGTAGAAGTAATTTGTATTCTGCTTTGTGTTCTCTGGTAAGGAACCGACAAAATGGCCTTCAGTGGTGGTTGTATGATATATAAAATATTCCCAATCTGACCTTTTGAGTGTGTTGCTGTGATGGTGACAGTTGAGATTTTGTGGAAGAAAGAAGAATGGCAATAAAAACACTGTTCTTCTAGGATTTCTTTTAATTTACACATTTTAAAATAGTAGGGTTGGCCTCAGCAGCCCCCTCACTAATCTTCACTAAGTCAGCAGCTAAGAGCCCAGTGGAGTTTGAATAGCCTAACAGGGTTTTCTCTCCTCACTGGTGCTCTGTCTCGGGGATTGTCAGATGTGCTTCCGCAAAGACTCTGAACTCAGCAGAAGCATGGACAAATGTGATAAGAAACTGACTTTTCCCCCCTTTCTCTTGGTCAGTGTGCTGGAGAAGAGAAAAGAGTCGGTACGCGCACAGTGTTTGTTGGCAATCATCCAGTTTCAGAAACAGAAGCTTACATTGCACAAAGATTTTGTGATAATAGAATAGTCTCATCCAAGGTAAGTTGTTTTTTTTTTTTTACTTCAGTAGATAGATGTAGTGATTCATACAGTGAATCAGATAATGCACTTATCTGGTGTATTTGTATACGCATATGCTTGGGTGTGCGCACCTGTACCGTATTCCCGCTGTGGTCATCATCCCGCCAAAGGGCTGTTTTTCTTAAAGAGTATCACTCTGTCTTGTTACAGCTGAAATGTTATTGACTTGCTTTCCCTTATTATTCGTAGTGCCTGTTGATGATACCTACTACATTAAGCCTTAAAGCATGCTAAAACTTTGAATTATCTACTTGCCCAAAGCTTCCTGAATTTCTCTTAAGGGGATGGAGTAAGTTCTAAATGATATGTATTCTTTTGGAGGGTGCTGTGGTAGAATGACATTTACCTCTTCTGTTCCATTGGGGAGCTCCTCGAGTACACTCTTGCCTGACCATTTACTAGCTGTGTGACCTTGGCCAAATTAATCTCCAAGTGTGAATGTCCTTTTCCGAGTGTGAATGTCCTCATCAGTGAAACGAAGCTGATGTTGCATACCTAAAAGCACTCTCTGTCGTTCCTAGTACCCAGTCGCCCTCATTCTACTAATATTAACTCGCTCATCTTTACCTTTGGCTGACCAGGTTAGGTACTGGGTGCTAGATGGCAGATAATCAATAGACTGACGGATCTTGATAGATTGTCCTTACTTCTTCAGGTAGCCAGGCAAGGCAGTTGTAAGATGTTAGTGACAGTTGGATCACTGCAAGCTTGCGAACGCCTAGGACCTGAAAGAAAATTATGCCCTTCCTTTAAAAATGTAACATTTGATTTTTAAACACACATGTGATTTCTCGAGGTAGTGATGTAGTACAGATTATACATAAGTAGGAGATTAACATGTAAAATACAGAGAGAATGAGTAAAAACTGTTCCCTAATGAGCATGTGTCTATGGGCCTATAGAACACTCTGAGTGTCTTTGGATAAAATGTCTATTTCCTGTTCATCTTGAACCTTATGGCAGAAAATCTATCCTCAGCCAGAAGTTTTCATACCTGTGCTCAGGATGGGGACTATTCCTTTGATTGAGAATTATTAATTCCCCCTGTAAGATCCAGGATAGCAGTAGTAGTCCTTTGACTCAGAATCATAGACTTACAGAACTGAAAGAGCCTACGAGATTATCTGTTCAACCTGTTGACTGTACAGGTGGAGAAGGCAAACCAGAGAAATTTAAGTTAGTGCTGTGGTCACCAAGCAGAGTAAGCTATAAAGCCAGGAGCAGAACTGCTTTGTGAGGTCTGATGGCTCTGCATAAAAAGCCCCTTTCATGTCTCTGTACCATTGGGGCTCCTTTCTCTGTTTTCTCTCGTGTTTTGCATCAAAGAAAATCTAAAATACTTTCCAGGGAATTACTGTTTTCCATAGTGTGTTATGTGGAACATGCTAATGTCACTGTCGTTGAACTAATCATAACCATTTTGTTGTAATATATTTCACGATTTCACATTGTAAAAGAACTAGAAGACTGTTTAATGGTCAAATCTTTTATATTTAATATAATATTTCTCATATTTTATCTAGCTTCAGTTTTACTGGTAGACAAAACAGTACATTTGGATTTTTTTTAAATAGTCAAGAGCTTCATAAGGCAAATAAAGATTGTTTCTGAACAGATTTGCATATCTACCTCTGTATCAGTATGTATCTTTTAGAAATCGGAGCAAAGAAGCGAACATTTCTGCATTGATAGATGAGCATCTCTCTTTTCTCTGTAAATATTATATGTTGACAGTTTTTCTAGTTTGCCATGCTTTTTCCTAAAAGCTCTAAAGCAGAAAAAGAGGAATTGACAGTGAACTACAGAAAAAGAACGAAATCTTAATACAGTGAATAATTAGGAGAGGATAGTGTACATATAGTATAGTAGTAAAGAGCTTCATCCTTGTAGCAGAAGACCTGGGTCTGAATTTAAAGTAAGGCATTAAACCTTTCTGTGTCTCAGTTTCCTTATCTGTAAAACAGAGACACTAACAGTACTTACCTCAGAGGATTGTGTCAGTACAAAATAAAGTAATCCACAGTTCAAACGCTGTGCTTGGCCTACAGTAATGACTCAGTAAATGGTAGGTGGTCTTGTTAAATTACATTTCTGTGATTGGTAGTACTGCGATCCTGAGCAGTACTGGTGATTCGCTCAGCCTCATGTGTTTCAGTTGTGTGGCTTGATCTCTCTTTAAAAGAGGCCTTTGGATCCATTCTGGAGAGAACAATATTTTCATAATTTGAACTTTTCCTTCCTCACATTGTCTTTTGACCAGAATATGTTACTGAAGAAATGTACAATTTATAGCATATGTTATCTGCCTTCCGGCTTTGTAGCAAGTGTTGACTTCCTTTTTTAACTCTTTGATGATAAAAATACCTTTCTGTTAATGGGTGCTTTTTATTTACTGATAGCACCAGTAATGCCTGGTAAAGACTGGGAATAAGTCTTATTAATGCAGGGAACACTGAAGATAAACACTTTGATCTAAATTATACTTACTGATAAAATTGATCTTCTTTTCTTCTAGCAGAACACTTTTCCATAGAAAAACTTGTTCTCTGCGGCCTTCCTACTTTAATAAAATCAGCAGGAACCTTTGGGAATCACCAGAATTTTGTAGCTGGTACAAAATTTGGAAATCTCCTTCGGTAGCAAAAGGAACACTGATTGCTTGCTGCTAGGATCTTTAATTTCCATCATATTTCCCCATTACACATTTTTTTTCTTTAAAAATTGTGAGCCTTAATCTTGAAGGTGCTTCAGTGGGTTAAGAATCTGTGAGCACCACCTAACTCTTTGAAGGTATGCCCGAGGTTAAATTTAGAACTCCTATGTGAAAGACTGTCTTGAATTTAAAGCTTCAAGCCTAAAATTACACTAGCAATCTCCCTCATTTCTAAAACTCAGATTTTCAGTAGAATTTATTGGACATTTCTTTGAATCTTTTCAGACTCCCTGGACGGTGCCTTTTTAGCTAGTTACTAAATCCTAGTGTCCTGGTAACTCCCTTTACTCTTTTGAATTTATGGGAGAAAGAGTGGTACTTCAAAAAAAAAAAAAGAAAGTTCCGCTTCACCTTGGTAATGGGCAGTGGAATAAATGGCCCAAACTTAAGATCAAGATTTCTTGTGCCTTCTTTGTACCAAACATTGTTCTAGGCAGCTGTGGTAAGGGGCTTATGGTGTGTTCCCTGACCCCGTGATAGCTTCTGGCATGACACAGGAAAGAGGAGGGCATATAGCAACAGTTTCCTATAATGGTAATATCCAGAGTTCCCCAAGGAAGCAGTTCATCTAATAAGTTAAAACAGTGGTAAACAAACAGTGGGGGCCTAGAAACAACAACAAAAATGTTCCCTTTTGATGCGTTAACACCCCACAGAGGACTCTAACAGTCCCTGATGTTTGTTTGTTTAATTAAAAACCCCTTAGTTAGGGAACAGAAGGTCAACAAGCCAGAAGCTCAGCTGTTAGCCTGTTGTGGGAGTTTTGCTTATTGTTTTAGAAAATTGATCTTAAGTCATTGGGACAGTTAAGTGCTGATCCTGGACTATATCAGCTTCAAAATGACTAGAGCAGTGGTTTTGACCCCTTTTGTTTTTGGTCACAAGCTGCCTTGGGAACCTGATAAAAAAGCGTGGATTCTCTTCCCCCAAATGATGCAAATGCACACAGTTCTGTACTTCGTTTTTCATTGTTGCTTATTAAGTTTTGAAATTGCAGTAGAGTTAGCATACAGTGTCTTATGAGTTCCAGATGGCAGTATAGCGATTCAGCACTTCCAGACATCACCTGATGCTCATCACGACAGGTGCATCCTTAATCGTCATCACCTGTTTCACCCAGCCCCACCCCCAGCCCCCGCCCCTCGTCAGTTTGTTCTCTGTCATTAACAGTCTGTTTCTTGGTTTGTCTCTCTCTCTCTCTTTCTTTCTTTTAACCATTGTATTGTTTCTTAAATCCCACATACGTGTGAAATCATATTTGTTTTCCTCTGACTCATTTTGCTTAGCATTATACTCTCTAGCACCATCTGTGTTGTAATTGGCAAGATTTCATCCTTTTTTATGGCTGAGTAGTTTTCCATCGTGTATATACCCTGCCTCTTGTCTATTCATCTGTCAGTGGACACACTTGGGCTGCTTCCATGGTTTGGCTATTGTAAATAATGCTGCTAAAAACATAGGGGTGTACGTATCCCTTTGTATTAGTGTTTTGTATCTTGGAGATATATGCCCAGTAGTTTGAGGACTGGATCCTAGGGTAGCTCTATTGTTAACTTGTTGAGGCACCTCCATACTGTTTTCCGCAGTGGCTGCACCAGTTTGCACTCCCACCAACAGTGCAAGAGGAACAGTTCCTTTCTCTGCATCCTCACCAATACCCATTGTTTCTTGTGTTTTCTGTTTTAACCATCGTGACAGGTGTGAGGTGCTATCTCACTATTAATTTTGTAGTTCATTTTGAATGACCTTCCTTGAGGCACTTCCATGAATCCTAGGCGAAGAACCTTCTGGGTTGGCATGTTAGATTGTAATGCAGCTCTTTTACTGAATATGTTTGCCTTCATTTATCTTCATTTTCTTGGGATTCCCTGAATCTTGAGCCCATAAGAGAGGTTAGTAGTAAATTCACATATATTGTGTCATGCTCTACAACTGTGGCATTTCAGTCACCTTACCTAATTTAATGGATATTTTCTCACCATATTTGTGGTGGAGATCGTTTAAGTGTAAATTTAGATCTTTTAGGTTAAGAAACCTTTCTTTCTGGTTTCTGGTCTTCATTAAGATATCTAGAAAATTCACCTTCTCATGGGGATTTTTTTTTAAGTTTTTATTTATTAATTTTTTTAAAAAATAATTTTTTATTTTATTTTATTTATTTGACAGAGAGAAACTAGGCAGAGAGGCAGACAGAGAGAGAGGAGGAAGCAGGCTCCCTGCGGAGCAGAGAGCCCAATGCGGGGCTCGATCCCAGGACCCTGGGATCACAACCTGAGCCGAAGGCAGAGGCTTTAACCCACTGAGCCACCCAGGCGCCCCAATTTATACTTATTAATTTGACAGAGATCACAAGTAGGCAGAGAGAGAGGAGGAAGCAGGTTCCTTGTGGCGCAGAGAACCCAATGCAGGGCTGGATCCCAGGACCCCGGGATCATGACCTGAACCGAAGGCAGAGGCTTTAACCCACAGAGCCACCCAGGCACCCCTCTCATGGGGATTTTTAAATGATTTTGTCCTTGAGCTTAAGATATTAGTGAGAAAGTCTAGGTGATTCAACAGTTGGCCCAAGAGTTTTCTTCTGCCCACGTACTACTTAGTATTGAACCTTTAACCTGTTGCCAGTTACCAGAGCCCAGCGTGGTGTGTTGTTGATTAAAGTGAAAGCCCTCCATGACCCAGGGTTACGAGTACACCTCAGCTGTCTCGGAGGTACAGGGTGGGGGGGGGGGCGGCATTGCTGATAGGGACAGAGTTATATCAGTGATGGCGATCAGACTCCAGTGGTTAGCTGAGCTGGAGGGATTAATTTGTTTGTTCATTCATCCAACTAATTTATTGAGTGTCTTTGTGTCTGCTAGGTGTTGGGGGAGAAGTAATAAGAAGACAAAAGAACAGCCTGTCTTTATGAAACGTATTGCCTATTGAGGGAGAAACTTTAATAAAAAGTGCTCACATCTATAGTTATTCACCGTAACAAGTATTATTAAGGAAGTGTAGAGTGACCTGAGAACGCCTGATAATTTAGATCAGGTCAGGGAAAGTAGAAGTTGGGGACTAGATGACCCAGCTGTGATGCTGCAAATGAAAACTTCATTTCTTACATAGTGTACCTCTAAGTGTATGCTTATTTGTATGTGTGAGGTGTGGGTTTTAACATGTTTTCAAAGTATTTTGATAATCTGGCCTATATGAGTTGTTACTAGAGTTTTCCAAGTTTTCCTTCTAATAATATTTTTTTCCCCTTCCTCCCATATAGTATACACTTTGGAATTTCCTCCCAAAGAATCTGTTTGAACAGTTTAGAAGAATTGCAAATTTTTATTTTCTCATCATTTTCCTTGTGCAGGTAAGAGTTCCACAAACAACCATTCCCCTTTTAGAAACTTAATTACTCCAAACAAATTTTCAATCCATTTCTAACTTTAAAATGCTCTGTGTCTAAAAAAGGTGTTTCAGGACCTGTTTTAATAAAACTTTGTAAAGTATTAATATTACAGTTTAAGATTTATATGATTTTGCATATTTCCAAAAGTAGCATTTTTACTTAAAAACCTGTTGAGAATTTGTTACTTTCTTTAAAAACTTTCATAGACTTTGTATCTTTGTTCATCCTAGAAGGACATATATTGTGTATCATTAAATACAATGACATATATTAAAGTTTAAAATAGTTCAAATAAATAGTTTTACTTCATTAAACATCAGATTCAGCTTAATTGAAAATTTATCACTTTTCTTCCTGATACCAGTTTTGCTCTTCCTCATTCATTTACTTTATGTGTGAAAGCCTGATAGATTTGATCTTCTCTATGTTTCTGCTAATGTTTTGTGTTTTAAATTTTAGACATCTTAATTGCCTCTTCCATCTTTAAGACTATGAGCTATTACAAGTTTTCCTTCACCAAAATTACCCCCAGAAAATTTTATTACAGTAAGGATATTTTTCCCGCATTTCATTTTTTAAAACGAAGCAGAAACATCATCCCAATGAAATTGCTCAAATGCCTTGTTAATGTTAAGTGCTTCTGTTTATCCACTTTGAGGCTTTGAGTAAATGGTACTGTAATTTAATTTAGCCCTGCTACTTAAAACCAATCTGGGTTGTGATATGGGAAGGAGCTATTCAGTCTCAAATGATGGGGCATTTGAAAAGGAGCTACTCTAGATCCATGGTAAGATACCTTACAAACAGCATAAAATAAACCATACAGAATTATGCCCAGGAAAGTCATTCTTCGTCGTGTGCAGCATGGTTCAGTTTGGTTCAGTGAATGTATACCAACCACCTACTGTGTGCCTTGGGGTTTTCCAGATAACAAAGATTATAGCAGATGCAATGAAGATCAAGACATGGCTTTTCTGTCCTTAAGAAATGTATGTTACACTCATATGTCCATTTAATTTCTTTTTTTTTTTAAATTTTATTTATTTATTGGACACAGAGAGATCACAAGTAGGCAGAGAAGCAGGCAGAGAGAGGGAAGCAGGTTCCCCGCCGAGCAGAGAGCCCGATGTGGGGCTCGATCCCAGGTCCCCGAGATCATGACTTGAGCCGAAGGCAGAGGCTTAACCCAATGAGCTACCCAGGCGCCCCTATCCATTTAATTTCATGCAATACAAGTCATAAAACTCGCATGAGCAACATGCTATGGGGGTACAGTGGGAGTTCATAGGTCTTTCTAGCCAAGAGGAGCTTAAGAAGACTTCAAAGAGTAGATGATACCTGAATTTAAGCCTTGAAAGATTAGAGCAAGTTAACCTGGTGAAGAATGCCAGATGGATATCTCAGTCTGTGCATGAAGTCTCACAGCCACATAAAAGCGTGTATCTCTAACTCGAGGCATGTGGCAGAGCCCGGCCTGGGTGGGGATAGAGACGAGAGTGAGTTGCCCGGGCAGAGTGAACCCATGGTCCTTTGTCCCTCAGATCTGGTCCTCTCTCGGTATTTGTTGTTTCAGTGAATGACAACAACATCGACCCAGTCATGTTCACCAGACACAAGAGTCATCTCTCATCACCCCTGACAAGAAATTCCTTGCCATTCGTACTTTTTTTAAAAAAATATTTTATTTATTAGAGAGAGCGAGAGACCACAAGCAGGCAGGGTAGCAGAGGGAGAAGGAGAAGCAGGCTCCCTGCCAAGCAGGGAGCCCGATGCAGGGCTCAATGCCAGGACCCTGGGGTTATGACCTGAGCCGAAGGCAGACACTTAAACGACTGAGCCACCCAGGCGCCCCATTCCTATGTGGGAGTCTGCTGCCATGGGCCACGAACAAAGTAATGGCTTGGACAAGGGGGTTAACAATGGACATGGAAAGAACTTCCACAAATCCAGGAGGATGATCTTTTGGAAATGTAGTTCTGTTCGGGGGACTGCTCCTTGCCCGAAAGCTCTAGTTACTTCCGACTGTGGGATAAACAATGAACTTGAGCCTAGAGGCCCTGCTTGGGCTTGCCTCTGTCCCCATCTCCAGCCCCGTCTTCCACCACACTCTCTCCTGCCTCTGGCTTCCTTTATTTCTTTAGACATGCCCCCCCACCCCTCCTACCATAGAGACATTGTCTGTGCTGTCCTCTGTGCCTGCCTGGAAGCCTGGCCTTTGTGCAGTTAACTCTGCTTTACTCTCTAGATTTCAGTGGTTCACTTGGTTGACGGTTTTCCTGTTTTCCTATAAGCTGCCAGCTCTACGAGGGCAGGGACGTTTCTCTCTCTTACTCAAAGCAGCATCTCTAGAGCCTGGCCGATGATAGCACAGGGCCTCAAAGAATGGTACTCGATGAAGAGATGGTAAATGACTGCTTCTGTTTCGTGGAGGGCATTAATCCAAACTGGAATGAAACCTAAGCCTGAATTAGAACTGTTTCTTTACATTAATTGCTCTGTGGATCACTTTTGTTTTAATGAAAGTTAACATTGGCCCTGCTACCAGGATACATCTTGTCTGTATTTCTGCCCGAAATGGTTGCATCATGAGCCCTGTATATGAGCGAATGGCTTATGTTCCTTTTACATTCAATTTAATTTCTTTACCTAGGTCACAGTGGACACACCGACTAGCCCGGTTACCAGTGGACTCCCACTCTTCTTTGTTATAACTGTTACAGCCATCAAGCAGGTAAATTTCTTTTGTACAATTATGCCTGCATTTCAGTCCCATCTGGTTTGAATTTCATTGCCAAAGGTCCTTTTTCATATTTATGTAGAGTGGGCAGCATCCTTGATTCCTATGGAAAACATATTAAAATGACCATAAGGTACTTCTTTAAATTTCCTTTTTTCCCCCCTTAGTATTTGTGTTGTGGGTTTGTAACCCTAAAAGAAAGAAGGTGGAAGGTACAGCTCAGTCAGGAGGTGAGAGGTAAAGTTTTAAAAAAAATATTTTATTTATTTATTTGACACGGAGAGAGAGAGAGGGAGAGAGATCATAAGTAGGCAGAGAGGCAGGCAGAGAGAGAGAGAGAGAGAGAGAGGAGGAGGAAGCAGGCTCCGTGCTGAGCAGAGAGCCCGATACGGGGCTCGATCCTAGGACTCTGAGACCATGACCTGAGCTGAAGGCAGAAGCTTTAGCCCTTCAGCCACCCAGGTGCCCCGAGAGGTGAATTTTTAATGTATGTAAGTGTTTTTCAGTGTGTTCTGTCTTTCTGAAAAATTCCCAGTGTGGTAAATTTTTGTTGTTGTCACCTAAAGCAGAGAACTCAAGAGTCCAAGTACTTGGTGTTTGTTTTCTTCCATGATGCAGCTGAAGTGGGTGGTGGGCAGAGGAGACTTCTTCTCGCTTTTCGTCAACGCTGACAATTGCCATGGTTTCTGATGCTGATGACTTGGAAGTATTTTGACCCTTTTATATGATAGTACCTTTGAAAAATTCCACATGAAATTGAAAGTGGAAAAGGGAAGCTGGAGGTAAAGGGTGGGTTAGCAGCGTTTATCGTGTATTGGAACAGTCCGGAGGACCTGACTGATGGCAGATATACTTTTAGACAGTAACTTACCAAAGAGCTTTAAAAACTATCCTCAAGAACTTCAAAAATGAAGGTCTGTTTAATGGAATTTTGAACAAGGTTACCTTTCCTCTTGGGGTTATCTGGTCTTCTATCTTGCCTACCGGAAACTGCAAGAATATTTTATCAAGTGTTTGGTTGCTAAATAAAGATTTCTGGAATGTTCTTTCCCTTAGGCTGTTAGGATTATTTTCTTTAACATCATAGAATTGCTGGTTCCAAGAATAGCCTGTATGGCTTACAAAAGCTCTTACTGATTCATTTTACTCTCTATACTAGTTCATCTTAGGGCCTCTCGTTCCTCACTGACATCACAGAAAGTGCCATAGGAAGTGATAGCCTAGCATTGTCATAAAGAGGGACAGAACAGGCATGAATATAGCATTGGAGAAAAAAGCAGAAGGCGATCAAGAGATTTTTTTCAAACAGTTCCATTTGAAAAGGTACAGACATTATTCTAAAGGAAAAAAGCAATGTGATGTAAAAAAGGAGAAGAGGTCATGCTCAAACAAATGAACATCCTCTTCCCTTAGTTCTTTTGGCTTAAATTTACTTCATACAGAAAACCAGACTAAAATGAGCCATTAGACCTTTCCCTGATTACTTTTAACTCTAAAAAATGAACACCAATTTATGGTTTCCTTTACTACCAGTGGAAAAGTTTAACTGTTGACTTCCAAAACTTGTCGTGGATTCTGTGTCAAAAATAACCCTAACTTGCCTTTTCAATTCTCTGTCCCTGGGGAGGAATTAGATTTCCTCAGCAATGATCACTCCCAACAGTCTACTACAGAAGAATAGATTTAAGTGATTAGAGCTAGAAAATAAAACCCAGGGGGAAAAAATGGTCACATTAAAAGGTAGATAAATTAACATTAACTTGAATTTCAAGAGTAGAATTAGAAGAGTAAATCATAGCCTTTCACATTTGAAGAATATTAAGGTTCTGATGCCCGTGTTTCCATTGATACTTCTCTGGAGAATGGAGAAACCTTTCAGCAGTAAAGCTATTTGCCTAAGGGGTATTTTGAAAGCATATCTTAGTTTTTGCTGTAAAAATGAACAATGTTGTCTCTTTAGCACTGTGAGTTGAGATTAATACTATCAGTCTAAATATCTGCTGGTGATTCATAGAGGGGGCTATAGAAATTTATTAACTGCACTGCATTATGTGAGCTTGACTGTAGTTATTTTTATTCTAGGGATATGAGGATTGGCTAAGACACAGAGCTGACAATGAAGTCAACAAGAGCACTGTTTACATTATTGAAAATGCAAAACGTGTGAGAAAAGAGAGTGAAAAAATCAAGGTATTTTTGTAGTTCGATTTTTTAAATTGTGGTAAAACACAGCATTTTAGAATATACAATTGAGTATATTCGTGTTGTTATGCAACCGTCAACACTTTTGAGTTCCAGAACATTTTCATCACTCCAGAAGGTAACCCCCATGGACGTTAAGTCGTCATACCACATCCCTCCCTCCCCCAGGCCCTGGCAACCACTAATCCTCTTTCTGTCTCTATGGATTTACCTATTCTAGAATATTTCATATAAATGGAATCCAACACTGTGTGGCCTTTTGTGTCTGCCTTCTCTCACTTACTGCAATGTTCTCAAGGTCTCTTCTTACTGTAGCATATATTAGTAAATCCTGCTTTTTATGGCTAAATATCCCTTCGTACGGTTACACCACCTTTGCTTTATCCATTCATCAGTTGATGGACATTTGGGGGGTTTTCCACCTGTTGGCTTTTAGGAACATTGCTGATATGAATATTCACGGTCAAGTTTTTGTTTGATCACCTATTTTCAGATCTTTGCAGTATATACTTGGTAGAATCACTACATGATATGGTAGTTCTGTGTTCAACTTTTTCATGAACCACCAAGTTGTTTTCCACAGCAGCTGTGCCATTTTACATTCCACCAGCAATGTAAGAGAATGCCAAGATAGTATCATCTTTTACTACCAGCCAAGTTCTTTTTTATTTATTTTATTTTTTAAAGATTTTATTTATTTGACAGAGATCACAAGGAGGCAGAGAGGGAAGCAGGAGGGGTGGGGGAAGCAGGCTCCCCACGGAGCAGAGAGCCCGGTGCAGGGCTCGATCCCAGAATCCTGGGATCATGACCTGAGCCCAAGGAAGAGGCATTAATCCACTAAGCCACCCAGGTGCCCCCAAGTTCTTTTTGAATCCAAATTAATCATTGTTGATTATTACCTAATAAGATCCCTGTCAATAAGATTTTAGACCTCTCCACATCAAATAATCTTTTTTGTTCCCAACAGATAATATTTTAATTAATAATATACTGTACTTTTTTAGAGCCGTTTTGTGTTCACAGCAAAATTGAGGAAAGTACAGATTTCACATATACCCCCCCTTTCCCATGTATATACAACTTCCCTCAGTGTTCCATAGCGGTATTTTTGTTGCAATCCATGAACCTACACTGGGACATCATTATTACCCAATGTCCATAAGTTTTCATTAGGGTTCAGTCTTGTTCCAAATTCAGTGGCGTTACACAAATGTCTAATGACAAGGATTCACTAGTATCAGGTAGAATCGCTTCACTGCTCTAAACATCCTTTATATATGCTTTGTCTCGTCCTGGCAACCCCAGGTCACCACTAATCTTTTTACTCGATAGTTTTGCTTTTCCGTAATATTATACTGTTAGAATCATGTATGGTATGATAGTATGTAGCCTTTTCAGATTGGCTTTTTTTTTTTTAGATTCATTCATTCATTCATTCATTTATGGGGGGGGGGGGGAGAGAAAATAAGAGAGGAGTGGGTCAGAGGGAGAAGCAGACTTCCCACTGAGGAGGGAGCCCGATGTTGGGCTTGATCGATCATGACCAGAGCCGAAGGCAGTTGCCCAACCAGCTGAGCCACCCAGGCGCCCCAGATTGGCTTCTTCAACTTAACAATACACATTTAAGTTTATTATGCCATGTCTTTTCATGTCTCAATGTCTCATTTCTTGTTGGCGCTTAATAATCCATTGTCTAGGTGGAACAGTTTATATATCCGTTCCCTTTTTTTTTTAGATTTTATTTATTTATTTGACAGAGATCAGAAGTCAGCAGAGAGGCAGGCCGAGAGAGAGGAGGAAGCAGGCTCCCCGCTGAGCAGAGAGCCTCATTTGGGGCTCAATCCCAGGACCCTGGGACCATGACCTGAGCCAAAGGCAGAGGCTTTAACCCACTGAGCTACCCAGGCGCCCCCGTTTACTTTTTTTAAAAAATATTTTATTTATTTATTTGACAGAGATGACAAGTAGGCAGAGAGGCAGGCAGAGAGAGAGAGGAGGAAGCAGGCTCCCTGCTGAGCAGAGAGCCCGATGCGGGGCTCGATCCCAGGACCCTGAGATCACGACCCAAGCAGAAGGCAGAGGCTTCAACCCACTGAGCCATGCTGGTGCCCCTCCATTCACTCTCTGAGAGACATCTTGGTTGCTTCCAGGTTGTGGCAATCATGGACAAGGCTGCTATAAACATGTATATGTGAGTTCTTTTTTTTTTTTAAGTATGTTTTTTAAATTTTATTTATTTATTTGACAGAGAGATCACAAATAGGCATAGAGGCAGGCAGAGAGGCGGAAGGAAGCAGGTTCCCTGCCGTGCAGAGAGCCCGATCCCAGGACCCTGAGATCATGACCTGAGCCGAAGGCAGAGGCTTAACCCACTGAGGCACCCAAGTGCCCCATATTCGAGTTCTTGCATGGACATAAGATTTTAATTTATTTGGGTAAATATCAAGGAGTGTGCTTATTAGATTGTTTGGTAAAAGCGTGTTTAATTTTGTAAGAAGCTGCCAAGCTATCTCCAAAGAGGCTTTTCATTTTGCATTCCCATTGGCACCCAATGGGAGTTCCCTGTTCTCCACATCCTGGCCAACATTTGTTGTCAGTGTTTTGGGTTTTGGCAATTCTAATAGGTTTGTAGTGGTATCCCATTTTTGTTTTAATTTGCATTTCCCGAATGACATAACGGTGTTCATCATCTCGTCATATGCGTCCTTGATATCTGAATATCTTCTTTCATGAGGTTGTCTAGTCAAGTCTGTACCCATTGTTGAATCAGAGTGCTCATTTTCTTATTGTTGAGTTTTAAAAGTTTTTCTTTTTTTTTTTTTTAAAGGTTTAGTTTATTTATTTGACAGACAGAGATCACAGGTAGGCAGAGAGAAAGAGGGGGAAGCAGGCTCCCTGCTGAGCAGAGAGCCCGATGCGGGGCTCGATCCAGGACCCTGAGCCTTTAACCACTGAGCCACCCAGGCGCCCCTAAAAGTTTTTCTTAATATTTTAGTTAACAGCCTTTTATCAGATATGTCTTTTATAAATATTTTGTCCCAAAGTATTATTTTTTTAAATTTCAATTTGTTATTGTGATCAAAAAGCATATAACATTAAATTGAGCCTCTTAACCATTTTTTTTTTTAAAGTATGATCTCCATTTTATTTTTATTTTTTTTTCGGAGAACAGTTTTTCTTCATTGCTTAAGGACTTAGCTCCTTAACGTGGGCTTTGGTGGGGGTGGTGAGGTAACACCCACTGGTCTAAATTGGTGAGGGTGTCGGGTCCTTCCGTGCTTCAGGAGAGATTCTGGAATAGCCTGCTGGGAACAGCACAGCTTGGGCAGTAACGTAGTCTCACAGACAGCTTGGAACAGACATAGGTCTAGCAGACCTACTTGCTTTGGGAATGCCCCTGATGGCGGTGGTCTGTATTGTGGTCCGAATAACAAACTTCCCAATGGCCTTGACTTCGGCCCACAGCTACGCAGTTGGTACCCTGAATAGGCCGCACATGGCTACGGCCCTTTGTGACACAACCATTTTTCCTTCTTTTCTTGGTCATCTTGAAAGTAAGCCCCACAAGAGAACCCATCTTAACCATCTTAACCATTTTTTTGTTTTATTTTTTTGTAAGGATTTAGTTATTTGTGGGGGAGTTAGGGAGGAGCAGAGGGGGAGAATCTTAAAGGAGACTCCCTGCTGAGCATGGAGCCCAACAGCACAGGGCTCCATCCCGGCAGGCATGAGATCATGACCTGAGCTACAAGTCAGAGGTTTAACCGACTGAGCCACCTAGGCGCCCCTAAGATTTTATTGTTTTAAGAAATCTCTGCACCCATTGTGGGACTCGAACTCACAACCCCAAGACCAGGTGTCACATGCTCCACCAACTAAGCCAGCCAGGCATCCCCCTCATCTTAACTAACCATTTTTAGTGTACAGTCCAGTAGTGTTAATAAGTTTATTCACATTGTACAACAAATCTCTGGAATCTTTTCATTGTGTAACACTAAAACTTTATACCCATTAAACATGAGCTCCCCCTGTCCCCCAGCCCTTGGTAAACACCTTTCTATTTCCTATTTCTATGACCGACTACTTTTGAGAAATACTTCCTACGAATGGAATCATACAGCATTTATCCTTTTGTGCCTGGCTTATTTCACTTAGCATAATGTCTTCAGGGTTCATCCATGTTGTAGCATGTGACAGGAAGTCCCCTCTTAAGACTACATTATATTCCGTTTTGTGCGTATACTCCCTTTTCTTTATCAGTTCATCTGTTGATGGACATTTGGATTGCTTCCACCTCTTCAGAATGTAAATGATGCTGTGACAAACAAAGGTGTACAAATAACTCTTTGAGATCCTGCTTTAAATTACATTAGATATATACCCAGAAATAAAATTTCTTAATCATACGGTAATTCTGTTTTTGATTTTTCAAGAATCCTGCATACTCTTTTCCAAAATGGATATGTCATTTTATCTTTGCACTTAGAGTGTACAAGGGTTTCAACTTCTCCACCGCTTCTCTAGGGCTTGTTAGTTTCTGTTCTTTTGATGGTGGCCGTCCTAATGGGTTTAAAGTATCTCATCGTGGCTTTGACTTGGATTTCTGAAATGATTAGAGATGTGGAACATCTTTTCATGTGCTTTTTGGCCATTTGTGTATCATACTTGGAGAAATGTCTATTTGGATCCTTTACCCATTTTTTAATTTGTTGTTGAGTTGTAGAGTTCTCTTGTATATTCTGGACATTAACTCCTTATCAGATATATGATTGGCAAGTATTTTCTCCCATTCCTTAGGTTACCTTTTCATTCTGTTGATTATTTCCTTTGATGCAAAATTTTAAGTTTGATATATTCCCATTTCTTTCTCTTTTTCTTTCTTTCTTTCTTTTTTTTTTTTTTTTTTAAGTAAGCTGCACACCCGGTGTGGAGCCCAACACAGGGCCTGAGCTTACAACTCTGAAGTCAAGACCTGAACCAACATCGAGAGTTGGATGGACAGTTCACTGACTGAGCCACACAGGCACCCAGATATATTCCCGTTTCTAATGTTGATTTTTTTTTTCCTGTACTTTGGTATATGTCCAGGAAATTTTTATTGACTCCAACATCCTGAAACTTTTCCCTGATGTTCTTCCAGGAGTCTAAAAAGTTTAGGTCTTTTTATTTTTCTACAATTCTGTTTATTTATTTGAGAGAGAGATAGCATGAGCAGAAGGAGAGGGAGAGGGAGAAGCAGCCTCCCTTGCTAAGCAGGGAGCCCAGCATGGGCTCGATCCCAGGACCCCAAGATCATGACCTGAGCCAAAAGCACACATTTAACCAACTAAGCAACTCACTTGCCCTTTATAATTAGGTCTTTAATTCATTTTGAGTAATTTTTGTATGTGACGTAAGATAAGAGTCAAACCTCATTATTTGCATGTGGCTATCCAACTTTCCCAACACCATTTGTTGAAGAGACTATCATTTCCCTATTGCATAGTCTTGACACACTTGTTGAAAATCATTTGGTGGGGCACCTGGATGGCTCAGTGGGTTAAAGCCTCTGCCTTAGGCTCAGGTCGTGATCCCGGGGTCCTGGGATCGAGCCCCACATTGGGCTCTCTGCTCAGCAGGGAGCCTGCTCCCCCACCCCGCCTGCCTCTCTGTCTACTTGTGATCTCTGTCTGTCAAATAAATAAGTAAAATCTTTAAAAAAGAAAGAAAGAAAGAAAGAAAGAAAACATCATTTGGCCATACATGCAAGGTTTATTTATGGGCTGTCTCTTCATTGGTCTATATATTCATCTTTATGCAAGTACCATACCATCCTAATTACTGTTGCTTAGTAGTATGTTTTGAAATCTGGGACTGGGAAGACTCCCCAAGTTTGTTATTTTCAAGATCATTTTGGCTGTTTGGAGTCCTTGAGATTCCATATAAATTATAAGAATTTTTTTCTATGTCTGCAAAAAATGTCATTTACATATTGGTAGGAATTCCATTGAGTTTGCAGATTGCTGGAATGGTATAGGCATTTAAGCAGTCTGAAGTCTTGCAGCTCATGAACATGAAATGGCTTTCCTTTTATTTTTATTATCTTTGCTTTCTTTTAGCAATGCTTTGTAGCTTTCAATGTGCAAGTCTTTAACTTCTTTGGTTAAGTTTATTCCTTTTTTTTTTTTTAAAGATTTTATTTATCCATTTGACAGAGAGGCAGGCAGAGAGAGAGAGAGGGAAGCAGGCTCCCTCCGTGCAGAGAGCCGGATGCGGGACTCGATCCCAGGACCCTGAGATCATGACCCAAGCCGAAGGCATCGGCTTAACCCACTGAGCCACCCAGGCGCCCCTGGTTAAGTTTATTCCTAAGTATTTTTTCTTTTCTGATGCTATTGTAAAAAGAGTTTCCCTTTTTAATTTCCTTTTTGGATTGATCCTTGTTAGGATATAAAACCAACACTCAAACCAACACTCAAAATCAGTTGCATTTCTATATAAAATGCAATAAAAATTCAGTCTCCTCATTTCTGTATAAAATTCAACTGATTTTGAGTGTTGGTTTTATATCCTGCAGCTCTGTGTAATTCATATATTAATTCTAACAGGTTTTTGTGTGTGCGGAATCTAGAGTTTTTTATGTATAATATTATGTCATCTGCAAACCAGAATAATTTTAGTGCTTGTCCAACTTGTGTGCCTTTTTTTTGGTTTGGTGTAATTGCTCTGGCTAGAACATCAGTACAATATTGAATAGCCGTGCTGGGAGTGGATGTCCTTGCATTGTTCCTGATACTAGAGGAAAAGCTTTCACTCTTTCCTCACTGAGTCTGATATTAGCTGTGGGCTTTTCATATATGGCTTTTATTATGTTGAGGTCATTTTTTTTCCCCCTCTCTTTGTAGTTCATTGTTTTTATCATGAAAGAGTATTGAATTATGCCAAATGCTTTTTCTGCTTTGATTGAGATGATTATCTAGCTTTTGTCTGTTGTTATGTGTTGCATTACACCGATTGATTTTTGTGTATATCCTTTCATTCCCAAGGATATATCCCATTTGGTCATGGTGGGTGATCATTGTTAATGGGCTGTTGGATTTGGTTGGGTAGTATTTGTTCAGGACTTTTTTCATCCGTATTCATTGAAGACACTGGTCTGTAGTCTTTCTTTTACACTGTCTTTTCCTGGTAAAATGGTATCAGTAATTCAGGCCTTAATAGAACAAGTTTGGGAGTGCTCCTTCCTCTTGGAGTCTTCAGAAGAGCTTGAGAAGAATTGGTGTTATTCTTTAAATGTCTGGCATAATTCTCCTATGAGGTCATTTAGCCCTGGGTTTTCTTTTTGGGGAAGTTTTCAACTCCCGCTTCAATCTCACTAGCTTTGGGTCTGTTCAGATTTTTTATATCTTCGTGATTCAATGTTGGCAGGCTGTATGTTTCTAGGTATTTATCCATTTATTCGAAGTTATCCTACTTGTTGGCATACAGTTCTTTATAGGAGTCTCTTATAATCCTTTTTATTTCTATGGCATCAGATGTAAGGTCTTTTTTTAGCTATTTGAGGCTGTCATTTTTTTCTTAGTCTAAGGGCGTGTTGATTTTATTGATCTTCTAAGATATTATTATTTTTAAATATTTTATTTATTTATTTGACAGACAGAGATCACAAGTAGGCAGAGAGGCAGGCAGAGAGAGAGGAGGAAGCAGGCTCCCTGCTGAGCAAAGAGCCCGATGTGGGGCTCTATCCCAGGACCCTGAGATCATGACCTAAGTCGAAGGCAGTGGCTTAACCCACTGAGCCACCCAGGTGCCCCCAAGATATTATTTTTAAAAGACTATTTCTGTGTGAATATGGATTAAAATGTGTAAGGTAACAGAAATCAGATTCTCCAAAATAGGAAGAAGATGGGTAGAACAGAAAGAGAAGAGGGCAGGTGAAAATACCATTCCAGAATGATTTCAGGGTTGTGATAGGGATTCATTAAAAATGATACTTTCCTCCCTGTACTTTTATCAAGTATTAATCAGTGCTGAATTATTTCCTAAACACTGGGAATTGTTGGACATAAGTTCTCCATCTTACAGCAATAGGTATATTGTCTTGCATCTTCTTTTAGTAATAATGGGGAAAAAGCTACAGACTGGGAGAGTTACCTGAGATTGATAGAGAATGTCTTTCTATCACCCTTTTTTCTTCTCTGCATTTTCTGCATCCCATAGGGGAAGAGCCTCAGCTAGAGTGGTTAGGATCTGAAATTGCCAAACCCGTCTTAGAAATTCAGCTCGGTTGTTCAGCATAAGAACCAAATGCAGCCTAAGTGATCTATAGCATTAAATCTGTACCTCCCAGGGCACTAAGTAAAACTGTGAAACAAGTAAATGTTTCCCAAATCTGTCCCTTTCTCTTGTTTCCTCTCTCTGATTTAGCTGTCACCCCCACACATAGAAAGATACCCCCCCATCTTCCACCTTTTGTTCATCAGGCTTCTTTACCTTTGAGGCTGATCTCAACCAGGTACAATCTTAATTAAATCAGTTGATGCTATTGTGTGAAATGCTGTTTGATTCGGCCCATTCTGGAATATTTGTGGGTGGCAAGAAATGCCTATAAACTAAAAGTATCTAAATGTTTGATTGCTTGCCTGGGGAAATGGGTAGACTATTGTTGAATAAGAGAGTAACTTGGTGTGTACCCTCAGTACAGTGGAAATTTTTTGAAGGGTTTCAAAGCCAGGGAGCGACTTGCCGGAGAGGATAAGAACCTATATTAGGATGACAGTAGTAGAGCTGACAATAAAAATAGTAGTTAACATTTATATATAACATAAATATGCCAGGCATTGCCTTTCCCATTATATTAACTTATCTATTTTTTTTAAAGATTTTATTTATTTATTTATTTGACAGAGATCACAAGCAGGCAGAGAGGCAGGAGGGTTGGGGGTGGCAAGCAGGCTCCTCGCTGAGCAGAGAGCCCGATGCGGGGCTCGATCCCAGGACCCTGAGATCATGACCCAAGCGGAAGGCAGAGGGGGTAAAACTGAGGCACAGGAAAATTAAGAAACTTGTCCATGACGAGTAAGTGGAGGACCTGGGATTTGAAACAAGTTTGGATCATGAGTTGCGCCCAGAACCACAACTTTGTCTCACCTGTCTTAGGATTAAGCCAAATGGATATATTCAGGATATGTTTTGGAGGTATACTCATCAGGGCTCGATGTGTTGTACTGGGAGCAGGGAGGGAGAGAAAGAGGAAAAAAGATAAAGATAGCCTTCTTGGTTTTGGCCTGAGCAACTGAGTGAATTAAAGAGAGCTATGAAACAAAATGCTGGTAATTAAGAGGGAGAAGGCTGGGAGAAAAACAGGTTTGGTGATAGATGCAGGAGTGAAAGGGGCAATCAGAAATTCCATGTTAGCCGCGTTCATTTGGAGATACCTGTTAGACCTGCGGATGGAATTGTCAAGCCTGGAGCTTCGAGATGGTTGAACTGGCGATGGAAATTTGGATTTCATCAACATGTAGATGGCACATGGAGCCATGGGACTGAATCGAATCCTAGAACATAGAAAAGAGAGCTGACAAAGAGGACTTGAGGAATTCAAGGTAAAAGCGTGGCTCTTTGTAAGGAAGAGAGTATACGTTTTGGTGTTGGCAACACTGGAAGAGTTTCTTCAGGTTTTCTGATTATTGCCTTTTTTGTATCCAGTCTGCTGGTAAGTCCATGGAAGGACGTCTTTTTTTCTTTTCTAACTTTCCCTTTTGCCTTTTCTTATAGTTTCCATCTCTGCCCAAATTCTTTTTTTTTTTTTTAATTTTTATTTACTTATTTGACAGAAACCACAAGTAGGCAGAGAGGCAGGCAGAGAGAGGAGGAAGCAGGCTCCCTGCCAAGCAAAGAGCCTGATGCGGGGCTCGATCCCAGCACCCTGGGATCATGACCTGAGCCGAAGGCAGAGGCCTTAACCCGCCGAGCCAGCCAGGCGCCCCTCTGCCCAAATTCTTCATGTGCACATGTATGGTGTCTGCCTTTTCCACAAAATACTTTAATATCTTAATCATAGTTATTTTTATTTTTACATGCCTGTTTCATAATCCAAAATCTCAAAACATTTCCGGGACGGGTCCTGTGCTGACTCCTTTATATCTTGATGTTAGGTCATTTTGGTCTTGTGGTTTTTTTTTTTAATTGAATTTTGGACATTGTATGCAAAACAATGCTAGAGACCAAGGTAAACAATATTTCTGGTCTGCAACGGGCACACATCTCCTGTCAGCCCATGAATGTGTAGGTTCAGTCAGGCTAATGGGGAGTCGAGCTGGCTTCGGTGTTTGTTGTGGCCATAGCGGCTTTCAGTGCCCCACTGGAAATTCCAGTTCTGGGAGTGCTGGGTGTAGGGCGGGGGGGGGGGGGGCAGGGGGCCTTGCTCAGTATTCCTGTTCCTCGCCCCCAGGAGGAGAGGTAGATTGCTGTTTCTTATTATTATTCTTATTGCAAGTCTCCTGGGAGGAACAGAGTAATTTCTTTCTTTTTTTTTTTTTTTAAAGATTTTATTTATTGGGGCACCTGGGTGGCTCAGTGGGTTAAGCCTCTGCCTTCGGCTCAGGTCATGATCTCAGGGTCCTGGGATTGAGTCCCGTATTGGACTCTCTGCTCAGCGGGAAGCCTGCTTCCTCCTCTCTCTCTCTCTGCCTGCCTCTCTGCCTACTTGTGATCTCTGTCTGTCAAATAAATAAATAAAAATCTTTTTTAAAAAGGATTTTTATTTATTTATTTAATAGAGACACAGTGAGAGAGGGAACACAGGCAGGGGGAGTGGGGGAGAGAGAGAAGCAGGCTTCGAACTGAGTCCGATGTGAGGCTTGATCCCAGGACCCTGAGATCATGACCTGAGCTGAAGGCAGATGCTTAGCACTGAGCCACCCAGGTGTCCCCCAAACAGAGTGATTCCTTGGTCCTCCTGCTGGAGTCTCAGCATTAAGCAGGGTGCACGCACCTTTGCCTCACTCTGAATACCTTGTCTCAGAACTGCCACCTCCCTTCCAATGGCAGTTGAACTTCCCAGGCTGGCGCCCCGGTAGCCATGGGTTTTCTGTTCCATCCCCAGCAGCAGATGGTGTTGATTCTTTGTCTCCTCTAGCAGTGGTGACGTTTTCCTGAGACCAGCCGGGGAGGGCTTTTCTTGCCTTTCTCCCGGACATAGATGGGTTTTGCCTCAAGAGAGAGGGGGGTCCAGGATTATGGCATCTCTCACATCTATGTTGCAACCCATGCCAGTGGTTACGAGCCCCTCTTTTCTCTCAGGTTTACAGATTTCAGACTGTCACATTAGCTCCTACCAAGCCTTTAAGAATCGGTTCAAAAATCCACTTGTTTTCTTCTTCTGCCCTTTTATGGCAGTCATCGCTTGCTCCTGTGCCTTGTCAGTTGTGAAGCAGTTCGCTTCTCCTGTCTCTCCGCGGAAGGACTTTTCGCCCTTTGAAATTCAGTTCACTTGGTTGCCTCGCAACCTCAGCTTTCTGATGAACTAAAAAAACACATAATTTTGTAGATGATCTGGCGTTTTCTAATATTTATCATGAGGGATGGTGATGTTCTTTTGCTGCTTTTAACTTTGCTAAATGGAAACAGAGCCGCCGGTGAATGCTCCCGTGTACCCTGTTGTTCCCTTTCTTTAAAAAAGCCCTTCCCAGTTGAGGGAAATTGGCAGGGGAGGTGACCATGAGAGACTATGGACTCTGAAAAACAATCTGAGGGTCTTGAAGGGGCGGGGGGGTGGGAGGTCGGGGGAACCAGGTGGTGGGTATTAGGGAGGGCACGGACTGCATGGAGCACTGGGTGTGGTGCAAAAACATTGAATAGTGTTACGCTGAAAAGATATAAAAAAAATAAATTATTTTTTAAAGAAAGGCCCTTCCCACCTCTCCCCCACCCTTGTCTTAGGGTAAGGCTTGACCCCCTGAGCCTGGCCTGCCTGCCCTCTAAGGTCTGCCCTGTGGCCATGTCACCAGCCTCAACTTGCGCTCAAGGTACAGAACCTTCCCAGTTCATATCTGAGCAAAACATACGTGCTGTAGAAAAGATCGTCTCTTTGTGGTTTTTATGTGTTGCTGCCTAAGAATCATCTTCCATCCTTGAAGGAGCGTTTCCTTCTTTTAAGATGATTGAGGATTTTGATTGTTATTTCTCTTCTATGGATTTAATCATAGGTTGTGGTTTTATGCAAGCAACACAAGTGTTTATGTAAGTGAGAAAGGAAAGATCCAACAAAATATTATTTACAAATTAGTTCCGTTAATGATGCTATTGCTATTGGCTGCTGATTAAGATTGGCAAGAAAATAAAATTGTTCCCGAATAGGTCTTGAAATCCACATCTCTCTCTGCCAAATCATGTAGCAAATAGGAGGCAGGTGTGTGTCATTAATCCAGCGTTTCGGGACCGGTGTGGCCCGGTTCGTGTGCTAGGTACGGGCCCCCCCTGGTCACACCGGGGTGGGTTGTCTTCTGCCACAAGCATCTGAGGTGCTGCACAAAATTTTCTCCGGCACAGGATGAAAAAGTTTGGGAGGCCCTGAACTCTAGATGATTTCTTATGTCCTTTCCCAAAACTGTCAGGACTCTTGAGAGGTTGGGAGTACAGGAGTGGCCGTGTGTGTGTGAGAAGTATCAAGTGGTGAATCTGGGCCGGGTCCTCGGCGAACTGTTTCACCTGGGTCCTCCCTTCAGGCTCAAAGCAGTCCGGCGAGCGAGTTCTCATCACCTGAGGCACTCACCTGAGCTCATGGGGTGGCGCGGCGGAGCTGGGCCACAAAGTCAGGTTACAGAGTCCTACTCTGTAGGGCGCCTGGGTGGCTCAGTGGGTTGAGTGTCTGACTCTTGATTTCGGCTCAAGTCATGATCTCAGGGTCAGGAGATCGAGCCCCACATGGGGCTCGTGCTGAGCACGGAATCTGTGTGTCCCTCTCCCTCTGCTCCGCCCCCTGCACGCTCTCCCTCTCTCAAATACATAAATAAGTAACATCTTTAAGAAAAAGTTCCACCAGGGGCGCCTGGGTGGCTCAGTGGGTTCCACCGGGGGCGCCTGGGTGGCTCAGTGGGTTAAGGCCTCTGCCTTTGGCTCAGATCATGATCCCAGGGTTCTGGGATCGAGCCCCCCATCGGGCTCTCTGCTCAGCGGGGAGCCTGCTTCCCCCTCTCTCTCTGCTTTCCTCTCTGCCTGCTTATGATCTCTGTCTGTTCAATAAATAAATGAAATCTTAAAAAGAAAAGAAAAAGTTCTACCTTTTAACCATTACGACTTATTCCCTACATTTTAAATTATGTGCACTAGAAATGGTTCCTGATTTCTTCTCATGGTTTGCCTCTACTTGAGCTTTGGGTACTTGCTGAGAGGAAAGCATTTCCTGTGGCTGTATTAATGGAGTGTTCTGACTGCAGGATGAATGATTGGAAAGCGACCTGTTTGAAAATTATTTCTTTGTCAAATGTTATGGGAAAAGTAGATGCCTCTCCAGCTGGCTAAGTTTTTCCGAGCACTGAAGAAGGGCCTGGCACCCAACAGTAACAGCTGGTGTTAGCACAGGCAAAGAAAAGCATGTTGAAATACGCACGATGCGGAGTAGGACAGTGGCTGCCCAGTGTTCAGGAAGTGCTCAGGTCGAGACACGCAGATTTTCAGGATTGATTCATGAACTGACAGTGGTCATTGTCTTATCGAACAGCGGTGCCAAAAAACATCAGAGAGTAGACTGCTCCCAGGGTACTGAAATGGTTTCTTTGAAAGTAAAGTTCACTAATAAGGTAATCTGACAGCATCGGTCAGTTCTTGTGACCTTGCAGAGGATTCTGAATGTTGAATAATGTTCTTTTCATCATCTTTCCCATGGCGTGCGATGCTGAGACACTCCCTAGGAGCGGGAGGGGTCTCCTGCTACTGTTAAGGCTGCAGTTTGAGGTATAATGAATGCTTTGTTTGGAATTAAGAATATTTGTATTTCTTTTTCTCTCTCTGCTAGGTCGGTGATGTAGTAGAAGTACAGGCAGATGAAACCTTCCCCTGTGATCTCATTCTTCTGTCATCCTGCACTGGCGACGGAACCTGTTACGTGACTACAGCCAGTCTTGATGGGGAATCCAACTGCAAAGTAAGGGAGAGGAAACCTTGCCTCAACATCTCAAGCTCAGGGTAGTTAGTCATACAGGACTGCTTCCCACGGCTCCCAGTCTTTTATCTTGTTTTTTCCTATTTGTGCAAGTTTTGTATTTGAAAGCAGCTTTTATATAATTGTGTTTGAACGTCTAAGCAGTTACCCAACTTTAGGGAAAAGCGTGGTGTTCAGCGAAGAAAATCCATGTCCCAAATAAAAGCCACCACGTTTTCTGTAGCCCTGTTTGCATTGATATCGACATGTCCCATTTGATGTTTTCTTTGGGCTTTTTCAAGTGAATGTCGTTGTAGGCTTAAACTATGTAACTATAAAAATAACTTCCTGTACTCTAGCTGCCGATCTGTTTTTATTTTTAAAGTGATGATTTTCTTGAAAAAATGTTTATCATGGCATATAGGAACTCTATCTTGGAGTAGTTTGGTTGCTTTTTAAAAAATACTTAGGGTTTTGTTTGGCAAATGTTTGTTCATTGCAACTAGGAAGAATTATAAACGAGCTAAAGTAAGTTTGCTCAGATTGGAGGCTAACTTTGTTCCACAGTACTTAATGGCAATCCGTTCTTGGCCGTCGTCCAGAGCTCCACAGGGTATGAAGGTGTATCCTCTCTATGCTGTGTTTAAGGAAGGGCACTGATGTGCTCACCTCTGTGTGTATCCTTGAGGGGCTTTTCTCTGCTTGTTTTTTCCATCTGGAGTCGAGAACCAGAACTCAATATGTGAAACAGGAACTGCAATGCCTAGGAGATGACTAATTCCGTACTTCAAGGGCATGGTGATGAACTAGTGCTTTTAAACTGTTCGAAAGCAAAATTCAATTTGAGGAAATGTAAGGATAAAAATCAAGAAATCTTACCTAAAGATGCCCTAATAGGGGAAAAAGTTGTTTAGAGGAAGAAAACTTTTAAGTGGCTTCTTTGTTCAGTTTAGTTGATCCGATCAGATCTGCTAAAAAGTACATAGGTTTTCAAAATCAGGGGAGAGTTTTAAATAGAACTCAGGCAGTTCCGTAATATTCCCAGAAGACCATGCGACAGCTTTCCCTTCTGCATAAGTGGTGCAGTCTTGGAGTCTGTGTTAACCCTCCTTTGATGATTTATAAATGGGTTTATTGGCGCCTGCCTTGAGTTCTGGGTAAATCAAGTGCATAATATACACTAGTAGAATATGCCAACTGTTTGACTAAAGCAAAACACATCATATTGCTGCTCTTCCTATGAAATGTAGCCTCTTTGGGCATTTTCAATATGATTAATTATGCTATTTGTGTAGTGGAACTATTAATGAATTTTTTCTTTCAGTTGGCAAAATGTTAGCCTTCTTATGACCCAAAGGGTTATTTATGTTCAATTCATATGTATACATTGATACCGTGGTACCCTCTGGTGAACAAAATAACAGGGCTCAGTTCTATAAATAGGAGAAAAAGTAAATGGGTTAAGTTTTTCGTTGGGTTTTCCGTTAAGGATATGCATGCTACAAATGGAATTCTCTCTGCTGTCACTATCAGGGGAAGCTTTTAGTTTTTTCATTATCTTCTAAATCTCTTTGCAGTGAGGTTATCTTTCTAATTGTTTGTAATATATTCGAAGAATAATACCATAAAATTTAGTTAGTGGGAAACGTGCATCAATATTTGTATTATTCTGCCAAAGCCTCTTACAAAAAACATACTGTGTTGCCGGAATAAGGTGGGTGTACGATGATGAAAAGAATCCCTTTGTCTTGGTTTTGCTTTTTCTTCTGCTTTCCTCATCTAGACACATTATGCGGTACGGGACACCATTGCACTATGTACAGCTGAGTCCATTGATACCCTCCGAGCAGCAATTGAATGTGAGCAGCCGCAGCCGGACCTCTACAAGTAAGAATCCCCTGGTTGTGATCTGCCCTGTGCGATGGTCTGTTGACTCGGCCGCTCCTTGCCACCAGTATCATGAAGAGACCCGCCACTTTCCAGCCCTCCTTCGTTCGTGTTTTTATGAGCTGTTCTTTCCTTCTGGCAGAGAAATGAATCAAATCAGCCTTGTTCACTACCAGCCCAAGATAAATCACTGTAGGCCCAGACACCTTACCTGTGATTTTTCTTTTATTTTTGTTATTTGTAAACACGACCATCTATCGTGTTTTAAGATTATGTTACCCCGTAAGGCTGCTCTGTGAGATTCGTGTATTAATCAGAGTTAATGAAAACAAAAATAAGCCACTGGGTATGTCCTCCAACATTAAAGAGAGGAAGGGGATATGGGGCCACGCACTATCCTTTTTTATGAGGATTATGCTGAACTCAGTATTGCAAATAGGCTGCTTTTTGTCTACTGTGATTTCCTCTATTTTACTATACTTGGGCTTTCTGGAATAGACTTGCTGATGAACAGTCATTGTAGGTTCTCAGAAATTTGGCATTTGATTTTTTAAGACTGGTTAGTTTGGTTGATTAGAGCATGCTGTTGATAAGGATAGAGTAACAAGTTTTATCCCCACGTGGGCCAGTTAATCTCATTCTGTTCCCTCTTACAGATGGCCTCAATTACCCGTGCCAGGCATCTTGTTAACGAATTCTGTTGGTCATAATGGGGGGCCAAATGGTTGGATGTAGCTTAACACCAGCGCACAGTAGTGGAAAAACAGAGTCTTCATCCCACTACAAGAACGGTGCCTTCCCTCCTTCCCATCATTCCTGAGAGTAGGAACTAGGACCATAAAACAAAACAGCTGTTCCCTGCCTTCAGGGATCTCAGACTTTGCAAGGCAGATAAATATTTATTAAAGCTAGGCCTATAGTACAGAGACATAATAGAACAGACTGAAACGCCCATGGAGTCACAGAAGAAGGGGTGGCCGATTCTGCCTGTGTTAGAGACCAGGATGCTTTTCTGCATGTTCACATGGCAGCTCCTAAATTTATTGGTTACCTTAAATATGAAGGAGAATTTTAGGGCAGGGAAGGTTATTCCTGATTTCTCTGGACTAGGCTGAGTGTCCTTGATTTGTGTCTTCAGAACACCTGTGCTTTCACAACCTGAGCCGTGATCATTTATTTACATTGTAATTGCCTGTTAACTTGTCTGCCTTTAGTGGGAGGAACATGTCTTTCTGGCTTCCTAGTGGGCCCCTAGCACCTACCACAGCACTGGCACAATTAACATGTGGTGAATAAATAAACAGACCATCATACTTTGTGTACATAGTAATCACAGTTCACTTTTTCTGAAAAACGATGATGCAAACTATAAAATATGCATAACTCTCTCTTGTTAAGGAGAGTTAGGCCGCCTTACCCCATTTTTTGAGAAATGCACATTATCGTGTGTCTAGCCATGTTAAGTGAGCAGATCAAGCTCGGTATTGTGATCAGCTGAATGAGAGAGGTTGGAAATTTCCGAGGTGGTCATTAGATGTTTGCCCCCTGAGACTCATGCAGTGGTTCTCAAAGGGTGATCTTGGGCCAGCACAGAGTCACCTGGAAACTTGTTGGGAATGCAGATTCTCACCTGAATCTAAAACTTGGGGGTGGGGCCCCAAAGTGCCCCGTTTAACAAGCACTCCGGTGGGTCTGGTGCACGCACAAGTGAAAAAAACACTGAACTAAGGGGTTTAAGTTGTGTGTTAGCACCAGCTCTCTTCACATGCATCCAGAATAGAGGGTAATTGTTTGTGGAACGGATAAATGAGCGGGAATGTTCTGTGCCTGCACAGTGCCAAGTAGACTCTGAAAATCAATTTTGAATCTTTGTGTTCTTATAACCCATACTATTATTTTTTAATTATATGAAAATATTACACATTGTGTTGATTCAGCATAACTTTTTTTCCCAGAAATATACTGGGTTTTTGTAGTTCATTCAGTCTTGCCTCTTTTGTATTATCTGTATCTTGATTCATTCCCATTTACGTGGTATATATAGATCTTTACCTTGATAGAGAAGACACATTTGCCATTATGTTCTTTTTGCAGGTTTGTTGGGCGAATCAATATCTATAGTAATAGTCTTGAGGCGGTTGCCAGGTTAGTTTGTCCTTCCTTTCATCTGTCCTTTTCGGGAGGAGGCGGGTATATTTCTCTTTAAAGCCCCTTAAAATACCTGGGGTGCCTGGGTGGCTCAGTGGGTTAAGCATCTGCCTTCGGCTCAGGTCATGATCCCTGGATCCTGGGATCGAGCCCCACATTCCTCTCTCTGCTTAGCGGGGGGCCTGCTTCCCCCTCTCTTTCTGCTTGCCTCTCTGCCTACTTGTGATCTCTGTCTGTCAAATAAATAAGTAAAATCTTTAAAAAAAAAAAGCCCTTTAAAATACCCCAATACTTCTCTGTATAGAAAAGGCTGGAGAGCTGAATAAACCTGGATTAACTAGCCGGCGTCCCAGTAGGCGGGTGGTGTTGCAAATGGTGTCTGAATTTGCAGAGCTCCGGGCCCTGGGGGGCCCACATCTGTTCTGGTTGTGCAGTGGCAGACTGTATTGGGGGGACACCTGGAGAGTGGTGGCTAAGGGAGAGTAAATGAGGGATAAGGCAGTAGATGAAAAGCCGAGAGAATTACCTGGACTGAAAGAAAATGAAGCGCTAATCATTTATAATGAACCAATTCAAATAAAAGGGCTGTTTTCTTCCCTCTTCTGTCATCCAGTTAATTACCTCAATTTTTCCACTTGGCCTTTATAGCCACGCTTAAAAGGAATTTAAATGCTGGCCGCCCAGTGATTGCCCCAAAGGCGGGTTTCCACTCTAAATATGTCAGTATGTCTTTCCACCTTGATGGCTGCTTTCCCAATCTTCTGTCACCTTTTCTTCCATTGCTTGCTGTCTGCCGCTCTGTACTGCTCTTGCTGTCTGTGAATCAGAATCCTTCTATCTGTGTGCCCCCCCTTTACCTCTGCGTGTTGCTGGCGACTCTTATGCTCTGCTTCCAACTGTGCTGTACCCTCAAGGAGGTTCAGAGGGAAAGATCTTTTAGCTCATCCTGGGGCGTAAGCATATGATCTAAGTGGAAAGATACATTCGGAACCCCTTGGAGATAGATGTGTATTAGGGCAAAATATGTCCCCAGAGTTGATGATGCTATATTTTTTGGGCTGTTTGGATAAGCTGTGTTCATTTTTCATTTAGGTCTCTGGGACCTGAGAATCTCTTGTTGAAAGGAGCTACACTAAAAAATACCAAGAAGATATATGGTGAACAGTTTTTAAGATCTCCTTGTCAGAAATATGCTTTGTAAAGCCTGTGCATAAATAGTGCATGTTACAAATTGGACATGGCAGATACTTGCCACTCAGTTTAAGCCTGTTTTTAGGTGTTAGGACTTTATAAGATGGTAAATAAACTATAAATATGACCATCGAGTACGTAGAATGAAAATTATAAATGATGCGTCAGCTGGTGACTAGACTCAGGTTAAGACACAGCTTGGTGGGAAGTCGGCTGGCGGTCATACTTGTGACCTAGTTTTCACTGTCTTCTTTTATGCCTTAGGAGTTGCTGTTTACACTGGGATGGAAACCAAAATGGCTTTGAACTACCAAGGGAAATCTCAGAAGCGTTCTGCTGTTGAAAAGTTAGTGTGCACCACAATCTCTTTGGTAGCGATTGAACTGTGATATAGTTAGTTTTTGGTAATTCCGAATAACAGCTGTTAACAAAGAAATAACGTCTGAGCAGCAACATGGCGGGACTCCTGTTAGCCTGTCTGCCTTGCACAGGAAGCAGTGATCTCCGAGCCGGGTGACTTACCTAAACTCATGTAGCTCTTCAAGGGCAAAGTCTATTTGAATTAGAATTTTGCTCCCTTTTGCTGCTGGATAGTGGTTTGGGGTCCTCTAGTTGCTGTATGTAAGGAAGTTCAACAATGTAGGTAATAGTCTCCTGCTAGAGCTTCAAGCCCGTTGTTCCAGCATGGACCTCACTGTCATTGCCAAGGATATACTGTGTATCAGTGGCACCCCCTCCATAGCCCTACTTGCAGATCCAAGGAGTCCACACTAAGTATGAGGATTTCACACTGGCTCTACTGCAAACCCTTAGAATTTAGGGAAATGGAAACAACCTACTCTTTCTTTAAGGGGTGAGTAGATACGGTCTATGCATGTGTGTGTCTCCTGTCACTTTTTAGGATCCTTCTTTTTTTTTTTTTTTTTTTTTTTTGGTAAGTGCATTAAGCTAGTCAGCCACTGCACTTGGTGAGCATTGGTGAGCAGCAAACAGGTCAGGAGGTCAGGGCTGGCTTTTCCACTTTACCAACTGAGCATAAGGCTTCTGCAGTGGTAACTGTGCTTACCCATCATCCACAGGAGAGGCTTTAGGAAACTGAATGGCTTAATTTTTACATGGTTGATATCTTATATAGTTTTTAAATCCATAATATCTTCTTTTTCAGATCCATTAATGCCTTCCTGATTGTGTATTTATTTCTGTTACTGACCAAAGCTGCAGTATGCACTACGCTAAAGTACGTTTGGCAAAGTACCCCATATAACGATGAACCTTGGTACAACCAAAAGACTCAGAAAGAGCGGGAATCCTTAAAGGTAATCAGTTTTATGCTGCAACTTTTAACTCTTGCTAAAAATTTTAACTCTCGCCCTTTGTGAGCGAGCCACCCTTTATTGAAATGTTATTTGGATAATGATACCTTTTGTTGGCTTCCGAGTTTTCTCAGGTTGTATGGTAGCCCCAAGCTGTTAGACATTTAAGAAGTTTTATAGGATTTTTTTCTTTTACTTTAGGCATCTGTGCTTATTTTTAGCTCTTTAGTTAAAGAGTTTGAAACAGCTGATCAAGAATCTCAGGTTATATGTCTCTGGCTGTACCCAAGAATCTGTGTGACTATACATGAGCTTGGAATGTGTCATAAATAGATGCCTACACAGAAACTTCGATCCTGTGTTTGTACTGGGGGGAAGGCAGAGAATTTAAGGAAGTGAAAAAGTGTTAAGAGGTACATTTACTGAAGTATAATGATAAAATTGGGGATGTTTTTCAAATGTTCTTTTCACATACTATGATGAGAACTTTGGCCAATGGGATAGTATCATTAGGAACTTCATAGCAACAGCAGTGCTTTTAGTATTGAAATAAAAAGAAAAGTTACCTGGTTCTTTATCTTGTACTTGTTGGCTAAAACTGTGTATCTGATCAGCACGAACTATTTCTTTTGTTTTAGGTTTTGAAGATGTTCACTGACTTCCTGTCATTTATGGTTCTGTTCAACTTTATCATACCTGTATCCATGTATGTCACGGTAGAAATGCAGAAATTCTTGGGCTCTTTCTTCATTTCATGGGATAAGGACTTTTATGATGAAGAAATTAATGAAGGAGCCCTGGTTAACACATCAGACCTTAATGAAGAACTTGGTCAGGTTAGAATGTATTTTTACTTGAAATAAGTTAATGTATTGAAAATATCTGTTCTTATACTCTAGCTTACCAATGTATGTGACCATTTCACGTTGGGAAATGTGATTCAGATATTCTTTTATCCAGGCATAGAACAAAGACAAGCAGTATTTTCATAGCTGTAGCATTCATTATCTTGTTGGCATTTTTGAGGAGTAGCCCACTTTATATATTAAATTTGAATGTGACGGAAATTTTCTTTACAACTCACCTGGCGATGTTGTTAGATTATGGGCTGTTGCTTTGGAACAGACACATGTAGTTGGTCTTCCTCAGCGTCTGTTACCAGGTGGGGATAGACTCTGGGGTGGTCAGTAAAACTATTCTATGACTGTGTTTTGTTCCATAAGCAGCATTGACTAGAGTTGTCCTGTTGATGTTGTCTTGGTACATTTTTGATCAGACAGAATACATTCCTAGCAAGCAGAGTTGTTAACTCCAGGGCAGGAATTTAAATGAAGTCAGAATGTGAGGGCATGTGCTCCTCAGAATGCTTTTTGCTTCATATACCAGTGTGGCCCAGGCTGTGGCCTCATTTCTAAGGCAGGTGCGTTTGTTCCCAGTGTGGTATGGTCTAGCTATAATTCTTCAAATGGTGACTTTGTAGGTGATTTTCTCATCAGTATTGAGAAAGTTCTTCCCTTTGTCTGGATGTACTGTGTGTCACGTAATGCTCTTCACAGGCTGGGGGAATTTTTTGGCTTTCATTTAACTTTCATGATATTTAGAATGTCAAGGCTGTGGAAATGTCATTTCTATGACTGGGAGATGCAAATTCGGTTAATGGAACTGTGCGGCTGGAACAGGGCCTCACACTTGTTTTAAATGGTGCCAAGTTGCATCTACGCCTCAAAACCCTCCCCCCGAATGTAGCCCCTCACAGCCCCCACTCTTTCTGTTCTTCACCCAGCCGTGCCTAGACCAGAGTACCATCTTAACAACTACAGGCACAAGGGGGAAAGGACACTCCAGATACCAGTTCTGTTGAGAGCTGACAACATGACTCCAGGATCCCAGACTGTGGAATCTGCATCCCACAGAGATACTGAGTCACCAAGGATAGAACAAGAATTGAATGAACAAATGCTTTTTTCCCTTAGATATTGTTCCCAGAAGATTCTTTTGAAGGTGACTTCAGCTGCCACAGCTGACCTTACTTAGCCTTTGTAAACCACTTTTAATCCAGGAACAGAGCTGTCTGAATAGAACTACTCTGGTCCCAATAAAAAGTATTGATTACAGCATTACTGCTTGAAAAAAAAAAAAACTGAGTTACAAGCCACCTCTGGTGAACTTTCCCTCCCTGACAGGTGATTTAGTTGAGTAAATCTACCTAGATCCAGTGCGTGGTTCACCTACCCAAGGATGAATGTGGCCAGAGCCCCAGGACACTGCAGATAGAGTGGCCATCATGCCGCATGTGACTCCTAACGCTGTCTAGAGACAGGAAGGATATCCAAGCCACGTGCCATTCAAATGAGATTCTTAAATCTTCCAGACCCCCACCTCAGCAGATTCCAAGTGGAAAGTAATCTTACTCCTATCATTCAGGCTGTATTCACACTGCAGAAAGCAAAGTAGAGCTTTGGGTAATGATCTGGTAAATTTGATCAGTGAAAAGAGACTAGAGTTTTCATTTCAGCCACCACTTCTTTCCCCTAACAAAACCTGCCTTTCTGGCTGGGACTGTCGTTTAGTCAAAGCACTGAGTTAATAGCCAGACCACCACTTTTATTTATATGGTGTAAAAACAACTTGCCTTCATTATCAGCTTATACGTGTGGAAACTACCTGAATGAAAATGCAAAGAAGTCTTGAAATAGTTCCCTAGGCCATTTACTATTCAGTGGACCAGTACGCACAAAATTGCGTGTAACCAGCTTTCTCCTTGATGAGTCATAATTTCAGATCTGTATGACTTTTTATGTTATAAAAAAGCAGTGTCAGTTAGGTCCCACTGATACCATTGCAAATACTTGCTTACTCTCTTTTAAAATGACCCACATTGAGGGGTGCCTGCATGGCTTAGTCAGTTGAATGGCCCTCTTGGTCTTGGCTCAGGTCTTGATCTCGGGGTCATGGGTTTGGGCCCCGCATTGGGCTCCGTGCTGGGCATGGAGCCTACTTTAAAAAAAATGACCCACACTGATATTTAAAAAATGGGAAGGTACATTTAGGACAGTGTTTGACTTGAGAAACAAAAAGAAGAGCAAGCAGCTGGGTGTCACAGTCTGTAGAGCAACCGACTCTTGGTCTTGGCTCAGGTCGTGAACTCCAGGTTGTGAGATCCAGCCCCAAATCTCTCGCCCTCGCCCTCTGCCCCTCCCACTTGTGTACATGCTCTCGAGCTTGCTCTTTCTCTCCCAACCCCCAAAATAAGTAAATCTGTAGAAAAAACGAAGTAGACTGTTCGGTTGGAAAAGGATGGAGTCTTTTAGGATCAGGCATCAGTCTTTTAGGCAACCAAATGGTTTCAATCCATCTTGAAAATATTTTGGGGTAGCCTCCTGCTTTACAGCCCCTTCAGGTCTTGCAGCGATGCCTAATGGTGTGTCTGGGTGTATACTCTGATTCCAGTAATTCAATCCCGCTGTTATGTATTAAACTTACGCTATATATCAAGAATATATTGATGGTACTGAGGTTACTATTACAGAGTATACATGAAACCCTCAAGTTGTTCACCATTCAGTGAGGAAAACATACATATCATATGTAACTACAGCAATGTGACGATAATTGATCAGAAAAAATAGGTCATGTGAGATGATGGAAAGAGTCCAGTACTGTGATTTTGGTCAAGGCAACAGCATCTATCTAATACCTTATAGTTTGTAAACATTTATTATTGTACTTTCTTTTCCAGTCTTTACAGCCTTGAGCGGCAGGCTTAGTTATTTCAGGTTAATATTTAAAGTTTACAGACTTGAGAATTTTCCAAGGTCACAAAGTTAGTAGGTGGTGAAGCCAAGACACCATTAAGTTGAATGATACGAAATTTTTGACCTACAAAAGAGGCATTTCCATACATTCATGAACGTTAGTTCAGGGCTCTTTCCACCCTACAACAGCTGTCTCGCTTTAGGCTTTGCATCCATAAAATGATGAGTTTCAGCTTGCTTATAGGGAAGTGCCTTTCCAACAGCCTCAGACCTGCCACTAGAGAGGAAGAGGCTATCATGAGTTGGGCAAGCAAGCAGCCTCTCACTCTTTAGCCCTTTTTAGTAACAGCTGATCGTCTCCTCCCCCTTGGCCAAGTACAGGGCATGTATTAGAGCAGTGATTCTCAAAGTACAATCCCTGGATAGGCAGCATCAGCATCACCTAGGAACTTCATTAGAAATGTCCATTACCTAGCGCTGCCCTAGAGCGCTGAATCAGAAGCTGGGGAAACAGAGGCCAGCAATCGGAGTTTTAACAAGCCCTCCCAGTGAGAGTGATGCACACTACAATTTGATATTGACCATGTCAGGGTATAGTTTGTTGGCCTTATACCTGCGAGATCAGTTCTACACAGATCCATACTGCACAGAACATTCTGCATAGGGAAACAATTGCACGATGTATTTTTTTTTTTAAACTACCACCTTTGGCACTTTCTAAGATTTCTAAGTGGTTTAATGCTGATCCAAATGTAAGAGGCGCAGTAACCCGGGAGAACCTTCAGGGGAAAATGATGGTAAACAATTTTGATCAAAAAAGAAGTCCCAAAGAGTTTTATTTGAACTGGAAAAATCTAGACGATACAGGAATAATAGCACTTGAATTAATTTAAAGGGAGAATTCAAACTTGGCTGGTTAACAGAGCAAAAAAAGGAAGATTGAAATGCTATATTTGTGCCAGTGCTGCTACCGTGAAAGGCTTTGAAAAATAATTAGAAAGCAACTACTGCTGGAGTCCATCTCTTTCTCCCTTACATAATGAAAACCTTCATCTTGTGCTTATGCTTGTTCCTGTCAGCCCATAATTTTAACTATTTAAGCATAAATTGCCAAAAAGGAGGGTAAAATTGTGGGTTTCCAAAAGCCAGATGTTATAAATAGAAGAGATAAAAACTGAGATAAAATGGAAATGCTCAAAATGGTTTATTTGGCATGGAAAATTTATTTCATCGCTTACTTTTTCCATTATTTATGAAAGAATGCTTATATTATACTTTTTTTTTTGCTTATATTTTAACCTATTATTATAAACTGTTTTTTTTTAACTTGGAAACTTTTTTCAGGAGTATCTAAAAATATACACAGTGTGTGGAAAGAAACTTCAATTACGTTTTTGAACATTAAAGACTTCCTGTGTCTCCTAATTAAGTAACTTGATATTATTATTTTCCCTAACCATCCATACTCTTTGATTCTATCTGCAGTATATAACACAGTGCATTTTACTTCAATCCAGTATATTCATCAAAAATTTTACTTTTCAAGGAAAAGCTTTGTTACATCGCAGTAAATTTAAGTTCCTCTCAAATATTTTTCTGTGAGTTGCACGCACACGCACGCGTGTGTGTAAAAGGGTCAGTCTATTCTTACTTCCCACTTAAAAAATGGACTTTTATTTTAGAACTTCTTTACATCAAAATAGATAAGTAATCAACTGAAAGTTTCTTAGTTTGATAAAATAGCCACATTTTTCTTATTAATCTTCTGTATTTGAGCACGTCTACCTTGGACATGTGATACTATTTCACTGCCTTTAAAAATACTTGTTGGAGGGCGTCTGGCTGGCTTAGTCAGTGGAGCCTGCGGCTCTTGAATTTGGCATTGTGAGTTTGAACCCCACATGTGGTATGGAGTTTACTTAAATTTTTTTTAAAAGATTTTTATTTATTTATTTGACAGACAGAGATTACAAGCAGGTAGAGAAGCAGGCAGAGAGAGAGAGAGGAGGAAGCAGGCTCCCTGCTTGAGCAGAGAGCCCAATGTGGGGCTGGATCCCAGGACCCTGAGATCATGACCTGAGTCGAAGGCAGAGGCTTTAACCCACTGAGCCACCCAGGCGCCCCTTAAATTTTTTTTTTAATTAAAAAAAAGTTCTTACTCATTTGCCACTCTTTTTGTAATAGTGCTTTTGTAATTAACCTGACATTTGACGAGAAGTCTTAGAGACCGAGCTAAGCTACGGATAGGAGAAGAGTCCCGCCTTACAGCCTAAGGAAAACTTAGTCACGCTGAAGGAGGTTACACCGCCTCTGTTTGTGTCCTTGTTTTTAGGTGGACTATATATTCACAGACAAGACTGGAACGCTCACTGAAAATAGCATGGAATTCATTGAGTGCTGCATAGATGGACACAAATACAAAGGTGCAGCGCAGGACACTGATGGTCTCTCACAGACTGATGGACCCTTAACGTATTTTGACAAAGCAGATAAGGTGGCATTTTCCGAATTACATTTTCCCCGGAGACATCCTTCTGTGTGTGCATGTGCTAACTTCGCGTAGTAGAAATAAGAGCTCGGAGTGCATGACACGACTTTGGAATAACCCTTTGCTTTTTTGACTTCAGCTTCCCTGCTTCACTAACACCTCCGGAGATCGTTAATAAGCAGCATTTACAAATAGGGAGGGGTGTGGAAAACGGCTTCGGGGCAAAACTTTCGCTTGTCTGTCTGTCTGATCGTAATTCTTGATGCTTTGTCTTTAAAAATATGAGCTGCTCCGAGAGTGAAGTCTTTTTCAGTCATTCAAGTCCCAGGAGTGTCTAGACATTAAATGAACCCAAGTTTCCCTGCACCTGAGCTATCGCCAGATTGTGAATTGGATACTGAATGAGCTCTTTCAGGCCATAAAGAATTCACCGATTTAGTATTCGGTGGCAGCACGGTAGCCTGAATGAGCGAACACAGCCCCTAGGGTATGTTAGCTGAGACCCGGGGATGCTGTCAGCTACAAGGGAGGATATAGAGCTCATCTGAGTATTAGGGATTTAGAAATTTCGGCTACTCGGTTTGCTGGCGGTTATAACACTTTCTCACATTAATACCTTCTCTCTGTTCGCTGACTACCAGGTGATCAAAGGGAAAATAACGGAGTCATTTTTCTGTTACTGTTCAACAGAACCGAGAAGAGCTCTTTCTGCGTGCCTTGTGCTTATGTCACACTGTAGAAGTTAAAACAAATGATACTGTTGATGGGCCTACGGAATCAGCTGCATTAACGTACATGTCCTCCTCACCAGATGAGATCGCTTTGGTGAAAGGAGCTAAAAAGTAAGCACTTCTGTTAGGTTGGGCGAATAAATTCTGGAGACGTGCCGGACAGCGTGGTACCCGTCGTTAACAACACAGTGGCTTGCACTTCAGAGTCTGGTGAGAGGGGAGAGAGCTCATGTTAAGTGCGCTTTACCACAAACAACAGAACACCGCTGGGGCCCACGGAAGCTTCGAGAGTGGTTGGATAGGTTTCTTACCTCGCTTGTGGTAATGATCTCACAGGTGTTTGCACGTGTCCAAACTTCTCAAATTCCTCACGTTAAATAGGTATAGTTCTTTGTATATCAGTCATACCTCAAGAAGGCTGTCTTAAAAACTCTGAGGTAAGTTGTAGAGAAGTACATGAGCAATTTTGAAGAGTTTAAAAAAAAAAAAGTAGTAAGCACTGCTTGTACTTCTCCTGAGAACATGAAATCACAGGAGGACTAGAGTTGTTTTTTCCTCTGCTCCAATAACCTTATCTTATAAATATTCTTTAATAAAAAGCCGAAATGCTTTCTCTGAAAGTTTGTGAAAAATTCCCCAAACCTAGCCAATTAAGACCAAAAAGAAAATAGCAATGCGTAGGTATGACTTGCATTACTGTTGATAAATACCAACCGGAAGTCCAAATGTTCATATTATATTCTGCAAATTCTGCAACAGTGGCCACTTTCTGTACAACACATGCTATTTCTGAAGCGCTCTCAGCCGTTTTGACGTCACTTTGTAACCGACAGTCCTGTATTACCCTTGAGGCCTGAGATGATTAAGTGGTTAAAAGGTCACCCGATGTGTCTGCTACAGAATTGGAATTACAAATTGCCTCTTGATTACAAGTCGTGACTGGGCTTTGACTTCCTCTTTCCTGTCGTCTCAGCCAGTAAAGGGAAGTATAGTTATAGACTGTTTTGTGTTGTTTGTTTTTTTTTTCCACACAAAAGAGAAGAAAACAATAAGCAAGTGTGCCCCACTGCAAGGGAAAATTAATCATTCTTTAGAGATCCACAAAGGTCTTTTTGTTGCTTTTCGACAGGTATGGGTTCACATTTGTAGGAATTCGGAATGGCCATATGAGAGTAGAGAACCAAAGAAAAGAAATAGAAGAGTAAGTAGCGTGGTGTGTTTGATGTTTGTGACGTGTCAACCTTGGGTGGATTTTGGAAGGGCCCCTAAGGAAACTTCTTTCATCTATAAATGGATAAGACTCTGCTTTCCGGGTTGGAGTTTTATGTAAATGTAGCTGGGGTGGAAGACCTTTTTCTAGAGTGGTAGCAACTGGGACTTGAGGTGGAAATTACTCGTTTGGTTCACATGTGGGTCCAAGAGCCCAAATGAGAATCTGCCTGGACTTTCTGAAACACAGATGCTAATGTTAGGTCTCCAGCACACGCTGTAAGAAAAATCCATGAACTTATATGAAACCTTCTGCTGTCCAGAACCCAGCCAATCACTCTGGGATGGTGGGCTCAACCAGTCATAGAAGCTTTGGTGGCAGAAGCTGTCTTATTCTCCCCGACTCAAATGTGAGCCTCACAGCAAGTACCCTGAGGCAGCAGTATTTTGGATCTTTTTTTTTTTTTTCTCCTCCTACAGAGAGCCCAACGAACAAAACCGCCTTGGCTTAATAGCAGATTTTAATTAGGGTCTGTGATTAATTTGAATTCCTTCATCTGAACTTGAAATGTAATTATCTTATCTGACTTCTATTCTGGCCCCTAGCGTCTCAGGAGACCCATCTCAGAAACCTGCAATATGTGTAGATGTGTTTGGGGAGTGGGCCCCTTAGGGAAATGATGCTCAAAAGCCAGGCTAAGGCTCTTTGGCCTGACGACTGCCAGGACCCCCGGATCATGATTAGAGTCCAGATTCTAGCCAGTTCACAACAGCGCCCCCATCTGGTCGACACCAAATGATACGTTCCGTGTAGATCTCCTTCACACCTCGCAGAAAGGGTGCCCTGCCCACTCCCATCAAAAACAGGCTTCATAGTCGATGTTCTTAGGTCAACTACTTGCGTCCAAGTTGCTCATTTTCAAAAAATATTTCCCCATGTCTTTGTAATAATTAATCCTGTTTTCACTCTTCTGCCTTCTTTCATCCGATTTATTAGCCCAGTACAAATCTGATCATAGCATTCCACTGCTTGAACCCTACGGTGACTTCCTGTTGCTCGTAGGATAAAATTCCAAATCTCTGAAATGGACCACAATGTTCTCCGCCCCCAGTCCTTGCTTCCCACTCTGGCTGTGCCCCCACCAGCTAGATTTCAAGCTTCAGTGAACTATTTCTGCACATGCCTTTTTCTCTACCCACTATGCCAAGCCACCCTTTTTTCATCACGTCACTCCTACAGACCACAGCCGAGGCACTACCTCTTCCAGGAAGCCTTCCTTCAGATATCTTCTTTCTGGGCTCTCACATCTCCCCTGTGAGTTCCTTTATTCCAGTGTGTGGCTGATTGAGACGTAGTCCTTTCATTGCCCTCCGCCTCCCTTATCACATAATGAGCCTCTTGAGGGAAGGAACTCAGGCAGAGTTATATCTGTTTCCCAGTACCTAGCATTGTGCTCGACCCATAGTAAGCACCCCATCGACGATTAAAATAATTGGCAAGAGGGGACTATTTCTAGACCCCTCCAGAAATGGCTTGTCTGGCCAGCTCTTTGTCTGCCAGTCCTGTGTCCTCACTCTGTCCTTATCATTTGCAGTAATCTAATGGGAGGGCACAGATACCCCTTAACCAACGCTGGCATTTTCTGACACCACGTTCTAAGTGCAGAAAAATGTCAGAGTCCCAACGGAAAGCGACAGCTGTGCCCTCAGCCAGCAACCCTTACCACAAGGGGAGAATTCTATTCAGGATGTTTCTGTGGTGGGTTATTTTTCCCCAGTGTGGCCTAGGTATTTTCTCTTTCTCATTTTTCTCCTCATAAAGGTATGAACTTCTTCACACCTTAAACTTTGATGCTGTCCGTCGTCGTATGAGTGTCATTGTGAAGACTCAAGCAGGTATACATTTTTAAATAAAAACTTGACTTTTTCTCTTTTTCCATTTGTATATTTGTATGTTGATCAGTTATTTTAAGGAAGGAAAACATCTCATGTAGTAATAGATGACTACCTTAAAGTCATGCAAAGCAGTAGCTTTGCTGTGTACGCCTTAATGTGCTTATATAAGCACGTATGTTCTGTTTGCCAAATTGTCAGAGGCAGAGCCCTCATATGACAGTATATGCATTTTCTCGGAAACTGAACTCTACTCTTCAGTCCTGAGTGTCCAGGCAGAAACTGAAAGGGTGACTTTTTTATAACTCATGGTAATGACGAATCACCAGTAATGTCTGCATGCAGCAGCCCAGTCCAGCGGGATGGTTTGAGATTAACTAGCAGTAGAATTCTTGAGTATGGAGAGTTGCTGGCTCTCTGTGCTTCCCTTCCTCACTCCCCACTGCTTTATACTCCCAGGGAGCAGGCAGGCTAGGGATGACTAAGGACCAGATTGCTGGGAAAGGATGTGGTGGCTTCACTCCAGCATGCTGGGCTCTTTGTTTGATCAAGTGGGGAAGCTTGCCCTTGGCACTGGAACCGGTACCATCATCCCAGGGTTCCCCCGCATCCTTTGGAGGAGCCGTGGTAGCTGACATACCTTCTGCTTGGATAGAACCAGAGCCGTAGGGGAGCACTCCTGCCTTATTTGTGGGCTCCCAGATGCCTCTGTGTGTGTGTGTGTGTATGTGTGTGAGAGAGAGAGAGACAGACAGACAGACACGGAGAGAGAGAGAGAGACTGTGACTGTCTCTACATGGTTTTTCAAATTTTCCTTGATTTATATCCTAGTAACTTGCCTTTTAATTTTTTTTTTAAGATTTTATTTATTTATTTGACAGACAGAGATTATAAGTAGGCAGAGGCGGCGGTGGAGGGGGGGGGAAGCAGGCTCCCCGCTGAGCAGAGAGCCTAATGTGGGACTCGATCCCAGGACCCCGAGGTCATGACCTGGGCCGAAGGCAGAGGCTTAACCCACTGAGCCACCCAGGCGCCCCACTTTTAGTGTTAAATCTATCCCAGATTCCTTAGTGTGAGAATGGGAAGATACAAACAAACCCTGGAGGGAGCGTTTCCCCTTTATTCATACTTTGCAGTGTGACTGCCAGGTCATGAAATTGATTTCATTCTGTGAATGCCAAATTTGTCCTGTGGCTTTTAAACACAGTGTGGATGTGTGAGAGAAAATTAAAAGAGAAAACCACTTAACATTTGAGATATTTGGTGATCTTACCTGTCTGTATGTATGCACTTACACACTACTGCAAATGATGAGACATCTGAGGAAGTGGTCTGCCAAGGGCCTTGACCTCAGCTGCACTTCTTTTTAACTTCTTGAACTCAGCATTTTGCTTTATACAGATAAAGTGTCTTTTTTTTTTAAGATTTTTATTTATTTATTTGACAGAGATCACAAGTAGGCAGAGAGATAGGCAGAGAGGAGGAAGCAGGCTCCCTGCTGAGAGCAGAGCCCAATGCGGGGGTCTATCCCAGGACCCTGGGATCCTGACCTGAGCCGAAGGCAGAGGCTTTAACCCACTGAGCCACCCAGGCGGCCCGGAAAGTGTCTTTCTTAATGCTCAACGGCGACTCCTTTGCTGGTTGCATGGACTGACAGAAAGCCACACTTACACCTGCACTCTACAGTGCTATTTTCAAGTTTCCGGTACAAACTCCAAGCCACTGTCATTAAAGCAACCTCTGTAGTTCTTTCAAAATGATTTTTATTTTATTTGCACTTGGGTTTGGTCTTGACATCAGTAGAATGCCATGTGCACACTTTAAAACATGCTTGGCAACGTTTTCAAAGAGAATTCAGAAGGAGCTCCTTGACATAAGTACAGTCTCCCATGATTCCCTGAAAGGAAGTACACTTTAGCAGAGGAACTTGTTGTGCGCTCTTGAGTTATCTGTGTCCATGCTGGTCTTCAGAGGTAATGGGCATTGTCTTGCGAGAGTGAAGGTCGAGATGGCTCATCCCAGAATCCACAGTAGCTGAGTGGGAGAGGCCACCTTAATAGTTCCTGTTATTAGGGGCGCCTGAGTGGCTCAGTGGGCTAAAGCCTCTGCCTTCGGCTCAGGTCATGATCCCAGTGGGATCCAGCCCCACATCGGGTTCTCTGCTCAGCATGGAGCCTGCTTCCCTTCCTCTCTCTCTCTGCCTGCCTCTCTGCCTACTTGTGATCTCTCTCTGTCAAATAAATAAATACAGTCTTTTAAAAAAGTAGTTCCTGTTATTAAAATCCCAATACCAGTCTTAAAATTCTAAGTTGAGCCCTTGGTTTTTTGCTTATTTTAGGAGACATCCTTCTCTTTTGTAAAGGAGCAGACTCAGCGGTCTTCCCCAGGGTGCAAAATCATGAAATTGAGTTAACGAAAGCCCATGTGGAACGTAATGCCATGGTGAGCCTACATCCTTCTAGAAATGCTACAGATGACTGTTTGATGGGATTTCTATTTAAATGTTTAAATGAATTTTAGCTTCTTTTTTTTTAAGATTTTATTTATCAGAGAGGGAGGGGGAGAGAGCGAGCACAGGCAGACATAATGGCAGGCAGAGGCAGAGGGAGAAGCAGGCTCCCCGCCGAGCAAGGAGCCCGATGTGGGACTCGATCCCAGGACGCTGGGATCATGACCTGAGCCGAAGGCAGCTGCTTAACCCACTGAGCCACCCAGGCGTCCCTGAATTTTAGCTTCTTTTTTATAGTCGATTTTTATATTGGGGGATTTAGTAATACTGTTTTCCTTACTGTAATGTAAAACGTTATCCTGGAGCAAATTTCTGTGCAGAATTTGCAGACTTGAAGACTTTTCAAGAATCTTTCATTTATATTCTGCTTTCTTTTCTTTAAGAGCTAGTATTTTGTTATTCTGAACCTATTTGAATGCTACCTGTTTACTTGCAATCTGTTAGTGGTTTTTTTTAACTAAACATATATCAGGATTTCTTTGTACAGTGAAATGATATTTGAAGGGACTGTGCAATTTTTCTCCCAATTCCTTGGATAACTAGAGATCTTTATTTCTAGGACGGATATCGGACACTTTGTGTAGCCTTCAAAGAAATCACTCCAGATGATTATGAAAGAATTAACAGACAGCTCATAGAGGCAAAAATGGCCCTACAAGACAGAGAAGAAAAAATGGAAAAAGTTTTTGATGATATTGAAACAAACATGAATTTAATTGGAGCCACTGCAGTGGAAGACAAGTAATTAGAAAATGATATTCTTGTCATTTTAATGACCATTTAGAGTGGTTTCTGTCCAGATTGGTAATTTTATTCTCAAATTTTGAAATCTTCTATTCAGATCTGTTGCTAGACCAGACTTTGAACCATCCGTGAGAATTAATTTTTTTTTAAGTGAAATATTTGTGGCTTAGAAGAATGATTCTGTCATCTCGAGATCTTTTGCATGTTTACACCTTGAATTTCCTATTTTACAAATATCTGCATAAGTCTCATGATATATTGAGAGCTTTGTGCTAGAGGCATCCTTTGAGCTGGTGCCCGATAGAATTGATAAGGTTTTGGCAGACAGAAATGAACGGAAAGGAAATTCGAGTTAGAGCAAATAACGTGAGAGCTCATTCGAGCCTGGTTCAGCAGGCTAGAGCATGTTTTTGCATACTTTCAAATAATTTGTTTTAACTCTCCAGGCTTAGCTGCACTAGACAGGATTGGAGGGCTCTATCGTTGATCTGTCTGAAAGAATACATTTTAGACTCTTAATATTTTAGGAGCTTTTAGGAAATTATAAATGCAAATTTATGAGACTTAGCCAAAAAAAAAAAAAAAAAGTTTTATCTATATACATTTTTTTTTCAGCCACATTGGAAGATTTTGAAATTTTAATGGGATTCATTTAGTCTAATATCTTTCTCATTCCCTGACCAAAGGGAGCTCAAAGAAAGTAGTATTCTCTCCGTGCCTTTTGGATTTATGCCTAAATTCTCTCTGGGGCTGATTGGCTTTCCTGTTCTCAGAGCTGCTCAGCAAGGGGGATTCACTAACGTCCCTCGACACGGCACTAGAATGCCCTTTCCGTTTTGCCCCTTGTCAAGTATTTGTATGCTGAGATATAAAATTTAATGAAATAAAGTGACAGTGAATGAGAACATGCGGTGAGTTCATGAGATTTTAGCTACGAGGGAGGAGTCTCCATTCTGCCAGTGGATACCAGTTGCCTAAAGAGAGGTCGTTAACTTTTCCAAACCTCCCTGCTGGAAAGTCATGTTAGTCAGACCACGCCAGAGATCGCACTCCCCGAAAGAGTAGGGGGTGTGGAGGGAGGCCAGCGGATAACGTCCGGACTCCAGAATGGCCGTGGGTTATAGGACTGCTCTTGCGAGCCTTCTTGCAGGAATTTTTGAGGATAACAAGGGCTCCTTTTGTGCCCAGGCTGCAAGATGAAGCAGCTGAGACCATCGAAGCTCTGCACTCGGCCGGTCTGAAAGTCTGGGTGCTCACCGGCGACAAGATGGAGACGGCCAAGTCCACTTGTTATGCGTGCCGTCTCTTCCAGACCAGCACGGAGCTCTTGGAACTGACCACCAAAACCATCGAAGAAAGTGAAAGGAAAGAAGATCGGTTACATGAACTGTTGATAGAATATCGTAAGAAGTTGCTGCATGATTTTCCTAAAAGTACTAGAAGCCTTAAAAAGTAAGAAAGTGCATCGGTTTCTTATACTTAGGCATGGGTAGAAATGTAACTCCCGGCTGTTCGTGCGGAAGGCTGTTTTCTGTGATTGATCATTCTTTGTTTGCAGGTGTTTTATCCTTGTAAGTTAAAACCTTCCCTGAGGACTTGGCCAATGGCTCATTTGAGGTTATTTGGCACTTTCTGCGTCTCTTTTAATGTAAAAGAAAATCGTGTATTTCTCAAGATTTAGAAAAGTGGTTCAGTCTTTCGTGTTTAGGGTTTGGGGATTTAGCACTGATACCCTGGCCTGGTCCGTGTCAAGAAAAAACACTCCTTCTTGTGGCCTCTTAAATTGAACGCAGGGAACCCGGTCTCTAACAGTCGCCCTGTCATATGAGGTCCTAGAGCCGTTTTCTCTGTAGATTTTCAAGTCCCAGAACCGCGAAGGGAACCGAATACCTGTTAATAACATGACTTCAACTCTGCTTTCAACGAGCTGCTTGGGAAGAACTTGTAGGACTTAAGGGTCTTGAGAAAAACCTCTCATGCATAATAATTCCATGCCCAGAGATCACTGACCAAGGCTTAGCCTTGTCTAAACCAGTTTCTAGAATTTACTATGGCCATCAGCAAATCAACTGCCTCTTCTGGAATATGCCGCAGGATGTCCCCACGCTAAATCCAAAGACCCGTAGCTGAAAGTACTTTGCATTTTTTTGAGCATACCCTTTGTTTCAGGAACCGTATTTAGCACTTTATGTAATTATTCTCACTTGGTCTTCATCACAACCCAGTAAGGCTGTCTTATTTTCTTCACTTTACAGATAGTAAGGCTCAGAGAGATGCAGTAACTTACTCAAGATCACACAGCTAATAAGGGGGGGCGGGGAACGAGTCTGTCCAATTCCAGAGCCCAGGCTTTTTAACAACTATGCTCTCTTGGGACCCTTGTGTCTAGTGCATAAACAGGCTTTACAAATGTCTTCCCCGCGCTCATGAGGCTGTGGCCCATTCTGAACCAGCTCTTGTCCTCCTGGCACTTGGGCATCAGTGAGAGCAAACGCAGTCTTACGATTGCCGCTCATAAATGTTTTCTTCCTTTAGCCAAATGGTATGTAGAAAGGCAGTCCAGATTACATTTTACTCGTCCATATGTCTTAATCCGTTCCGGCTAACATAACAAAATGTTATGAGTGGCTCAAACAACAGAAACTTACTTCTATTTCTGGAGTCGAGTTCCGGCTTATAGAAAGCTACCTTCTCACTGTGTCTTTCCACGGCACAGAGAGATGAAGTCCTGGTGTCTCTTCTTACAAGGGCACTCATCTCGTGCCATGGGCTCCACTGTAGTGACTCCACCTCCCACAGGCCCCATCTCCAGACACCGCCCCGACTGGGGGTTCGAGCTTCAACATAGACTCGGAAAGGAGGGGAGACATGGAACACAGTATGGTCCATAGAACCATTGAGCGGCTCCGGGGCCCTTTTGTAAAGGCCAGGGCCTCTGAAAAACTGAACTCACCATCTCAGAACATTCCCTCTTGTGGTTCATCCGTTTGGAGTTGGGCCCAGACTTCCCTCAAGTTCTATAAGTAAGCATCAGACCCAGAATCCCTTTTGTTGCTTCTGCTTCTTTTGAGCAGCTCGTGCCTTGAATTCCCAAGGCCCTCTGCCAGATGAGCGGTTCTCCATTACATCCAGAATGAGGTCGCAGCGAACGCCTCAAATGACCTTTGCACCTTGCTTTCCTAGTGCACCCCAGCACCTTCTCTCCCCTCACCTCGTTCTGCCCAGTTCCGTTTCACTTTTGGTCCTCGGGCTGTTAGCTGTTTAGTACCTGGCTCGTTGTGCATATTCTCTCCCGAATACTTCTGTGCTCTCCCAGGGAAGATGAGTTAATGATTCTTCCCCTTCTTCCTGCGTGTCCTACTTAGACTTGATGCTTATAAATATTGCTGGATTTGTTAGGGAGGGAGCCACTGTTCTCTGAGTAGAGGAGCAAAGGAGAGCACATGATTGATATCTCTTTAATTAGTGAATAAAACATGCTTCTCAAATTATGAAGCAGAATATGGACAAGTAGAAAATACCGCAGTGTCAGTATACACCAAGGGAACGTGAAATGAGGAAGGAGGAGGCCCACGAGGCTCTCACCCCTCAGATGTTTGGTCCATTGGACAGCAGCTCCCTGATCACTAGAAGCTTGTCAGAAACGCAGAATCTCCTGTCCCACCATAAACCTAGTGAGTCCGAATCCACACTCGGACAAAAGTCTCAGAGGAGTTTTAACAAGATTCTCTAAAACCTTAAGCTTCAGGAAGCCTAAAATTAGACAACTGAATCAGTAATGAGATCGTGCTGTGTCTAATACTTCGACTGCACTGGTGCTCCAATGGCATCCAAGATTCCCCGAGAAAGATTGATTAATCGCTATTTTTTCCTAATTATGAAAAAATGAAATGTTAATTGGGAGAATTTTCTCAGTTGTCAGTTTTCTGCCCTATGGTTGTGATTTTTTTTTTCTTCTTAAGATCGATTGATTGATTTTAGAGACAGAGAGAGGGCATGCACGCCAGGGCAGGGAGGGGGGTTGGAGAGGGAGAGCAGAGCCAGACACGGGGTTCGCTCTCTGAGTTCATGACCTGAGCCGAAACCAAGAGTTGGTCACTTGATTCCTGGTCACTTGACCAGGAGCCCCTCCCATATTTTTTCTTAAGTAGTTGCACCTGTTTTGTTTGTAGTTCCTGGCACCTAATATCTCTTAGTCGTCCTGGCTATGCATGAGGACCACCTACAGAGCTTCCTAAAACATAAACCTATAAATTAACAAGCACTGGCAAAGATACTCTGAAATAATTCGTCTGGGAATAGACCTCAGGCATGGGCAATTTTTTAAAGCTGTCCCGATGATTCTAATGGGTATCATTACCAATCCAGTATAAAATGATACTGATTTAAGGAACATACATCATTATTATACGGGAGTTTTTAATGAACACTGTGTCTCTTAGGCTCTCCATCATTTTTGAGAAGCCAGGTTTGTTGACAGGTTTTGTCATTCAGAAAAAAATTCTTCTGTGATTTGTATACCCAAAGCCATTTTGTCTTTTTTCTTATATTATTAAGAAGTTTTCAGATTGGCGATTTGACTTCATATCAGAGTTTGACTGATTGATCTGTAATTTTCCACAGTTCGCCTTGAGTTTCTTACACAGAGACCAGCTGCTGAATGTCTGTTATTTTTAAACCTTTTAGAACTTAGAATCTATATGGGCAGCTCGAGTCTCAAAAGATGTCATGGAAAAGTCTCGCTTGTGCCATTGTTAGAGACAGTTGCTTCTCTACTGTTCATAGGTTTGGGAACCAGACTAATGATGGCCCTTATGCAGGACCCTCCTCTTTGTGGTTTTAAACACAATCAGGCTTCTAATCTCCTATGTGGGAGATTCAATTATAGCATTGTTTTTCTTTTCCAGAGCATGGACAGAACATCAGGAATACGGATTAATCATCGATGGCTCCACGTTGTCACTCATACTAAATTCTAGTCAAGACTCCAGTTCTAACAATTACAAAAGCATTTTCTTGCAGATCTGCATGAAGTGCACTGCTGTGCTCTGCTGCCGGATGGCGCCGTTACAGAAAGCCCAGGTAACCGGATAGGAGTTCGTGGTCCATTCTGGGGCTTTCTGTACACGTGTGTGCAAATGTTCACTTTCCTTTTGTTCCTTCTAAGAGCCCTTTCTACCTTATTACATCTTCCCAGACTGCTGCTTCTCCGCGGTCCAATTCAGAGGTCTGCCCACCAGTGTAAAGGGACCCCATGCTTCTTGTCCCCTCAAGCTGGCTGTCCAGTTCCTTCCTTGCCTTCCAGGCTTCTCTAATGAGTGCTTGGTGCGAGCTGCCTCCATCCCGCTGCCTCTCGCTCCCCTGGGACGTTAGCCCGTGTGTTCTGTCTTCCCGTCACGTCATCACGTCCGTTGGCTCGCCTGGAGGGGAGCGCTGACCTTGCCAAATCCGTCGCACTGACTTTTCTTGTCCTCTTTGTTTCTCTGCCACAGGTAACACTACCGGCCTGTCCTCCTTAAAACGTGCCTCCCTGAGTTTCTGTCTAGTCCACAATCTTGACTCTTTTTTTTTTTTTTTTTTTTTGTCCTACTTGGCAACCTAATGTCTTTATATTTTGTGTCATCTTCTCACTTCTCACTAATTATCGTTTTTCGCTGGGGCTAAGTCTTCCTTCTGCTTTTCACTTACAGCCTGCCTCTCTAAACACGAATTTCTAGGGCTCTCATTGGTAGTGTCTGGTACTGACTTTTCCTTTATGCGAAATCTCTTACCTCGAGCTGCCTGTTAGCTCCTATGGAATCCCCACTGTCATATTAAATTCCTGTGTCCAAGACAGATCTTAGAATTTTCTCCTTCAGGCCATGTTTTTCTCCCTTCTCTTCATTATTCTTGTCACCGGCACCACATTTTTTTTGCTCCCTAAGTCACCAAATGACCTCTGACCCTTCTCTTCTCATTCGCTCTGTATCTAGTCACTGTACCTTTTGTCATAGCTCTCATTCGGCTGCCGTCTTCCTAAACCTTCCATTCCATCCCAGTCCAAGTCCTGTGACTTCGCATGGACTCTGATTTAGCCTCCTTGTCAGTCTCCTGGCTTTCGCCCTTCCCGCTTCAATCTCTTGCCATGCTCCCAAATGAGTCTTGTTAAAACACCACTTCTCCCGTTATATATTCTTACTCAGATATTTTCATAGTCTCCTAGTCCCTGAGGACGAAGGGCAGGTGACTCTGGCATTCAGGCTCACCCCTGTTGGCCTTATCGTGTGTCTCTGCTCTGCGTCCACTGTCCCTCCCGCACCCAGCTGGAATCGTCCACTCCTCTTGCTTGTTTCCCTCTCTGTGTCGCTCGCACTTACTGTGCCCATGCCAGCTTCCACGTCTGGAATTCTCTCTGAAATCCTCTTGGTCTTAAAGAAATTGGACTCATAATTAAACCCGATTTAAGGGCCACCCCCCATAGGCCGTTTTGCCCAGCTCCTCCAGCCCCACATTGATCTGCCTCACCTTACTTTTTGGCTCTTGGTGCAGAGAACCTTAGAGTGTCAGTTCCAGACTTAGTGTTGCTTCTTCGTGTTCTTCGGCTGCTCGCTCGAGACCAGGGAATGGCTGTGTCCTTGATTTGTCCTTTACACAAACTCTGCTCCCTACTTCACACACGTGCACACGCGGCCCATCCTAATTTACGGTATTGTCTCTGCTTTCTTCTCATTCTCACTCCCCACCACGATCACGTGCTCCTCCTCTTTTTTCTTTTTTTTTTTTTCCTTCAACCTTCAGAGCCTTGGTTAGCCCCAATTGAGGAAGTCGATCCTGCCAGAACCGTCTCCACAGAAATCTGTCCCTTTAGTCAGAGGCTGTCTCTCTTTTATGATCTGTTGCTCGAATTGCTCACTGGGATTCTGGTTACTCCGCGGCCCAGGAGATACTTGAATTGCGGACCCCATACTGCTCCGAGCTGCTCCTGGCCAGGATACAGAGCCTCCCTGCAGCTCAGTCCTTGACCTGTTTTATCTCCTTCTCTGTAGTCCCGTCTTCTAAGCTGTCAACTGCTCCCCTGTCAGGCCCACGTAGGTGATTTTCCAGTCCCTTCTCCAGTCCAAATGCTTGGGCTTCTACTTCACTTCTCCAGCTGTTTACTGAACGTGCCTTCTTGGGTGTTGTCATAACCATCTCAACTCAACTTTCTTTAGAGCCCATCTTCTTTCTTGTCTTCTCCCGCATGGGTTACTGAGCTCACTGTACTTTTGGATTTCTAGATTCAGAGCCTTGAAATCTGTGGTGACTCCCCCATGCTTTACCCTCCCACGTGGTTTCGGTCACCAAATTCTGTCCATTTTCTGATACATTGTTTTTTTTTGTCTATTCTTTCTTGGCAGATGCAGGCGTTTAACAGTTCATTGAACTCCACCTGTAACTCGCCACCTAGCTTGGCTCTTTGCCCGCAATCTTGCTTTTTCTTCCTATTTCTCCTGCACCCTGCAACCACGTTCATATTCTCGCTCCCTGTTGATCTGGACCCGGATGTAGCGGTCCATGCCCTGTGTATGAAAACTCATTGATCTGGTCAAGCCTGTCTGTCTGCTGAGCATAGATTGTACTTACCCTCGCTGTGTGCCTTAGGTCATGCCATTCCCTGTCTCTGGAATACTCCTCGGGTCCCCAATTCCCCTTCCACGCAGATCTTCAACCATCGTTCATGATTTAGATAAAAATTACTCTTCCTTCTGTAAAGTCATTCCTGATGACTCGAGCATGTAGTATCCCCTCCCTTCTCTGCCATCTTGAGCCTTTTTATGTGGACAACTTAGACGATAATGTTACAATGTTACCCTTGGACAGGTACCTCACACTGTTAGTGTTTATCCTTAATCTGATTATCTAATATTCTTGTATTTATTCCCCGTGTCTGCTCGTCTGTTAGATGTTTCTTAAGGTGTGTGACCAGCCTTCTTTCTTGGATGTTTGCACATGACATTGCACATTGTATTGTGTGCAGTTGCAGCTGATCGATAAATAGGTTTTGGCACATTGATTTCTTTCGCATGAAGAGAAGTTCTTAATCCGGGTGACCTGGGGCTTGGTAAAAAATAAATAAATAAATAAAATAAAAAAAGAAAACAATTAGAAAAACCATGTTTACCTATCTAAATCTTTCATGATTTTATAGTCCACGACTATATATCTTTTCATCTTTCTACAAAGACGACCTTTAATCTTCTTAATCTATATTTTCAGGCAGGAGCTGTCAACCTTGCTAATTTTATCACCTTCCCTAGACCTTTCCTGGCTGCACTTTCTCTTCTTTGAGGTGCAAGTCATTGCTGCACAAGTTTCACAGGTGCAATTAGGTTAACCAGAATTGTAGCTCATCAAATACAAATTGAGTGTGGGTTCTTTAAGTTTGTCTTTGACTCATTTACAGATTGTTTTTGAGAGTCTCTAAAATTTTTTAAAAAGAACCAAGTTGTGGGGAGGGAATAGAGGAAATCTGGCATTTCACAGTAACAGCGTTTTTGTGTTACATGGAATTGGACGTGGGGGGTTTTGTACACTATTTAGTACAACTAAAACATAACTGGATTTTGTTTAAAGAAAAGACTGTGGGGTGGCTTAGCCTCGTGTCCGTTATTTTTAATCAGTCATGTTGAACATGGATTTTATTTATGCTAACTGGTGAAAGCAATTCTGAGGACAGAATTTCTGCAAGGCATTAGTTAGCTTCTGCATTATATACACTATTTTAAAGCTGCCAGATTCTAGACAGTTTTGAGGGGGGACGCATAAAGCGGTCGTTATCTAAAACGTGGGGTGGGAGGCCGGCTGCTTACCCAATATACCTCCACACGTGACTCCACCAGGAGATGATTTCTTTCATTCGCTACCTGCCACGAACACAGCAGTGAGCTGCATTGTGCCACCGACACATCTTGAAGAGACACTCCAGGAAGAGTGACAGGCTTTGTACACTTATCTCAGAACTTTCTGCACATCTCACTACCTTCAAGATGCCCGCATTTAAAAACGAAGCTACCTGTGGAAGAGATGAAATCATCGTGGGCATTGGGAGATTTAGTAAAGTGTAGCTGGCAGCTGGAAGGCTACCATTGGGGAAGTCCCTGGGAATATGGGAATGCACCAAAGGGAGTGGTTGTATCTGTAGGGAGTAGAGATGGAAAGGTTCTAGAAGCATCGTTCTCTCATTTCCCACGCCTATTCCAGTAACCCTATACATGTTACTTCAGATCAGCTTTCTGGTCTCCACTGTCCCACTCAACACATCATCTAAAAGGACACGTGAAGCAATGACAAAAGAGGGAAACAGGTTGGCCTCTAGTATAGGTAGGAGACAAGGTTCTCAGATACTTCCTGTATGCATAGAGCCCAAAACAAGGTGGGCACTGGTGTTACATTTAAAATGCTTCGTTCTTTTGCCTCTGAGAATTGAATTAAAGGCTGTTGTATGTAAGACGCACCGAGCACCTTTCTGTTTGTTTGCAAGTTCTCCATTTACAAGCATGAGTGCGGCATATGCCCACAATGTCGTAGTTCCACATTCTGGTTGACCTTTTCTGTACCTCTTTTGTATTTAATGTGTAGATTGTCAGAATGGTGAAGAACCTAAAAGGCAGCCCCATCACATTGTCGATAGGCGACGGTGCCAATGATGTTAGTATGATCTTGGAATCCCATGTGGGAATAGGTAAGAACCACCTAATGAAACGCTTACAGTTAACATGGTCTTCTCTTCGAGAGAGAAGTGTTGTGGTTACTCATCTTGAATTTTAATTTGGGAAAGATAATTATTCATTGAACGAACATCCTCATCTAACCTGTCCATCCCAAAGTCCTATCCATGGTGGGAACATAGCAATACCAAGTTAGAGGATATTTTTATATTAACCAGGTCAAGTGAATTTCCCAAACCTACTGGCAGTGCAAGTGATCATTTAGCTCTCACTTTGACAGCGGGCATGGTGTTACTGATTTTCTGCCCCTGGCCACATCGCCTACTTACATTGCTGCACTGTATCTTCTGAGATTCTTAATTGTTTGGGACTAAAAAATGACAGTTGGATGGCTGGTTTTCCACATGGCAGTATTCATGGGTGCTTTGGGCTGTGGTGTCGAATTTATGTGTTGGTGTGTAACAACAGCTTTTTCTACTGCCTGTACCATTTTTCCCCATGTCAGGGTGCTGCTAGGCAGCAATCCTAACACCCCAGCAAGCCTTTTTTTTTTTTTTTTTTTTTTTTTTTTTGGAAGGGAAGAACTAATGGTATACAACAGGTGTACTCATTGGTTATTCAGTATGGAAGTGGCCTAAGGCTGCTTGAGCTCATGCAGCACTTGGGCTACTACTCAGTTTCATTCAGTGAGAGGATTTCTCCATCTCCTTGTAACTCTCCAGTTTTGAGCTCCTCAACCACAAACCCCAGGTCTCTGAGTTTCTTAAATATAGCTCCTTATCTAGGGGCATGTACATGTACACACTTAACTAAGTGCCTTTTTTCAGGTAAATATTCCTATTTAATTTTTTTCCTTAATTTTGCCTTGTAATGATTAAAACAATGATTTTGTTTAATGGTCTTATTTTGTGTTATAAATAAGTAATTACCAGCTAAATTTTACTTTGTACTAGTAAGATTCATTGTCCCTGTTACAATACTTTTTGGTTAAAAGAATTTTAAACTATACAAGTGAACTGTGCCACATAAACAAGTTAAAAGTGTGAAAATGGCAAATGAGGAGGTTGTTTATTTTATGAAGCACTCATGGAGATGTTCTCATTTTCAGGTATTAAAGGCAAAGAAGGCCGCCAAGCAGCCAGGAATAGCGATTATGCTGTTCCGAAGTTTAAACATTTAAAGAAACTGCTCTTGGCTCACGGACACCTGTATTATGTGAGAATAGCACACCTTGTACAGTATTTCTTCTATAAGGTATGAAACAAAATAATCTGTAATTGGACTTCTCACCATCTAAGCCAGTAGTGGTTCAGCTCGGGCATAGGATTTCCCTCCCTTCTTTCACTGTTCCTTTGCGGTCTTAGTACTGAGATTTGTGGTCTCCAAAACACAGGTGATCTATCTAATGAATCAGAAACTAGAAATTCCTGGGGCTCCTTGATGGCTCAGTTGCTTAAACGTCCAACTCCTGATTTCAGCGCAGATTCTGATCTCAGGGTCATGAGATCGAGCCTTGCTTTGGGCTCTGCACTCAGCAGGGAGACTGCTAGAGCGTCTCTCCCTCTCCCGCTGCCCCCCGCCCACACCCCTGTGTGTGCACTCTCAAATAGATAAAAATCTTAAAAAAAAAAAAAAAGAAACTAGAAATTTCTTTTAATGTGAGCAATTTAGGATGAAATTTTAAACTCAGCTTTCTTGAAGTGGAATTTAAATGCAATAAAATGTACCCATTTAAAGTGTACGGTTTCGTTTTGACAAATGTATACAACCACGTGACCATCATCCCAGAAAGTTCTCGTGCTCCTTCCCAGTCTCCTCTGCTTTGCACCAGTCACTAATCTGATTTATATTGCTATCCAATATATAGTGATACTTACAGCATACAACATATAAATTTTGGTTTAGTTAATGCAGTATGCACATTAGAGTTGCCTGTTTTAGAACTTCATATAAATAAAATCATATGTGCTCTTTTGTGTCTGGCCTATTTCATTAGAGTAATGTTTTCAAGATTCAGGTTGTATCATATCAATTGTTGGTTCCCTTTTACCCTAAACAGTCTTCTGAACTACTCCTTTTAGTTACCGAGTCCTCTTTTCAGGTGCAGTTGTACAGGTAAAGCAAATAGAAGCAAAATTGCATTCATTGAAGGGTGATGGGTCAAGGGCTGTTTCCTTTCTCAATCTCCTTGTCTTGCCCAGAGATTGCACAGAGCACACTCTGAAGTCCCATGAATACAGTACAAGCCCCTCATTTTATGCCTAATGAACCTGACATATGTGAAGGTGAACTAACATCTGAAGTATGAAAATCATTTTAAGCCAACATGGGCCAGAACTTGATATCTTGTCCTCTGTTCTGTTCAGTATAGTTTGTTTTTAGTTGGTTGTTTTTTTTTTTTTCGCTTTTTGCATTGAAATAATTTCAGACTTTGAAAAAGTTGCAAAATTAGTGGAATAATTTTCAGATGCTCTTTATCTACTGTTAACACTTAGAGAACAACAACATAGTTATCGAGATCCGTAAATTGAAAGTAATTGGCACGTTATTAACTAGTCTACATTGTAGTAGTGGAATTTTGCCAAAGGTCACACTGGTAATCTCTCTGTGGTCCGTTTCAGGCTCGTGACTGCATTTAGCTGTCATACCTCCTTAGTCTTCTTTACACTGGAATACTCCTATCTTCTTTGTCTCCGTGATCTTAACATTTTTGAAGAGCACTGGCCAGTTTGTAGAATGTCCCTCAATGCGGGTTTGTCTAATGGTTGCTTACCGTGAGAATCAGCACCGATACCGTAGAAGTAATGTTACCTGCTGAGCACATCATATCAGGAGGCATGTGTTGTCACTATGTCTCACTCAGGATAATGTTGACTTAGATAACTTGATTCAGTTATCCAAAACACTTGCTGGTGTTTTGGGGGTCTGAAGACCCTTCAACTGTAATCTGTGTAATTTCGTTGGAAAAGAGCAGTCTGCTACTAAAATAGATACTTTATTCAATGAGTTAAAAGTTTATTACTATTGTTACTTATTCTCTTACTCAAGATTGTCACAAATTTAGCCTATGTCCTTTCAACATGTCCCCACTGTTTTTTATTTTTTATTTTATAGTGATAAGAATGCCTCACATGAGCTCTGCCAGCTTAACAGATTTTGAAACGTACAATACAGTATTGTTAACTGTAGGTAGAGCGGTGTACAACAGAGCTGTAAAACTTGTCGTGCAAAACTAAAACCGTTTATCTGCTGAGTGTCAACTCCCCATTCTCCTCTCCCCCACTCCCCAACCTTTTTTGAAGACTTGTTTTCTGGTTCCATATGATATTCTAGGCTCATCTTGTAATTTTTCCTGCTTTAGTCCTGGATTCAGACATTTCTCCAAGGAACACTGCTTCCTTTTGTTGGCAAATGGCTTTTAGAAATCAAGGTCTTTGTGCCAATTGTGCTCATTGCTTCTGAGCTGCCCTTGGTTCTAGGCCTTGTCGGTGAACAGAGCTAGGAAATATGTATGAGGATATACACAGATCTGTTACATTTGTGAATATATGTGTGGTGCATACACACAACTTTGTTGGGCCAGAATCGTAGGTAGCAGTATGAACCCAGAATGTGATCTCAGTTTATACTAGTCCTTTGATGCCAGCCAGTACCACAAGGTTTCATTCTGCCCTTCCTCTTTTCCTAATGTGTAATCCCTTTCTCCATTGGTGAGAATCTCAGTTCTCATTATCCTCAGTGTTGTTTATTTACTTGCTCAATCCAAGAACACTAACTTGAGCGATATATTTGTTATGTACTTCTTTTTGTCTTTAGCCTTGGCGTGTATCGTCAAAATACTATATGCAGAGTTATTTTTTTTTCCTTTTCCACCATTTCAGTGTGGTTATGTTATTTATTTGAAATAGGGTTAGGTTAAGTTTTTGTTTGTACACCATTTTGGTCTTTCGTCTTTAATCCTGATTGATTTTAATTATTTTTTAAGTACGTAAAACATTGGCATGGTGTTCTCCTCAAGATGAGGTTCTTTGAGGGGCACCTGGGTGGCTCAGTGGATTAAGCCTCTGCCTTCGGCTCAGGTCATGGTCTCAGGATCCTGGGATCAAGCCCCACATCGGGCTCTCTGCTCAGCGGCGAGCCTGCTTCCTCCTCTCTCTCTGCCTGCCTCTCTGCCTACTTGTGATCTCTGTCTGTCAAATAAATAAAATCTATAAAAAAAAAAAAAGATGAGGTTCTCTGAGAATCTTGCTTAGTGAGTTAATGCTCTAATCAAAAGGAAAATTGTGCAACAGTGATACTTCTCAAATCCCTCTTGCAAAAAACTCTTTTTCCAAAATGAAGGTTTTGAGGTCATCTGTAATTATAATCCTATCCACAGAGAGAACCAATGGGTGACATTTTTATGTGACATGTTCTATATAAATTAAATTGTGTTACAGTGTTTTTGGGTTTGGGGTTTTTTTGGTGTTTTTTTCCCCCAAGTAATAATCTCTACACCCAACCTGGGGCCCTAACTCACGACCCCAATATCAGTCACATGTTCCACCAACAAAGACAGCCAGGTGCCCCTATGTTGTTTTTATACACTACTGGGGTTTTTTTTTTTTCAATTTTTATATGGAGATACACTTCACATAACAAAATTCACTATCACACACTTAAAGTGTACAATATGGGGTCTTTTAGTGTATTTGCTATGATGAGCAACCGTTGCCACTATATGTTCCGGAACATTTCCATCATCCCGTAGGAAGTCCCATACTTACTAGCAGTCAGTCCCAAAACATACTGATTTGCTCTTTGCCCTTTTCACCTAATAATATATTGTGAACAATTTTCTCACCCAGTTAATTATTCACCGAAAGCACGATAATGGTATGGGATCCCAAACCCCTGTGATTGGACATTGAGGTCCCCTCCCCAACAATACCTTGGTTCTCTTTTATCACCAAGCATTAGAGTTCACGTTAGACTGAGCCTGCCTACTCAATTTTGTCTACCGGGGGATAGAATTAAGAACTTTCTTACCAAATTCTAGTTTGTAGGCACATTACCAAGTTCGTGTGCAAGTTAAATGATGCTGACCTTTATGGTAGTTAGATTTCATGCCGTGTATTTCACAGAAGGGAGAGCACAGCTACTGTTTCCGTGTGTCAGTTTCCTGTGATCAGTCCCCGGTCTTACTAGCTTTCTGTTTCCTAAGACACACATAACTGCGAGGGGCTCCTGACTGCTCCACCAGTACAGCATGCAACTAATGACACAGGGTTGTGAGTTTGAGCCCTACGTTTAGCACGGAGCCTACTTACAAAATTGTTTTTAAAAAAATGTGTTGGGGTGCCTGGCTGGCACCGTCAGTAGAGCGTGTGACTGTTGATCTTGGGATTGTGAGTTTCAGCCCCACATTGGGTGTAGAGACTACTTAAAAATAAAATCTTAGGGGCACCTGGGAGGCTCAGTCTTTAAGCATCTGCCTTCGGCTCAGGTCGTAATCCCAGCATCCTGGGATCGAGCCCTGCATCAGGCTTCCTGCTGGGCGGGGAGCCCGATTCTCGTTCTCTCTCTCTCGCTGTGTCTCTGTCAAATAAAAAAATAAAATCTTTAAAAAATAAAGTAAAAAAACTTTGTTTTTTTTTAAAGATTTTATTTATTTATTTGACAGACAGAGATCACAAGTAGGCAGAGAGAGAGGGGGGGAAGCAGGCTCCCTGCTGAGCAGAGAGCCCAATGTGGGGCTCGATCCCAAGACCCTGAGATCATGACCTGAGCCGAAGGCAGAGGCTTAACCCACTGAGCCACCCAGGCGCCCCAAAACTTTTTTTTTTTTAAAGATTTATTTATTTATTTGACAGAGATCACAAGTAGGCAGAGAGGCAGGCAGAAAGAGGGAAGGAAGCAGGCTCCCCACTGAACAGAGAGCCCGATGCAGGGCTCCATTCCAGGACCCTGGGATCATGACCTGAGCTGAAGGCAGAGGCTTTAACCTACTGAGCCACCCAGGTGCCCCTAAAGTAAAAAAATCTTAAAAAATAAACAAATATGTACATATGTAAGTGTGACCCCAGGTTTACAGATCTGCTAAGACCCCGTCATCCAGTATCAGCTGGTCTCCAGGCCAAACATAGATGACGGTGATAACGATGATTAACCCAGTATGTGTCAGATACCTTGCTGGTTGACAAAAGCACTCTATTTTCTTAGTCCTCACAAATCTCCTATGAGCACTTACTATTATTTTCATTTAAACTATGTGCAAAGCAGAGCTCAGACAGTTTATGAAACTTGTGGGTCCCTCTTCAGCTCAGAGGTGGCAGAGCCGGATTCCCATAATAGGGTCATTTACTCTCAGTCCAGGACTCTTCATACATCACAGTTCGGGTCTGTCAGGCCTCAGCCTCAGTCATTGAACAGCCCCACTTGGAGACAGATGGTTGGTTGTTCTCTTACCCACCCCCACGCCCCCCCCGCCCCCCCCCCCCCAGGCCATTCCCTGAAGATTTGCCCGGAATATCTGCCTAGCTCTCTGGTCCCGTTCCTGACCTCTGGTGTGCCTCAAGATTGTGGCCTGCAATTCACGCACCTACCACCAGATGGAAGGGATGCTCTGTTAACGAAAACAAAACAGGCATTAAAATGGCTGTTTACCAGTGGCCAGTAATTAACATATCCCTGTTCGCAATGTAGGAAATCATTTGTGTAGGTGATGCCCTCTGTCTTCATAGGATCTCTGCGCCCATTATCATCTTAGTTACTGACTTAGCAGTCAGTATTGCTTTTCCACTGCCGTCCTTTTTCCCAAGGTGGTTTCTAATACTTCGAACCCTCTTCCTTCCTCTGACCTTGCCATTGCTTCTTCAAATAACAATTACTTCACTCCTGAAGCGCTTCAGTGGTGGGTTTTCCTGTCTTCTGTTTCTCCATTCATGCACCTTGCATAATTTGGCCAAGTCAACCTTAGGAAGCTGCCACTCTTTAACCTGTCCTCTAGAAACTTCACTCTCCATTGTCTGAGGATTAGTCTGTCTTTTAAGGCACCCGTGTTCTGACCTTGTCCTACCTTATATGTTTAAAATACATGCACTTTGCCTTGGTTCCTGCTCTCAGCATATCCTATCCATCTTTAACACCTTGTTCAAGTTCTAATTTCTTCATTTATTTAGTCAACAGACAAGTTCAAATGTGTTACCATGTGTCAAGCACCATTGTAAGACCTAAAGATTCATAATGGAGTAAGACAGGCAAAGCCTCTGTTGTCAGGGGACTTACATTCTCGTGACAGAGTCAGACCTCCCCTTCCCACAAAGCACCTCCATAATCCCCACTGAATACTGCCTCATCCAAAGTCTGAACACTTTTTCAATATGGTCCTGCATTCTCCCCAAATTGATGCATACACATGTCACCCTTACAAGAGATGACCTTGGGAGCTCTGGCACACCGTGCTGTAGGACTTAATTCAGTACATGTGTAGCCCTTTTCTTTAGGAACATTCCCCCAGAGCCTATAGTATATTCACTTAAATATTGTCGGCTATGGCAGATTTCATCCTTCGAGGATGCATTGGATTTTTAAAAACCGCTTCAAGTCTCCTAGCCTGGTAAATTAGCTAAGTGAGAATGTGTGACAGAAGGAAAGAGACTAGTTTACTGATACAGCCCAAAAATGGGCTCTTGAAGTGCTACCCAGAGACAAATCCAGAGACATCATGAACAAGTGACAGCAGCACTCAAGTAAGGACCCATCCTACCCTGACGGATGGCACTCGTTTGAAAAGACTGGTTCTGGGGATTTTGCCTGAAGATGTTAATTTTTTTTAAGATTTATTTATTTATTTGACAAAGAGAGAGACAGTGAGAGAGGGAACATAAGCAGGGGGAGTGGGAGAGGGAGAAGCAGGCTTCCCACTGGGCAGAGAGCCTGATGCTGGTCTCGATCCCAGGACCCCAGGATCACGACCCGAGCTGAAGGCAGCTGCTTAACAACTGAGCCACCCAAGCGCCCCATAATTTCAGTATTTATAGTCCTACCTAGTGGCTTTTTCTGTCTTATGAATTCTCAGCTTTTATTTTTTTCCTGTTTGTTTTTAGTATTCTCCCAATTAAATAAGTCCCTTCGGAGTAAGAAGCTTTGTTCTGTTCTCCCCCCCCCCTTTTTTTTTATTACCCACAATACCGTCTTTGCCTATAATTAGGTGATCAATAATAATATGCCAGTTATTTGATGAGGCAGTAATAAAGACAGTAAAGCATTAGTTGATACTTTTAGAGTCTGCAGACACCGTAGCAGTATCCTGGCTGTTCATTGGCACTAATTGACTTTACTTGTACACTTAGAGCTTTATGTCAGTCTACCTTGTGTTGATTTTGCAAATCAAATTGGCATTTAAAGGGTAATACCTAAATGTTTGTATTTTTATGAGCTCATCTCTTCCCTTAAGAAAGAATGGCAGGAGGTTCTCATTAAGTGAGATCCTCTTTCTGCTTGGTAAGGCAGAAGTTGATATTAATATGAATTAATCATTTGTCTTTGAGTTGTTTGCTTGCAACTCTAATCGAAATTTATTGTGTTATGATATTAAAAGACTTGGGATTGACCGTAGACTATTTGGAGTACGATATCCTGTGTTAGTTAACAAAGTTCAAGTGAAAACATTAACCCTTCTTTACATTTTTTTTTCCAGAACCTTTGTTTCATTTTGCCACAATTTTTGTACCAGTTCTTCTGTGGATTCTCACAACAGGTTTGTTTCCCTAATTATTTGTTATAATTTACTTTACATTGGCTATCAATAAATTACCTTTTTAATGTATTGGATTGTAGAGATGAGAGAAGTATGTTCAAAGTAAAAGGATTTTTTTTTTTTTTACTTTTTTAGTTCAACCGTTGATCCTCTTGCCCTGGTTTTTGACAGTAGCAAATGTTTATGTCTCTGCTTGGGTGATGTTCTTATTATTACTTTCTTCTTGAAAGCGATTTGGTACCTCCTGTTGGAGTTGAGATAACCTTCAAAGTATTTCTTTTAATCAGTGTAAACCATGTTTTCCATTAATCCTAATATGGTGTATTTTAATATTTCATCGAATAAAATCACACCTTTGCAGTTTCTCAGGTTGATTTTCTAGAAAAATGTTGCTTTCTCAACAGGCCAGGAAGCTCTGATCCCTGGATAGATTCTCGAATTATTTAAGCAACTCTGCATTTCTTGTCTTTTATGGTTTTATTGGTTTATTATATAAAGAACAGGCTATGTGTTATTTTGATACACAAGTGGTGGGACGGACATGCACATTTATAGCTTTAACAACTAAAGTGGACCTTGTGTTGCTTCTATGGAAGTACAGCCCAATACAGGAGTGGGAATGCTCAGTGATGGAGAAATTTTGTAGTTAATCTGTGAGCAGTTCAGTGATCGTGCCATGCTGAGCTATGGGTAACATCAGCTCAGATATTAAAGACCGAGTTTCTAAATTTCAAGGCACGCTTCATTCCTCCTGCGAGCTGCGAGGAAGCGATTTTTTCCCCCTCACTTCTTGGTGGTATTTTTTAAGACCGTGTGTTCTTCTGAATGGGAAGTGAGTGCTCTCTTTCCCTAGAACTTGCCTCTTCCTCTGTCTGTGCTCTCTCTTACGACAGTGCCGTGTTGTCGAGCCCACGGCGCCACTTCCGCAGGTTGCTTTACGGGTGAATCATCCACCAGCTGTAGGAAGTGCCATTAGCCTTCTTGAATGCAAAACTAACAGTCTCAGATGCAGCGAGTTTTCTGAATTCTGTCGAATCTGCTTTGTGTGAACATTCAGATTACTGCTGGTCAAATGCTTCAAATTCCTCACTTCCGTGGACGAGTGCAAGTGTTAAAAAGCCATTTCAGGGGCACCTGGGTGGCTCAGTCGGTGAAGCATCTGCCCTTGTCTCAGGTCATGATCCCAGGGTCCTGGGACCGAGCCCCACATCGGGCTCTCTGCTCAGTGGGAAGTCTGCTTCTCCCTCTCCCGCTACCCCTGCATATACTTTTTCTCTCTCTCTTTCTCTGTTTCTCTCTCTGTGTGTCAAATGAATAAAATCTTAAAAATAAGACATTTCAAATTTTGTAGCAAAGTGCGAAAGGGAAGTTGGTTTAATCTGGTTAAAATGTTTTTAATTTGAAAGGAATGTGTCTATAAGTTGTATGAAGAAAGGACTTACTCCTTCTAAAGCCAGCTGAGACTCAGACCCTAGTCTGTCTGGGGTCTGCTTAGGTTACCTTAGGTTACCTTAGCTGTTGAGGTTGAGGTTGAGCTGTTGAGGTTTCCGTAGGAGTTGGTCTTTGGCTTCCTCGGTTGCTCAGATGGTGGGCTCATTCATTTAATGACTATCTCTTGAGTGCCTACTGTATGCCAGGCTAAGTGCCGGGGGTATAACTGTGATCAAAACAAAGTCTTACCCCACGGAGCTTGCCATATAGTGTTGGGAGAGAAAGAGCAATCATACGAATGTCGGCTACTGATACAAGCTCTGAAGGAAGAAGTGAACCATTATCAACTGGTAGAGTATGAATGAAGAAGTCTGCTATTTTAGAGAATCTGGAAAGTTCTCTCTGACTTTGAGCAGAGATCTAAAGCAAAGGAGAGAGGAAGATGTCAGACATCTTAGAGAAAAAGTATATCGGGTAAAAAGAAGGTCTCTCTGAGGTGGTGGCTTGATGTACATTATCATTATTTTTTACTTTGGCCTTGTGCTAGTGCTAGATGTAGCAACCATTATTGCAAATATGTTTAGAGTACATAAGGTAGTCAGCCTTTTTCAGCTCAAGTCCACATCACGTGTTCTCTCCAACCCTGGAAACTGGAGGGCAAGCTATAGAGAATGTAGAAATGGAACCAGAATTCAGATTGTTTAAGCAAAAAGCAACTCTTTGTTTAGAAAAGCTAGGATAGTATTGGTCTTTTTCCATGTGAAAAGAAAACATCTGTAGCAGGTTCAATAAGAAACTATTATCAACTAAACCTGTTGTTTATTTTGAGGACATTCTGTCTCCTAATTATGCATCTAAGAATTACAATTATCTCTCATGTAACATCGAAGTACCATAGCGGAACAAAAATAGATTGATCCTTCTTTTGTTTGACTGAAATTCAAGACTAAATTACTCACCAGGCAATCTTTGCGTTTGTTGTTTTCAATCTTCTCGTTAGTGAAAGTGGAGTAGTTTCCAATGAAAATATGGTATTGTGTGCCAACAAACCGATCGTCTCCCTTGAAAAGTAAAAAGAACAAAACACCTATTTGGGGCTTCTTTTCAATTGTAGATAATTTTTGCTGAGTTTTAATCTTTGTGGAGGAGTTAGGCTGATGGAGGAGTAGGGGGACCGATGCATGTCTTGTCCCTTGAACACAGCTACGTAGTTATCAAATCATTCTGAACACCTAGGAAATCAGAGGTCTAACAGAACAGAAACTGCAAGTCTTCAAAGCAACCAACTTTTGGAAGGTTGGAAGTGCAGAGAGTTGAATTGGGGGAGACAGCGCTGTGGTTACAGTGGTGGCGAGAGAGCCTGTTTACAGACGCTGTCACAGATTATCATGAGCAGAGGAGTGCAAAAATCAGAACTTTTAGAAGTCTGCTACAGTGGGGGATGTGCCCAGCTTAAAGGTGCTCAGGTGGCAAAGCAGGGTCGAATCCTAGAAGTGACACTGTGGTCTGAGGATCTCCTGGGTAACGAGAACAGGAGACACTGTTCCCAGGCATAGGAACATGGGGCACCTGGGGGGCTCAGTCATTAGGCATCTGCCTTCTGGCTCAGGTCATGATCCCAGGGTGCTGGGATCGAGCCCCAGGTCAGGCTCCCCACTCAGCAGGAAATCTGCTTTTCTCTCTCCCACTCCCTGCTGCTTGTGTTCCTTCTCTCACTGAGTCTCTCTCTGTCAAATAAATAAAATGTAAAGAAAAAAAAAAATGGAACATGGAAGACCGTTGAGAACAGTGAGTATTGGTGCCGGCTTTCTGCTCTGTTTTGCCATAAACTACGAACCCCTGCATGGTCATGACCACTCTCCTGGCAGGGGCTGGCAAACCAGCAAAAGTGTGGCAAGACCCTCCCCCAGAACAGTGCTTGTCTGTGCTGTGGTAGTCCTTAAAATTCAGAGTTTTGAAACGCAGTTATGTAGCTGAGATTAAAGATTAAAAAGCTCGGACACAGACCAGTTGAACGCAGGGTTCTGACGGAATTCAGGGACACAGGAGTGATTGACTGCGTTCTCTGAGGGCTCACTGAGGGGGGGGGGGCACTTCCAGCGCTGGAGTTAGGGAGTGGGGCACCACCATATTCATCCCGCCCATCAGTGCTGATAGCCTTTGGGGGGCAAAACAGCACCACCTAGTGGACTCTGGAGCTGCTTACATCAAGCCCCACCCCGCTGAGCCCCAGAGGTGCATTGCCGCTAGGACAAGTCCCCCTGAGAGAATCATCCCAACAGACTGCTCCCCCAGAAGACCAGCACAAATAATGTGCTCACACCAAGTTTACTGGTCCTAGAGTGCTGCAATCTTCAGTTCTAGGGGAAAATGGGATCTAGTTTGTTTTTTACTTTTATTACTTTTTTATTTTTTCATTTATTGTCTTATTTTTTTTTTCAATTCATTTTGTAAAACTCTTGATTAATTTAAAATTTGTATTTATATATACTTTATGTTTTTGCATTTGTTTACTTTAATTATTTATTTGATTTTGGGATCTAGGTTCTTTTAACAAGCAGACCAAAACATACCCAGGCTTTAGGTTTTGGGTGGGGGGAATTTTTGGTTTCGGGGGGTTTTCCTTTTTGTTGTTGTTTTTTGTTTTCTTCTTTTCTGGACAAAATGACGAGATGGAAAAATTTACCCCAAAAGAAAGAACAGAAAGTGGAATGAAGGGCTAGGGATTTAATCAAGACAAATATAAATAAGCTGTCTGAACTAGAATCTTAAGAAACGATTATAATATACTAGCTGGGCTTTAAAAACAGCACAGAAGAAACTAGAGAATCCCTTACTGTGGAGACAAAAGGACTTAAATCTAGTCAGGCTGAAATTTTTAAAATGCTCTAACTGAGATGCAGTCCCAAGTGGAGGCCATAAAAATGAGGATGGATGAAGCAGAGGAGCAAATCAGCGATAAAGAATATAAAATTATTAAAAATAATGAAGCTGAAAAGAAGGGAAAGAAAAGTAATGAACCACAAAGATAGGCTTAGGGAACTAAGTGACTTATTAAAACATAATATTCATATCATAGGAGTCCCAGAAGATGAAGAGAGAGAAAAAGGGGTAGGAGGTTTATTCAAGTAAATTATAGCTGAAAACGTCCCTAATTTGGGGAAGGACACAGGCATCAAAATCCACGATGCACAGAGAACTCCCATTAAATTCAACAAAAGCTGACCATCACCAGGACATGTAATCAAATTCACAAAACAGACAAGGAAAGAATCCTGAAAGCAGCGAGGGTAGGGGGTCCACCCGTAAAGGAAGACAGATGAGGTTCACAGCAGATCTGTTCACAGAAACTTGACAGGCCAGAAAGGAGTGGCAGGATATATTCAACATGCTGAATGGGGAAAAATATGCAGCCAAGAATTCTTTATCCAGCAAGCCTGTCATTCAGAATAGAAGGAGAGAGAAATTATTTCCCAGACAAACAAAAACTAAAGGAGTTTGTGACCACTAAATCACAAAATTTAGTGTAAGAAATTTTAAGGGTGATTCATTGAGTGGAGGAAAAAAAATAAAAGACCAAAATCATCAAAGACTAGAAAGGAGCAGAGAATCGCCAGAAGCACCACCTCCACAGCTAACACAATGGCACTGAACTGATCTCTTTGAAGGTAAATGGACTAAATGATACAATCAGAACACAGGGTATCGGAATGGATAAAGAGATCCATCTATGTTCTGCCTACCAGAGACTCATTTTAGATCTAAAGACACCCACAGATTGAAAGCAAAGGGATGGGGGCATCTGGGTGCCTCAGTTGGTTAAGAGTCCTGATTTCAGCCCAGGTCATGATTTCAGGGTCATGAGATCAAGCCCCATGTCTAGCTCCGCACTGGGCATGGAGCCAGCTTAAGATTTTCTCAAAAAAAAAAAAAAAAAAAAAAGAAGAAGAAGAAAAAGAGAAAAGATTCTCTCTCTCCTTATGCCCCAGCCCCCCTCCCCCCATTTGCACACACTCTCAAAAAAAGGGGGGGCAAGTGGAGGGATGTCATGCTAATGGACATCAAAAGACAGCAAGAGTAGCCATAGTTATATCAGATAAGCTAGATTTTTTTTTTTAAGATTTTAGTTATTTATCTTAGCAAATGAGAGAGCGTGGCGGGGAGGGGCAGAGGAAAGAAAGTCCCAAGTGGACTCTGCTGATCACTGAGCCCAGCACAGGGCTCAGTCTCACGACCCTGAGATCACAACCCAAGCCGAAACCAAGAGTCGGACACTTAACCAACTGCACCACCCAGGTGCCCCAGACAAACTAGATTTTTTTTTTAATTTTATTTTATACAAACTAGATTTTAAAACAAAGACTGTAACAAGAGATGGAAAAGGGCATTATATCAGAACTAAAGGGTCTATCCATCAAGAAGATCTAACAATTGTAAATATGCCCCCAACTTTGGAACACCCAGATATATAAATCAATTAATAACAAACATAAAGAAACTCACTGCCAGTAATAATAGTAGAGGACTTAAACACCCAATTCAGAGCAATGGACAGATCAGCTAAGCAGAAGATCAACAAGGAAGCAATGGCTTTGAATGGCATCCTCGACCAGGTGGGCTTAACAGATATGCAGAACATTTTATCCTAAAGCCACAGAATACACAGCCTTTTCCAGTGGACATGGAACATTCTCCAGAATAAATCACATACTGGGTCACAAAACAGGCCTCAGTAAGTACAAAAAGATGGAGATCATACCATGCATATTTTCAGACCACAATGCCATGAAACTTGGAGTCAACCGCAAGAAAATATTTGGAAGGACCACAAATACATGGAGGTTAAAGAACATCCCATTAAAGAATGAATGGGTCAACCAGGAAATTTAAAAAGAAATTTTAAAAAATACAGGGAAGCACAACCTATGGGATGCAGCAAAGGCCATCATTAACGGGGAAGTATATTGCCGTACAGGCCCACCTCAAGAAGCAAGGAAAGTCTCAAATACACAACATAACTGTATACCTAAAGGAGTTGGAAAAGAAACAGCAAAGAAAGCCTGAAGATGGCAAAAGGAGGGAAATAATAAAAATTATACCAGAAATAAATGATACAGAAACAAACACCTAACTGGTACATCAGTAGAGTATGCAACTCTTAATCTCGAGGTTGTGAGTTCAGACCCCGTCTTGAGTATAGAGATTACTTAAAAATAAAATCCTTAAAAAAAAAAAAAAAGATTTGGGCTTGAATTAGGTCATTTGGGAAAAAGTTTAAGATGAGGGGGCTTGCTCTAGTTTGGGTGCTGTCAGTAAGTGAGGGGGTGATTTTATGACTAAGCATTTCAGTGTGTCTTACCAGGAGGCTTGAAAACTAGGAGGCTACCACTGTCATTTGTCAAGAAACAGCAGTCACCCCTAATTGCCAGAATAGGAATATTGGTTAATGAGATTTCGACAATATTCCTATTCTGTGTTCAGTGTGATTATGGAGGGATCATGTTTTCATCTTGATCTGTCATGTGACAGAATAACCTTGTTTGATGATGATGTTCAATGAAAATGTTCGTGTTCGACAGGAGAACTTCAGTGCCTAGCTTGTGAGTGCCCAGGACAGCTTCTAGATGTCAGGGGCTGCCTTGCTTTTTCTCAGGCTATGCCTGTCCATAAAATAAGTAAAAATCCCTGCCCGCTTAGAGCTTGAAATGTAGTGTGAAGAGAGACAGTAAAAATAATAAATGTATAATGTAAGATAAAAGATGATTAGGGATGCCTGGGTGGCTCAGTAGGTTAAGCATCTGCCTTCAGCTCAGGTCATGATCTCAGGGTCCTGGGATCGAGCTCCCTGTTGGGCTCCCTGCTCAGCAGGGTGTCTGCTTCTCCCTCTCCCCACCCCCCAACTCATGTACGTGCACTCATTTTCTCCCTCCAATAAATAAATTAAATGTTTACATAAAATAAAAGGTGATTAGTATTATAGGAAAATAAAAAACAAGATAACGGGAAATGTATCCATGAGGAAGGGAGTGAATGACAAGTTAAATTAAGTTTGGTCTCTCTGAGAAGGTGACATTTGAGCTGATGTTTGTGAGTGAGGGAGTAATCCATGAGGCTCTCTAATGGAAGTGCTCCAAGCAGGGCCAACAGTCAGTTTAAAGGAAGTCCTAGGGGCGCCTGGATGGCTCAGTGGGTTAAAGGCTCTGCCTTTGGCTCAGGTCATGATCTTAAGGTCCTGGGATCAATCCCCGTACTGGGCTCTCTGCTCCGCAGGGAGCCTGCTTCCCTCTCTCTGTTCTGCCTGCTTCTCTGCCTACTCGTGATCTCTCTCTCTCTCTCTCTGTCAAATAAATAAATAAAGTATTTTAAAAAAGGAAGTCCTAAATCAGGAGTGCACCTGACATGTTGGAGGTCCAGTGAGGAAGGCATTGCTGCTGGAGTGCAGTGAGCAAGGACCAGGAGAGATCTAAGAGATTAGGCCAGACCGGAGAAGCCAGATGGGGTGGAACTGGAGAGCCACTCCTTTGTAGGAATGTTTTTTTCTTTTAACTTTCAGAGATAAAGGAATCCACTGCAAAGTCTGAACAAAACAGTGACTTGATTTCACTTCCTTTCTGACAGAACTACTGGGGCCATTGTGTGGACTGTAGATCAAGGGGAGAAGGAGGGAGCCATTTAGGAAGTTTGCAGGGTGGTGACTGGAGGTGCTGAGAAGTGATCTGGTCTGAGAGGTGATCTGGTCTGGGAAGTGATCTGGTTCTGGATGTATTTGAAGGTGGAGCCAGTAAACACTTCTTAACTGCCTGGGTGCAGGTGTGAAAGAGAGAAGAGTCGAGGATGAATCCAAGATTTTGGTTCCGCTTGATCACCAAGATGTAGTCGCCCTTTCCTGAGCTGAGGAACACTTCAGGAGGCGCTGGTTTGAGCAAAGGGTGGGTCAGGAGTTCAGTTCTGGATGTAGGCTTGTATTTCTAAAACATTAACAAGTGGGGAACTGGATACGTGGGGACAGGTCTGGGCCAGAGATAAATGCTTGGGGATGTTCAGTGAATGGATGGAATTAAAACATGGAACTGGTGAGATGACCTAGGGAGTGACTATGAAGTTTCCAACACCGAGTGCTGGAACGTCGCAACAGAGCGCTTGGGCAGAATAAGAGACTAAGAAGAAACTGCTAGTGAGCTGGGAGAATCACTAATTTCGAAATATTTCCTGAGCACCCAGGTGGTTCCAGGCACCAAAATAGATACTGGGGTTGCAGCGGTGTGGGGGCTCTTCACTGAGGTAGAGAACATGGGATAAAGCAGATTTACGGGAAAGTTAGTGAGTTTGGTTTTAGACATTTTGCGTCGCGGATGCCTGTGGGGACAGCCAGCAGAAAGGTGGAAATTTTGGTCAGGAGCCTAAGGAAGTCATGCCTGTGTACATATTTTTAGCTTTGCTTGTGCAAAGACATTTATTTAATCCTTAGTAAACGGCCACATTCAAGATCATGAATAGAACCTCGAGAAGGTGATAGTGATACTTAAAACTATGTAAGATATTAACAACGAAGCCACTATGACACAGACAAGCCACTGCCTACGTGTAGTCTTCCTGGAGGGTTCCAGGCTTATATTTAATTGGTCTTTGTTCATCGAAAAGTCTTTTGAAAATCCGTTAGTATTTGTTAGAAATAACATGTGTACATTCTGAATAAAATTCTTTGGAAAGGGAGGCTATATTAATACAATACATCACACTATGTTAATTTCTGTAGTTACCAGTGAGAGTGACCTCATTTATAGACTTCTTTTGCTATGACAACAAATGTGAAAGGGAACGGTCTTGTTTCAGCTTGTGATTTTTCCAAACACAAAAATTTGTTCTTCTGTTGTTTGTCTTTTCAGCCACTGTATGATGCCGCTTACCTTACGATGTACAACATCTGCTTTACATCCTTACCCATCCTGGCCTACAGTTTACTGGAACAGCACATCAACATTGACACTCTGACCTCAGATCCCCGATTGTATATGTAAGTAGCACATGTGGTTAAAAACCATTTCAGACTTTCCAAATCCTGGGTTTCATTTCATTCGTGGGTAGGAAGGACACAGTTGCCCACCTGATTTGATTACATGGTTCTGTTCTGAATTTTTAGCTACTTAAACCATACCATTCACTAGGAAAATGGTATATGTCCTAGATGTAGGACCTGTCCATGAATGCGTGTGAACCTTCTAGTTCAAAGTCACTAATTCCTAAAATGAGAATCTACATTGGCATAGAGTTCTCAAGTCTCATAGGAAGATATGCTATTTTTTTAAAGGTCTTATTTATTCATGAGAAACAGAGAGAGGCAGAGGGAGATGCAAGCTCCCTGCTCAGCAGGGAGCCCCGATGTGGGACTCGATCCCAGGACCCCAATACCATGACCTGAGCTGAAGGCAGAAACTAAACCATCTGAGCCACCCAGGTGCCTGGAAGACACACTATTTTAACTACCCCCCCACAAAAAAGGCCACACACACAGATTTATTGTGTTGATTCCTACCTATAATGGGTTGAACTTCTATTATGTTAGACTTTCTCTTTTTTTTTTTAATTTTTTATTAACATATAATATATTATTAGCCCCAGGGGTATAGGTCTGTGACTCACCAGGTTTACACACTTCACAGCACTCACCATAGCACATACCCTCCCCAGTATCCATAACCCCACCACCCTCTCCCTACCCTCCTCCCCCCGGCAACCCTCAGTTTGTTTTGGGAGATTAAGAGTCTCTTATGATTTTAGACTTTCTCTTTTTTTAAGATTTTATGTATTTTAGAGAGTACATGCACACGACTGAGGGCAGGGGCAGAGGGAGAGAATTCGAAGCAGACAGCATGGAGCCCAATTTGGGGCTCTATCTCATGACCCCAAGATCATGACCTGAGCCCAAACCAAAAGTTTGTTGCTTAATCAACTGAGCCACCCAGGTGCTCTGAGACTTCAGCTGCCCCAGAAGCATAGCCTCCTCTGCTTTGTCAGTGCCATTCTAGAGCTGCATTGCTGGGGCTCCTGGGTGGCTTAGTCGTTAAGTGTCTGCCTTCGGCTCAGGTCACGATCCCATCTCCCTGCTCAGTGGGGGAGCCTGCTTCTCCCTCTCCAGCACCCGCTGCTTGTGTTCTCTCTCTCTCTCTCTCGCTGTATCTCTCTGTCAAATAAACAAAATCTTTTTCAAAAAATAAATAAATAAAGCTGTATTGCTGAAGAAAATAATTAACTCATTAAGCCCTTATATCCATTTTGTGTCAGTTATAAATGGATGCTTTTGTCTGTGGACAGGGTACGTGGCCAGTTGTTTAACGTATGATTTAATTGGATTTTTTTTAAATTTTTTATTTTTTTTTAAAGATTTTATTTATTTATTTGACAGAGAGAGATCACAAGCAGGCAGAGAGGCAGGCAGAGAGAGATGAAGGGAAGCAGGCCCCCTGCTGAGCAGAGAGCCCCATGCGGGACTTGATCCCAGGACCCTGAGATCATGACCTGAGCCGAAGGCAGCGGCTTAACCCACTGAGCCACCCAGGCGCCCCTAATTGGATTTTTATAAGTTAAGTCTGCTCCTAAGGATGAAGATGGTAATTTATAGCAGATGATAAGCATTGCCTAATAGTGGATAGCAAATGCAATAGAGACTTGGGTGGTTTATTTGTATGAAGTGAAGGTATACAAATTTAAAGGTTTTCTTTAACCAGTGTAACTCATAAAACCTATATTTAGTTATTGTTAGGCTTAACCGGCTTTATAAAATTTGTCATTATTTTAAAGATGTAAAGATTGAAAATTTCAAACATGCACAGTAGTAGCAAAAATACTATTAATAGAGTGAACTTCCCTATCCTCACTACTCAGCAAAAAATGATCAGTTCAGGGTCTGTCCTAGTTCATGAATAATCCTGTTTGCTCTATTACAGATTTCTTTTTTAATAAATACAAACATGATATAAAATAGTTATTTCAGTAAGTATCTCTTAAAGATAATGACCTAAAAATAAGAACAGTACCTTATTGTACCTAAAACTTCAACAAGCCCGTAATATTGTACATCCAGTCAGGTTCAGATTGCTCCAGTGGACTCATTTTTTTTTCCTTTAAGATTTTTTTATTTATTCATTTGGGAGAGAGAGCACAAGTGGTGGGGAGGGGCAAAGGGAGAGGGGAAGCAGGCTCCCTGCCAAGCAAAGAGCCTGATGTGGAGCTCAATCCCAGGACCCAGAGATCATGACCTGAGCTGAAGGCAGGCACCCAACGGGCTTAGCCACCCAGATGCCCCCAAGTTGACTCATTTCTTTTTATAACATGCTTGTTTGCATCAGAACGTAAGGTCCGTATGTTATACTTAGTTAATATGCCTCTTGAGTCTGCTTTAACCTGTAAGTTAACCTGGCACGGTTTTTGTTGACAAAACTGGGTCATTCATCTTGCGGCATTTACACCAACCTGGAGTTTGCCGATTGCACTCTTCTGGTATTAGCATGTTCTGCTTTTCCCTGCACTTGTGGCAAGGGGATAGCTAGATCTGGAGGGGAATCACAGAAGCCATGGGGGAATCTCAAAGCACATCAGCTCCCATGCACTCTTTTTTTTTTTTTTTTTTAATGAGGAACCATGGCCCAGAAATGACTGACCTAAGGACACACGGTGTAACTAGAGGCCAGATCAAGATCAGAATTGAGTTCCCCTGATGACTAGCACCATGTGCTTTAGCTGCCTGGCTGTTTTCAAACCCGGAGCAGCAGTGTTTGTCTCCAGACATTGTCACAGGTGTCAGTTTCACCCTCAGTAAAACATGGATAACAGTAGCTGCCAATCCTGGTGTTCCTGTGAGGATTAAATGAGTGACTACGTGTAAAACAATTTTAAAAAGACCCTAGCCTAGAGTTTTCGGTTCGATGGGCGCTGTTCTTACTCTAACGCCCTCCTCCACATAACTTCTGGGCTGGGCTGAGGGCTCTCCTACATCGAGACTGTTGAAAACCTGAAGAAAGCTGTGGAGTACCAATTATCTTAAGGGTGTCCGTGAAGTCTGAGTTAGCGAACCATGGGTATGGGCCACAGATGATTCAGTGAATTTTCTGGAGAGGGTATACTTACTCCGCCTTGGAGACACAATCTCAGCTACAATTATTCCTCTGGAAACATGAAGCCCTGGTCATCCTGTGTGGCTCTCTCTGCAGCCGTAGCACTCAGTATGACGGCTGGCATCGTGCAGCATACTACCGATTTCACCTGAAGGGGACGTAGTGACTTGGGCGCTTCCCAAATACTGAAACGATCTTTTCGGATATTTTCGTGCTTTTAAGAGAAATTTAAATAGTAAACGGTCATTCCTCTACAGAGGGAAGAGGCATAGTCTGTTTCTGCTACAGCTTTAAAAGGTGAAAGAAAGGCTCCCATACACCTGCCACTTCCCATCTTAGGGAGGCGCACAGGCCTGTGTGGCGGGGTGACTGTCCCCAAGTCTTCCTTTTCTCTCATGTTCTCCTTTGTGGAGACTCTCATACTCTTGAGTTTCCAACAGCTTTGTCATTCGTTTGAGTGCGGCTAGGAAGCCTCGCATATCACCCGACATACCATGACCCCCTGCCCTTCTTCCCACGGGTGGAAGGTAGCTCCCAGAGACAGTCTAGAAAGACAGGATCCACGCCTGCCTCGGCCCAAATTCAGTGACTCACAAAAGCCTTACGGGCCGGTGGCTGCTGGGCTCTCACTGCAAGAATCTTTGGGAAGGGGCGCCTGGGTGGCTCAGTGGGTTAAAAAACCTCTGCCTTCAGCTCGGGTCATGATCTCAGGGTCCTGGGATCGAGCCCCACATCGGGCTCTCTGCTCGGCAGGGAGCCTGCTTCCCCTCTCTGCCTGCTTGTGATCTCTCTCTCCCTCTGTTAAATAAATAAATAAAATCTTTTAAAAAGAGAAAAAAAGAATCTTCGTGAAGGTGCTTTGCCTATGGCTCCCAGCTGTCTCAAGCTGGTGCCTTACCATGTGGGGGAGTGCTTGTTTCTGAGAAGCAGGCACCTCTTTCTTTCTGCAGTTTTTCTAGGGCAAACAGCACGTTGCATTATTCGTTCCCTGAATTTCAAATTCCTTCCTGCTCCTGGAGATCCGAGTAGGTAAAAGTTACATAATGGCCATGTTTTCAGAAACCCCCACAGTGCTCAATACCAAGTGAACAAGAATCACTTACATTAATGTTATAAAGGTGTTTCTTATACAGTCAAGCCAAGAGACAGACGTCCTGTATAGTATTGGCAACGGTGTGCTGTACGAGTGCTGGCCTACCTTCCCATCAATGTTAAGAGCAACTTGAGGGGCACCTGGCTGGCTCAGTCAGTTAAGCAGCTGACGAACCTGTTTAAGATTCTCTCTCTTGGGGCGCCTGGGTGGCTCAGTGGGTTAAACCTCTGCCTTCGGCTCAGGTCATGATCTCAGGGTCCTGGGATCGA
>NC_081575.1:12504035-12530670 GCF_022355385.1 Mustela nigripes
CCTACTTGTAATCTCTTTCTCTGTCAAATAAATAAATAAAATATTTTAAAAAATAAAAAGGATTCTCTCTCTTTCTCTCTCCCCACCGTTGCCCCCGCCACACTTTCTTTAAAAAAAAAAAAAAAGAGCAATTTGAAATAGAAGCCCAAAGAATTCCCAGCACAAACCCATCTTCTTTCTGCAGCTCTCCTCCATTTGAATGAAGTCGCCATATTTAATGCTCTGACTTGTGCCAAGAAGATTGTGTTATTTTCACAGATTTTGAAGTTTGGACCCACCTACTGTTTATGAAAACATGACTATCCAGCTTGAAACATTATTTGACTCAGTTGAAAAACTATAAAGGGTACCCTGAGACCTAAAAAAAGGTTATATTCCCAGGAAGAAATCTTGATTAAAAGAACTACCTTAGCTGGGGCGCCTGGGTGGCTCAGTGGATTAAGCCGCTGCCTTCGGCTCAGGTCATGATCTCAGGGTCCTGGGATCGAGTCCCGCATCGGGCTCTCTGCTCATCAGGGAGCCTGCTTCCTCCTCTCTCTCTCTCTCTCTGCCTGCCTCTCTGCCTACTTGTGATCTTTCTCTGTCAGATAAATAAATTAAAAAAAAAAAAAAAAGAACTACCTTAGCAAATTGTAGTTGGAAAGGCCGTGGTAGGTCGGGTCCATCTATGGCGTGCGCTGGCGCACCCCCTAACAGATTGAACTCAGGCGTGCTCCTACACTAGTGTTGTGCAGCTTACCGCACGTTAGAGTCACTGGGGAGCTTCCAGAACAACCCCAGTGCCCTGCTTACACCTCATGCTGGTTAAATCATAAGGAGAGTGGGAGTCAGGCATCCGTGTTTTTAAAGATCCCCAAGTGATTCCAGTGTGCACCATAGTCTGGGAACCATTATGATAAGTTTTGGGGGGCTCATTATTTATCAACGGGACTGACAAAGTCCCATTGGTTTTTTTGTGGGTAGAAATGGACAATATAAATAAAACTCTCAGGCCAGCTTACTGACATATAAGAAGTACTCAGTAAGTGGGAGCTGATGGTTTTTGATGATACTATTGTCGGTGGCCAGGATTTTAAACTTAGTGCTTTGACTGCTTACTCGATGCCTTACTTCCGAGGCAATTGCATGGAGACGAACGTGTGGCTGCGGATGGCCCTCCAGTCCTCGGGGACACCTCGCTTCATTATAACAGGGTCACACCTGTGTGCACTTTGGGCATTTCACCGGGTCTTTAAATAGACAGCCTATGGAGATTCATTAACCTGTGGTTTCTTTTCCCATTTCTCAATAGGAAAATTTCTGGCAATGCCATGCTACAGCTGGGACCCTTCTTATACTGGACGTTTCTAGCTGCATTTGAAGGGACAGTGTTCTTCTTTGGGACTTACTTTCTTTTTCAGACTTCATCCCTGGAAGAAAATGCAAAGGTAAAAAAAAATACTTCATTACATCCTGGTATTGTAAGCATGACTTGTTCTTTCTCTCTAGGCACTGGATTTATCATACATATAATATCGCTGTAATCATTTTGTAAACTTTTTATTGAGGTACGGTATTTAGTTCTCAGAACTTTTTTAGAACAATAGAAGTATTGAAGTAAGAAACCACTACCCGTGTGCATGGCTAACTAGAGAGCTTATGTGCAAACCTTCTAGAAGCTTAGCTCAGCTGTAATTTTTAATAGATGAACAGAGTTCTTAGGACTTCAGAATTTAGACCCCTATACTTTGCCCTTTTTTTTATTTTAAAGATTTTGTTTATTTATTTGATAGAGATCACAAGTAGGCAGAGAGGCAGGCAGAGAGAGAGGGGGAAGCAGGCTGCCCACTGAGCAGAGAGCCTGATGTGGGGCTTGATCCCAGGCCCTGGGGATCATGACGTTGAACCCAAGACAGAGGCTTTAACCCACTGAGCCAACCAGGCGCCCCTCCTTTTTTTTTTTTTTTTTTTAAAGTACACTCTACCCTCCAACATGGGGCTTGAATTGAGTACCCCAAGATCAAGAGTCGCATGGTCTACTGACTGAGCCAGTCAGGTGCCCCAAGACTTTTCCTGTTTTAGAAGTCTGGCCCCACTCACTTCCTATTAATAGTGGCCTTTCGTGCTTGGAGTTGAAGGGCATAGCTACCATATCTTTGTAGTGTTTGCCTGATAGTTAAAGGGACTGAATTCCCTTCTCTTCCTCCTTCCCTTCCACATAGGAGCATAGTGTTTTCCAGAAACACTGCACTCATCCTATCAGTGCCTTCTTAGCAAGCAACTGCCCAAGTCAGCACGTGCCGTGGGATGCTGTTTCCCCAGGCTGCATCCTGGGAGAGCACCGCTGTCGGGGCAAGGTCTTGCCACGGCCACGTGGAGAGACTCGAGCCCGCCGCTTCACCCACTGCATTCTTCACTCTTTCTGGGCTTCCTGTTTAATACTTACTCATTCTTAATCATTATAACATGAAGCAAAGCTAAGTTTCAAGAGTGATTTACTGAGTACAGTAACTCTGTCCAGAAGCAACACAGTTAACGTCTGCTACAGAAGTAATAGACCCGATGAATGTGAATACTTCAGAATTAGGTACTACAGTCCAAAACCTTTCTGAATTGGACTAACACAAGTCAGTTTAATATGAATCCCTTAAAATTATTAATCACTGGGCATGCCTGGTTGACTCAGTCAGTAGAGCATGTGACTCTTGATCTCGGGTTGTGAATTCACGCTCCCTCGTTGGGCACTGGGCATAGAGGTTACTTTAAAAATTTCAAAGTATTAATCCCCGAGTAACTGTGGAGGAAACACAGCTGTGGTTTAGAGTAGGAGCACATCGCAGCGGACAAGGGGAGGACCCTGTTTAGTCTACAGGCAGGCCCCTTCCGCCTCCCAAGTCAGCCTTGCCCGTCGGCAAGAAGGGATTAGATTCTGTGATTTCTTGGATCCCTTTAGCTTTATGGCTGCTCCTGTGACTTTCACGTTTTACTTTATTTTTATTTGGCACCTAAATGATAAAGAGCTGACGATTTCTTAACAAGAGTTTGCTGCAGCAAAAATGACAGAGCAGAAGGACTGTCAGCGATGAAATGTAACATCGTGTATGAGTTGATCAAATCCTTCTTTTCGCTTCTGTTAATTTTTTATTATTTTTTAAAGACTTTTTACATCTCATTTTCTGTTTTAATGTTATGCATTCAGATCTTGACAGCATTTGGTAAGCATGTGTGCCATTCATTGCCACAGTTACAGACTTGTACGTGCTCTCTGCTTTTCTCTGATGTGCACATGCTGACAGCTCTAATAGTCACCACCAAAAAATTAGACTGTTTTTAAAATGTGAGTCCATTTGTCTACAGATTAGTCCTCATTTGAGAGCTTTAGTTCTTTATTACTGAGGAAGCCCATATCAGAGTCTTGAGAGACATGAATCATTCAAATGACTTGTTTTGATGAACATTACTGTTATGGAATCGGGGTTTTTTTCTGCCTTTATTACACCAATGTGTTCCCTGTTTGCTACTACATGGAGGAATGGAAGTAAACCCTACCAACCGCAAGTGCATTGTAGCTATCCAAGAAAGTTGAGGGTCACGATAAATAAAATCCAATATTTTGGCCTGATCTTTTGATCAGGTATTTCACTAAACATTTTATACCCAAATCTTTAGTGGTTACAGCCAAGATTAAATTTGCCTTTTTTATTTTCAGGCTTGTGTATTCATGGTGCATATAATTGTTGACTGTTTTTCAGGTATATGGAAACTGGACTTTTGGAACCATTGTTTTTACAGTCTTAGTATTCACTGTAACTCTGAAGGTTAGATTTTTATTTATTCAAATATATTTCACGCCATTTTTGTGATTCTTTCTGTTCTCTTTTTTGTCTTCTCTTTACTTGTATTGCAAGTTGTTATTCAAGTCTGAATACTTACTGGAATATGTATGATACTCGATATTTAGACATGTGTATGCTGTTCATGGTCCATTTCTTTCCAGAAGATTGTCTGTCCTCTTTGTTTCCGTTTTTAAAAAACTCGTACACTATAGTTATGTTGAAAATCTGTTCCTTTTTTCTTCAAGACAGTAAAAGTAGTAGATAAACAGGCTCTCACTGTGTGTGTGTGTTTCCATGTTAAATACTTGAATAGTTTTTAAGATGATCTGTTTACAAACACCAGGCCTTAACCAATGGGAGTACTTAAGACAGTTGAATAGGTATCCATGAGCAAGATATGCGTGCATAAGAGCTCAGTGGTGATGAAATTTTATATAATGTATTTATCACTGAAACTTACCCATATTAGTGATGAAATGCATAACGACATACAGCAGGTAACATACATAAATCATTGGCCTTAGCTTGCAGCCATGTAATACACTCTGAAGCCTTGCTGAATTCTACCCTTGAGACTTACGAGTTGGGACTCTCTTATACTTGAAAGCATAATCAAATTCTTTTGATGATAATTGCAGTAATAAACACCTCACGTGGGATCCAAGAATGAGTACATGAATTCCACAATGCCCAGTGGTCAAAACTAGAATTCCAGAAGTGTGCTTGACAAAGAGCCTCTAATCATTTCCCCCTCTAAGTTTTTATTCCTGATTCATTTCTCATACCAAATAGAACTAACATATGTTTGCATTTTTCATCTACTATTTCAGTAATATTGTAGGGCTGCAAAAGAAAATGTTACCATTCGTCTCCATTTAGCCACTTACTAGCTGCTATTTTGGGGCAAGTGACTTCGTTTCTCAGTACCCTCGTTTCTTCTTCTGTGATGTGGAGATAAAAGTAGTACCTTCCTCTCTTAGATTTTTGGTGGGAAGTCAATTAGTGAATACACATAAAGCATTCAGAGTGATGTCTGGCACATAGAAAGTGATCAGAACAACAGGATCACGATTTGAAACAGAAGCCTGCCCACCTTTGTTTCTCCTGGTTTTGCATACGGCCCTAGGGCTCCCAAGTGGCCTTCGTGGTTAAAGTTGGCCTTACTGTAGCATCTTTCTGTGTCCCTCAAAACACATTCACTCTCTCATCTTTGGATGGGTATTATCGTGACCTTCTCCCTAGCAGTGCAGAGGTGGGAATTCAGGCCTGGTCTACATTAACAATGTTCTCAGCATTCTGTTTATGAACACAGAAGTTAGAACAGGGGAGTCAAGGACCAGGGTGTCAAAACAAGCAAAAAAAAACAAAAAACAAAAAACAGGGAGACACCGCCTCCTCTTCAAAAATGAAATGCCCGTGGCCCCGAAATTGTAAACAAGCAGAACAGACCATACTTTTTATTTTTAGATTGCATTTAAAAAATCCCAGGTACCACAGTCTAAAGAAACACTCAGCCTGGGCAGAAACATGGGGGGATTAAAATCTAAGGCAACTGAGAATGTTATTTATTTAATGGATTAGATAAGGGCTTTGCAGTTGAAGGACACACGACATAGCCAGGCCCATGATTCGTTGCTACATGGTGCCAGGCGTGTGGGGCCCTTTGCATTTAATAATCCCCATCTGTTGTGTTTGAGCTGTTGACACTCCTTTGTGTAGTTCGTCTGTTCTTCCCAACTAACCCTTCCCTCTCCTGCTGCTCTTCAGTATACCTGCCTCCACCAGCCAGGCCTTGTCCTTTGATCATCCGCTTTCTGGCCACTGCCACCCAAGGACTTGGGGCTCCAGGCCGAGCCTGATATAGTACCTGGATGCCTGCCCTTCCTTCAGCAGTGAGGCAGCACAGCCTCACACCTACCTGCTGCTTGCTTGACCAGACCTCCAAGCCTGTCCTTTTGGGACTACAGGCCTTGGGGCAGAACCTAGCTCATTCTTACCCTAGCCCTTTGAAAAGTCTCAATTCTGTTCTTCTTTTACTTTCCCTCTCTTCTAGTTGCCTCGCCCAAGTGAGGTCTCCCGTAGGTGCCCTACTATATGCAGTTCTCAGTAGCATAGTGTGTTTACTCCTGGTGTAGCTGGTGCCTGTCATGAAATCTCCTGTGTTGTATCTTTTCAGCTCGCCTTGGATACTCGTTTCTGGACATGGATAAATCACTTTGTGATTTGGGGCTCTTTAGCCTTCTATGTATTTTTCTCATTCTTCTGGGGAGGAATTATTTGGTAAGCAGCTGTACGTGTGTGAGTAGTATGTGAAATAACAAAGTAGATGTCCGTATGTGTACTTGTCTATGCAAACATTCATTCAACTTTGAGAGTGTTAATTGTACAAGACGGCAGGTCTTCGGTATTAATGGGCTGGAAGTTAATTTCAGGTAAGATTTCAAATGCAAGTATATCAAGTTACCTTTCTGGTAGCCCCTGTCCAGATCTTTCCACTTGAAGGTATGTAAACCTCTGTCTGTACAGAGCTAGCATGCCCTTCCATGGGGTTTCCAGTGGAAATATCCTCTGAAGTTTCTAGAGGAGACCATGGTGGTAGATACACTATTAGCCATTTGGATTCCGTTCTCTCTTCATGGTATATCACTGTCAATCTCGTCACTATATTTGTACTCAAGGTTAAGAATATATACTACTTAATATTCAGAGGCTTATATCTTAAAATCCCATCTTACTGTTTTGGGTGGGGGTAAAGGCAGACTCTGCAGTGTGGCCTTAAAGTTGATTGAGTTCATCTTTGTTCAGATGTTTCTCCAGAATCTGCCGTGTGTGAGGCACTCTGGGAAACCAAGATAATAGACAGCAAATAGACTGTACCCCTCCCTCCAGGAGATGAGGATACAGGATGAGAGACACAGAGCTGTGATTGGGAGAGTTAAAAGGAATGAGAATAGGTTAGATGGTCATCTCCTTCTCTTATTCCCAGACGCCTGTATTTTGTTTTGTTTGTTTGTTTGTTTGTTTGTTTTGTTTTGTTTTTAAAAGATTTTATTTATTTATTTGACAGACAGAGATCACAAGTAGGCAGAGAGGCAGGCAGAGAGAGAGTGGGAAGCAGGCTCCCTGCTGAGCAGAGAGCCCGATGCGGGGCTCGATCCCAGGACCCTGGGACCATGACCTGAGCCGAAGGCAGAGGCCTTAACCCACTGAGCCACCCAGGTGCCTCCGCCTATATTTTGTTTTTAAAGATCATAGATGTTTTCGTGAATCAGTGGGTTCTAACAAGGAAGCAAGCAGCAGAGAGCATGGCTAGGGGAAGCCATAGGGTGAGATTCTGGGAGTGTTATTTTCTCACTGGTTTGAGCAACACACATACAAAACATTCCACGTTATCCGTGTTTGTTGTCCCTTGAGACCTAATTAGAAAAAATGCTTACTGTTTTGAAAAGCTTTTAAAATAAGCCTTCAGAAATAAAAATAGGAAATGCCTCATCACTTAAGCAGTTCCAGAAAGTGTAATCACACATGTATTGGGCACCTACAGAGCTAATTACTGAAGCAGTGAGGCTGACAGAAGTCTCTGTTTTCTTTAATAATATGCAAGTTAATCAAAGTTGATTAACCAAATGTCGTATATAGTTGTAACTCTGCCCAGAGCACCATAGTTCTGTCTATAAATCTGTGTAATCAGCATCTGAACTCCTGCAAAATTTCCACAAGAATGTTTCTAGCAGACTAGTTTCTCTTACCACAGACTATTCCTTATTGATTAAAATAAATGCTTCAAATGATTAGGACATTGTTACACCTGTTTCTAGTCATTAGTGATACTGACTAAAAATGAAATACATCTATTTTTATTTTGTTGCCTGTAGTGCTATCCTTAAGTAGAGCTGAGTTGAGCTACTACATGAATAAGAAATTACAGAACAGCCACCAAAATATGACCAGAAACGGTCTGAGACTTCAGCCAAATGCTGGTTTCAGCTAATATCTCTGGACACATTGAGCCCTGAGGCTTTGTGACACACGCCTCTGGGGTTCAGCAGTGAGAATGATAATTTCTGAGCTCCAAACCCAATCCACAAACACTATCTTGTGTTTTTATCCTTTTCCCCCTGTAAAACACCGTAGGTGTCAGTATATGGAAAAATTGAGAGCTACAGGGCAGGGAAAACAAACAAACAAACAAACAAACAAACAAAAAAGGAAAAGAAAAATTAGAGCTGTTAATCACAGAGTATTGTGAGACTTTGTGGAGTAGTACTATTAGTTGTCTACTGAACCCTTATTATGGTCAGTTAACTGCCTAGAAAGTAAGTCAGGGTGCCCTTCATAATTAGAGTGAGGGTAGAGTTCTGCAGAATTCTCTTTTCGGTGGTAGGGACCCTGGAAACCCTTTTTAGCCCAGGCCTGCTAGAATTCTCCATCTCACCGTTCTGCTCACTTCCTGTGCCACACTGCAGTCCCCATACACCTAGAGCCAAAAGCTTAATTCTATTATGTTATATAAGAGTGCACAAACATCAATTTTTTTTAAACGAGAAACCAGTTTATCTTCAGTGAGCCCAACAGGTAATCTAATAAATGAGACAACCAGCTATCTGCCTAGAGCTCCTGATCCAAGGAGAGCCTGTTGTGCGGCCCAACCCCAGTCCGTCACTTCGCACTTCCTCCCCCTCTGCTTCCAACAACATTGAACCTAGTTAGGCTCTCTGCAGCTCGGGGAGGCTGGCCGGGCTGCTCTGTGGCCGCCAAACCGTTGAGTGGTTGACTTAGAATGAAATCCCACATCAGAACGAGGGAGTCCTAGATTTCTGGACTCCAAGACTTAATGTCCTATTAGCATAACTCCTCTGCCAACCTACTTGGCACACACTGGGTACCCAGTGTATATTTTAGGATAAGAATGGTAGAGAGAGCAGCTCAACGGCCCTATCTATCTTGATGTAGAGTTTGGGGGGGCGTGTAGCATATAAAATGTCTTCTAAATTTCTGAATGTAGAGCACAGTCCATTCTCATATTAACAAAACAGCTGAGGAAATAAAATGCTTATTAGCATAAAAATCACTGTTCTTGACTGTCTTTGAAGCTCCAGTATTTTCTAACGCAAATACATATTCTCCCGTTGCCAGTTTTAAAGTTGATTGCTTGGTTGTTTTCAAGTGAGATGCGTTTTACTGTCCTTCTTCCCCTTTAATTATCATTCCTTTTTTCCCCTAAACATTTAGTAAATGAAATCTGTTCAGTACTTTTGGGATATTCTTAAAGAAAATTATTTCTATTGATGTGTGTCATTAGAAGAGTCCTTTAAATACAAAAGATAGTTTCAATGACACATCTGTGTCCTATGACAGGAACTAATTTCTTTTCCATTGTGTGTTTTCTTTCCACTCTAGGCCTTTTCTCAAACAACAGAGAATGTATTTCGTATTTGCTCAAATGCTGTCTTCTGTATCTACATGGTTGGCCATAGTTCTTCTCATATTTATCAGCCTTTTCCCTGAGATTCTCCTGATAGTATTAAAGAATGTAAGAAGAAGAAGTGCCAGGGTAAGAACTAAGTTTATATTGTAAGTTGATGTTTGGAAGGGGCTTCAGTATCTGCCGTGGACTAAAAATTTTGTTTAGAGATTTGCGTTAGTTACAGCATGTTAAACCCCTCCTTACAGGTTCATCACTTAATTTCCTCTTCTGCATAAAAAAGTATAGTAAAAACTTCGTTATCCAATGCAGGTGGTAAGTAGATTCCTTAATAGTGTTCTATGTGACCTGTAGCGATCCATATGGAGCATTTTATATGCTCCATATGGAGTTCTAAGTGGAAAAAATGGGGTGTTTTTTTTTTTTTTTTAGCCTAGAATTTTCACACCAGGAATTTCCACACCAACATTCCAGCTTTAACCTTAGAAATTTCCCTGTGGGTTGTTTGCAGATACTTTTTTTTCAGTTGATAATCCCAATTTGCTTCTTTCAAACCTTTCCCCTTCCTTTAATTATAGTGCTGCTTAATCTCTGTGTTGCTTCTAGCCCTGTCTGTCCAGCAGTATATTTGAACCAAAGAGAATTCCCCGGATGTAATTTCTGCATCCTTAAGCTTCCTGAACACACTTGTAAAAATTAAGATAGTTTTATGAGTGTGTTTTTCTTTTTGCTGCTTAAATTATAGATTTCTTGTGGGAATGAGAAGTTATTACCCTCTGCCAGCCTAATTGTCTGATACCTTTTAAACATTTCTAAAAAGTCTTTAAAGTGAAAGGGGTAGATTAGCTTGGAAGAGGGAACTTCTGGCAAATTTTAACCAACAGGTGAATTAAATATGTCCAGTCCCTGCCAACACCTAACTCCTTTGCCAGACAGAACCCTTGTTTTTATCCTCTCGACACCAACTGATTGTATGGCCTGTCCGATGCAATATTTTCAGGAAATAGTCTCAGGTTTATCTGCCTGACCTATTTGATCAAATTTGCCAGCCAGTTTAGCCTCAAAGCTGGCTTGTCTGATTTTGTTTGTGGCCTGTTGATTTGATAGAATCCCGTGGTTGGCAGCATGTAGATGTAGGGCACTAAAATGGTTATATAATGAGAAAATCTTTAGGGACCAGCTGTGTGAAAGAGGACCTTCATGATCCGTAAGGCAGTATGAGCCCCAGGCGAGAGCAGTAGATGACCAGTGGTATAAGACACACTGAGTTGGGTGTGCAGAGCTGATCCCGTACGGTTAGGTGGTCAGAACGGCCTTCACTCACTGCTTCTGCATGTCTTGGTGGGTGGCACTGCACCCAGTAACATGAGCCTGCTCTCTAATCCTTCTAGTAGACCCCTGACTAACTCCCTCCAGCCTGGCGTTTGGTCTTAGGATGGGCAAGTGGCATTTACTTGCCTGCATAGACCTTAACATCAGTTGAACAGGGGTAGAACAGGTCCGATATAACGGGTTTTTCCCAGAACGGCTCAAGTGGCCATTTATATCAAGCCAAATAAAAAGATGTCCCTGGAAGAAGTGGCTTGGTGCCTTGTCGTAATAGACAAGTTTGTGGGAAGGATCTCTGGGGCGCTCTTCTGTTCCCCTTGTTTGGGAATGTGCTCCGAAACGTTTTTCCTATTTGGGTTAATGGAGCTCATGCTAAGTAATGGCTCACACCCGGCTTCCTGCTCTAAAGATGGTACCAAAATCTCCAACATCAAAACCTTCAAACAAACCATCGTAGCCTTTTCCTGAGGCCCTTTCTTTTAGAACCAAAATTAGACACTGGCTGGAGGTGACCTGGACAGAAACTAAATGGAGGGTTGCTGCAGAGCAGTCACGGACAAAGACATACAACATTTTCTTGCCATGCAGACAGGAGATTCCAAACTCGTGTCGAAAGCATGAGGTTCAGCATGAGATTTCTTTGCCATGGGTGGTTATGTCCATGATAGGAGTTTAGCGTCTGTGCTATAGCTTGGCATGCCGGTGTGCTACAACAAATCAGGGAGATTTCCATGGTCACCGTCATTCATTCGATCATTCATTCATTTCTTCCTACCCTCATAGAACCAGAACATGTGTCGAACCGCCTACTGATGAACATCTCTCTTTACATCCAATGTCTGAAAGGCTGAACAGTTTTTCAGACTCTGTGGGATTTTTGAGAGTTGCAGATGAGACAGAAAGTTGTGGGCACTCAGCAGCACTGCCTCCCTCCTCCCCCACCCCCGTGAGAAAATGCAAGAGCAAACCAGTCCATATAAATGCATAAAGGCCAATGGAGACATGCCATGTCACTTGTGGTTACACAAGGCCCTGCTGGGCCATATCAAAGAGGCAGAGGCCACTTTAAAGATGAAGAAGAAAGACCATCCTCATCACCAGCAGTCTGATGTCCAGGGCGACTTCCTACTTGGTTTAAATATCCCTTGCTAAGGCATTGGCCTCCCTTTGAAAGGGAGGCAAAAAATTCTTTTACAGTGGGTCAGCCTTAAACCTGACAGGCTCCCCAGCGGGGGGAAGTATGTGTCCCTACCTAGAGGCGGAAGAGTCTCCCCCTTGACTTCATCCAGCTAGCATCTTGGATCCTTCGTGCACAAAGCCAGAAATACCTGTGGCAACTGGGCTGCCCGTGCTGTCCTCCTGTGGGCCTTGGCGGCTGCTTTCAAAGGGGAACTCAGCAGTGGGTAGTGAAAACGAAGCTAAGCCATTTACATTCAACAATTTTAGAAGCAGCCTTCTGTTAGGTTCCATTCAGTTCACACTTTGCCTGAGGGTCCACTATAAGTTAGCTACTATACTAGGTCTCCAGAATTCAGGGATGAGTCAGATGTGGCTCCAGCTCACAGGGAGCTCTCTCCAGTTAAGTTAGAAAGGGAATTTATACGGAGCTTTTCTGTCAGCAGGTATAAAGCAATACACTCAATACACTCAGTGGTACGGCGTGTTGTATTGTAACACATCTGAGCCATTTCAGGTCACGACCTCTGAAGCTGCCGGTGCAGGGGCTGGTATGGCAGCTCCCCCGCCCCGCCCCAGCTGAGTTCTTTCATGACGTCAACATTTTTAAGAATTCTAGTTGCTTCGAAAATGGGCTCCCTCGATCATTGAATTCAAAGGTTACTTTAAGCTATCTGTTCCTCAGCTATCTTTTCAGCAGTGTGGTTAAGTTTTGAGCTAAAATCCCAGCATTAAGGATCATAAGGCTTTTCTTTAGCTTCTTAATTGACAGACGTACGTCACCATGCTGCTGACAGGATATGGTGAAACCGCCATTGAGCACCGCACGGTGGAACAGCAAGGTAATACTTTAAAGGAAATACGAAGCTTAGGATTTCTGGTATTTCGAAAAGTTGTGTCGCCTCCTAGCCCAGTCGTGGGGCCCTCCATAATCAGTCAAGTAACACTTGAACTTTCTGGCCAACCAGTGAATACCACTTTCCGTTTCCAATGGAGGACTTTTCCTCATAACTTCATGGAAGTTTTCCCACATAAACTACCTCTGTCAGAAGGGAGGCTTGACTTTGCCTCCTAGACCCGGGGATACCGTAGGCCATTGGGAAGGGGCCTAGCAGCGCGGCCATGCCAGGCATGGGATGTCTGCACAAACAAGAAGGAATAATTCCATTCTGGAGGAAGCTCTTTCAGAGTGCAAGACAGGCAAAGCGAGAGCGTCAGCTGTCTGAGCAAAATTCCCAGAGAAAGCCCGTTGACGATTTTGGAGCATGGAGCCTTCCACCTTTAATAACAATGGTGCCAGGCTGATGACTGTTGCGAATCTGACAGTGCCCCGTACAACCGTGGGTTCTAAGGCTAAAAGCCCTGTTGACTGGATCAGACAAAAAGTTGAATCCTAACATTGTGGCTGTTGAGATGGACCTTTATGCATTGGCCTCTTTGACATACTGCTCATGGAGCCTGAGCTGGTGTCAAAAGCTCTCTAGATGACCGCAAAAGAATGTGGAAATTTCATCCTTACCTGTTCATTATCTCGCTTCTTCTCTCCTCCCCCCTTCACCCCTGCCACCACCACTTGCTGGCTCTATCCGTTTTGGATTGCTTCCGATGCTCTTTCCATGCTCTCCACTGCCTTCTGTGCTTTCATATTCCCTCTCTTTTTCCTTTATGAAGTAACCTAGTCTATGAACTCCTAAAATCTCTGCTTCCTGGAAGTACTTTTATCTCAGACGGTTGGATGGAAGGTTTTGAGTGCACCAAAATGTGCTTACAGCGGCAGTCTCAAATAATTAGGCTCGTATATCAAACGTGGGGGTGGGGGACTTGGTGCCATATTAATCTTGTGAGACTTTTGCCCGCAAAATAGAAGGCAGAACAATTTAATTTTTTTTCTCAGAAACGATTTCGTTCTCTAGCTTTATCAATTGGTCATTTGCATGTTGCCAACATGTCACCAACTTTATTTAAGGTAAAATATGAACAGGAAAAATTATATATAATTATGTTAAAACACATGTGAATAAGTGACAAAGTATTTGCCTTTAGAAGTTTTATTGTTTATTAGATTCTGCTAGATGCATATGATACTTTAGCTGGTTTCTTTTTTTTCACACCTATTTTCATTAGTCACTAAGTAGATAATATGGGTAATCGTAATTAGCAGAATTGTCAAACTCATCGCTGTAGTTGACCACTCATTTTCTGTTTTGCTTGGGCAATGCCAAAACCAAGTCTGCGACTCAGCTTAAAACTTCAGGCCTGGAGTAAGAAGGCAAAACGATAACCTGTTGGGTTTTCTGATTAAACTCTAAGTTACCAATTTTTACCTTTTCTAGGCATTTTAAAGGAGAAATTCGTAGTTCTTTAGCCTGCCCTTTTAAAGAGGGATCCATAAGAAAAGGGGGAGACCAACCAAATTATGTTAGAATAACGAAAGTCAAGTATGGGTCCAGCAGTAAATGGGACTAAAATGTGGTTTCACCAGAGGTCTTCCCATGGTGCTAGTTTTATTACACTTTTAACCTGTAAGGCCGAAGAGCAGTCCCTTCGTATCGTGTCTGTGCAGTTGCATGGGAGAGAGAGTGCTTCACGCTTAGATTAGCGATGGACCCTGGACACAGCTCTCTGACCAGTGTCTTTTGGACAATGTAGGTTAGTGAATTAATGACTGGAAATCAGCCTTATCTTAGTGAGATGCATATATTTTTAAATTATTTTTATTTAAAATAGTCAATCTTCCCATTAACAAAATGATTTGAAACTGGTGAACAAAACTAGTAGCTTGCACATACAACAGAGACTGGTCCCAACTCTAACTCGACTGTTACAGAGAGTAATGCCTTCAAAACTAACATGCCATTTCGACTTCGAATTCTCAGGGTTTCTTTTTAAATGTCTTACATTTCAAAGAATATTTACTTTTTTTTTTTTTTTTTTTTTTTGGTTTCTGCATTTCTCTTTCTTCTACTGCAATTTTCCACCCTTTGTGCAATTGTGAACAAGGTAACGAAACGCCTCCCTTCCTCAGGAACATCTACTATCTTCATGCTTTCTCAAACTTCCAGCAATCACAGTTTCTCTTGGAGTGAATAAGGTGATTTCCTTTCTTAATGTACCAACTTGCTTGCATTCTCATTTGCTTGACACCATTTTCTGACTCTTTATGAAAATTGACTTCTCATTACTCATTTTTATATCCTCTATTGATGCTTAAGAGTATTTGGTCATTTTCCTTTAATCATTTGTTCACCTTCTCAAACCGTCACACTGGAGAGGAAGTGATTTTCAAACACTTGGACCGGACGCCTCTAGTTCCGTTGATTCCTGGTGCGCAGGAGATGGCACGGCTTGTCAGAGCTAGTCTGTTCACCGAGACAGGAGTAGTTTTGCACAAATTTCTCTCTATTCAGTACACTCACAGCACCAGCACAACTCTCAGAGGTGTTCACCAAAAGGATGGTAAGGTTTACTAATCAAACCATATTGACTCATCTACCACATAACCAACCTACCGGTGTCATTTCCAAAACCCCAGTTCGCCATATACTACTAATACCTGCATACTTCTGCCATGAAAAGAATTCAATTCGAGTTGGAGACTCGCTTAGGTCTTTCAGTGTGCTCATTTAAATGTTACGCATTTGCTATAGTGTAAATCATTTGTGCTTTAGGCCAAAAGAGTAGTCTATAGGAAATGATTTTTTTTCTTCTACGTTTTTATCACCAGGTAGGTTAACCAGTCTTCAATTGCTTTAAGTATCTTTACCTCACTATTACAGAGAAATCTGAGCTGTAAAAGGGCATCTGACTCATTATCCACCAGACCTTCAGTCAGACCTCTTCTTTTACGAACATTCTCAGACGAATCTAATATATTGTAACAGGTACCTAGTGTTAAACAAGTGGGCTGGCTTTTAAAGAAACAGATTAACAGCATTATAAAGAAAAAAAAATGAAAATACCACTCTCTAAATTTTCTCTGCTGTTGGTGTGGTGAACTTTCTACGATTCTTTACAAAAAATATAAAGATGCATTCCTTGGAATATGGGAAAATCTATAGTTGAAATTTGTTAAGCCCCCAAATAAAATGCTAGGCATTTTGCAGAGCTTGAAGGACAATAAAATCCTTTGAATTTGCAAGGGGCAAGTTGTTGTGGCGGCGCCATCGTTAATACTGATCAGGAAATACCGTTTTGATTTTAAAAGAGCATTTAGAAAATTGAAAATAAATATTCCAAAATTGCATCTGTATAATAATCAAGTTGATTTAGCATTGCATGTCCTTTTGGGAAGTATGTGGAAATAATCCAGTGTGTTTGTACCTCCGTGTGCCGTGTCTGTGTGTTTGCAGGTATACACCTAATGTACTCGTAAATGTCTGATCCCCAAAATTAATGAACCAATCTAATCACTTTTTTTAATGTCAAGTTTTATTCAAGCTCAATGTTTCTACTTTTCAGAGGTAAAGGTAAACTCTCTCCTAGCTATTCAGGGGGATGCTAGCATAATTCTGTAGAATGCTTCACGACCGATTTTTCCAAAAATGAGTCAATCCATTTTATAACCTATTGGTTCATTACCCCCCACCACCACCACCAGCCCCCCACCCCCCCGCAAAATAGTCGGGAGGAATGGATATGCCATGGGAGGAGTCCTTGAACTCGGAACGACTCCTTCGAGTGTATTTGGTTTCTCACTACAGGGCCCTCTGTCTTCCCAGACTTTGAGAGGCTCTTTACCCACCCATAGGAATTCAGAGTAATTCATTTGTCTACAAGCTTACCAGCTTGGAAGAAACTCCATACAGCTCAGGGCGGGGCCCTCTTTCATGCACACATAAAAATGAGTGATCATCAGGAATGAAACTGCAGTTCGCTTCTCTGTGGAGCTAACAAGTGTGAGCGCTCCTCACAGGCCCATGTTTTCATCAGCTGTCAAGTCCCCCGCCCCCGAGCAAAGAGTAAAAACTAAGCTGATGGCATGAAAACATTGGTTCTAATATCTCCTACGCTTCATCCGCGGCATTCTTTCAGAAGCAGACTTCCTTTGCCCCAGTCAGCATCCTTTGCCCCCATTTTGAGCGACTCATCCTGCTTGTATCTTCCCTCAGTAATGATCCGCTTCCCGGTAGCTTTCACAGTCTTTGACACTTTTGTCCCAGATGGCCTTGTCCTAAGCTGTACGGTGCGCGTTAGCTATACTGTTTCCAGCTAATTCTGTATCCCCCTGGATTGCTTTCTTTAGCTTGGCCTGTGGTTTGGGAGACCAGGCTGGGTAGCAGACATTCCTTCTGCTTTTGGCCTCTCCAGGGCCTGAAATCCTACAATGACAAAGGATGAGGAACATGGAATTGAGGAAGTTTATTATTGACACAGTTGTGGTATTTTTAACGTAGTTATTTATTCCACAAATAACTTTTTGTGCAGCATTATTTTTCCTCTGAGGAAAATATTTGGCAAGTAGTTCAGCTACCGAGATAGTCCCTTGTTGAGAGAACTGTGTGACTCCTTTTATAAGTTAGTTCTCAGTGTGAACAGCAACCTGTTTTTGGTTAGGCTTCGTCATCATGACCCCGCTACTTGAAGAACTCTTGGGAAAACAGGGAACAGGAAGGAAATGGAATGTGTTCCAGAGGACTTCTAGTCCAATCATGGCAAGGAAGGTGCACCAAAATGGGAGGAAAACAGCATACCCCTTAAGGCCCTCCCCGACTCCTGTCTCACAAGGTTGGATTTGAGAGTGGAGAATGAAAGTTGGGCTCCCTCCCAAGACCAGAGACTTCCACTTCTTAACATACCTGATTTATACTCTGTGATCATTTGGCCTACCACATCCTAGCCCTGTAATAGCATTTGATAATGTCCAGAGGACAGAGAAGAGTCTACAGATTTCGGGATGTTTCTGTGGTTGCTTTTCTAAAAAGATGATGAATGAGAAAAAAAGAAGCATCCGCTGAGCCATAGATAACCTGATCTACCAAAAAGAAAATAAACCTCAGCATTATATGGGGGAAGGAACATGTTTCTTTCAGTAAAGGAAAAATACCTCTACAACAGCCTTTCAGAACTGAGTGTGTCTTTAGACTTCCTCTGTCAAAAGCTACACATCCTCAAAACACCGTAATCCATTCATTCATTCAACAGGCCTGAGTCCCTGCTGTGTTCCAGACACTAGTCTAGGAGCTGGAGATAGGAAAGTAGAATGACCATGTTTTCAGGAAGCTCGGAGACTAGAGCGTCCTTGTGGGAACAGTGACAGAAGAGCCCTGGAGTATGCCAAAAGCAAAAAGCAAGTCTGAATCTCTTCAGCTAACAAATGAAGAAAGGATTAAAAACTGGTCATTGTGTCACTTTTTTTTTCCCTGCATGTGAATAAAACTTGGCACTTTAAGATCATTCCTTTACTTTCATAACAAAATTTACTACTTGATTTATTTTTGAAAATGCTAAACAGATGGTTTCACATTATTGTTAAAATAACCCTTTTAACTCTGTATATTTTAAATTTTTCAGAATCCGAATCTTGAGCTGCCTATGTTATTGTCCTACAAGCATATTGACAATGGTTACAGCTAAAAAAGAAAGCAGGAAGAAACAACTACAAAAAGTTACCATCTCAGGATACTCAATATGCAACAAATTAAACCACTCTCTTATGTCTAGGGTTCAGAATCAATGTCCATTAAAATACCAAATGACTCTCTTAAGCATTTACAGTTATTGTTAAGTAGCCGTTATGGCCAAAGCTCTAAGTTAAGAATCATGTGAAAGTTGAAAGCACGAATAATTAGAATATCTGGCTTTAGATAGAGTAACATAACTACCAAGTGGGTGCTCCTTTAACCCATGAACTCTGTGAATGGATCTGAACATAATAGTATAAAGTAGAAGTCATACAACGGGAATGAATAGACTTTGCTAATCTTACTTTTTTTTGCCTGGCAGAAGAAATAGGCTGTTTGGATCACATTTCTTGTTCCTGCTGAATGATGATCTTAAATTATTTTTTCAAACACATGAAAGGAATACTTGAACATACGAGAAGACTAAATGGTATCAGTGCATCAGAATAGTCAACCTTGGTGTTCACCCACGTGCTCATTTTGTCTCCATAGAATATCCTTGCCCCCCCCCCCCCCCCGCAGAAAAAACCTTGAACCCTTAACGTGGAAAGAATGTTCATCCTGGATATTTTTGTGAGAATCCAAAAAATTGCTTATTTTATTTTTGTTCTTCTGAATTAAATCCTATTTAATGGGTGTGTGGCTACTAGACTGGAAAATAAGACCTTTCCAGTCGCTTAGTAAGTAGCCCGTCCAGGCACTTAAGAGGTAACCGATTTTTCCAGTATCGGTTTTACTGGGATCTGAGGTGAGATAAGCAAAACCATAATTACATTTTAAAAAGCCATCTGAACATCAGTCTTTTATAATTTTTTGTGGAGGGGGGAAAATATCTTATTTCAAATTGTTAATGGTTATTTTTTGAAAGAGGCCGCCTTTGTGCATATATGCAGCACTTTTTTTTCTGTAACTTGCCAGTTTGGGAAAGAGGGATCCATCCCAGGATGGTGGTGATTCAGCCTACAGAGCCGTGACCCTGAACATGAATGTTTTCTCTCTCAGTGAACATGCTTCGGTGATGGTTTAAGTTTAAACCATGAGAGTCACCTTGGTAAAGTCCTCAACTTCCTGGAGTAAAGCAAGCCTTTAGCCTCCTAATGAGTTCGCTTAAAACGTAAAAATAAATGTGAAACGTCTTTATTAAATGTTAAAATTAAACATTTTTGGATATAAATGGCTACATTTGACTACTGGATTGAAATGGGCACTGAAAATGTGTTTTCAGGGGCGCGTGGCTGGCTCAGTCAGTGAAGCATGTGTCCTTTGGACCTTGGGGTCGTGAATTCGAGCCCCACACTGGGCATAGAGATGACATTTTTTTAAAAAAGTGTTTCAAACTGGTTTCCATTTTTGGTTGTCTTTCTGGCATGCCTGTACTATTATTAGTGTTTATATCGTACCTTGATTTAGAAAAGTATTGAATTCAATCTATATCTGTATTTATATGGCCCACGTGGCACATTTGATTCTTTCGTATATATTTTGTGTTAATGTTTAGGTGTAATTTGTCTTAAATTCGAGGAAGGACATGATTTCAGTTATCATTTGTTCTCACCTATCAGTATTATTTTTGAGTATTTTGTTAGATGTCATTCATAGCTTACCCAAATGTGCTGTATTCTGGTCGCCTGTATTTGAGGTAGCCTACTGAAAACAAAGTCTGTGTATTCTTTGCCTATTCCAAAGAACTAAAAAAAAAAAAAAAAATCAGACCCAGGAAAGCTTTTGATGTTTTCTGTTGTTCTTGTTCGTGTTACAGTCACTGCTGTGTCATTACTGTTGTTTCACAGAAGTACTGTAGGGACTGTGAATGCAGAGGAGAGAGCCACGATAGAGAGAGGCTCGTGTGCACACTGGGGGAGATTACCGTAATCAGAACATCTAGGGCTGTGGAAATCTAATTGGTAGCTTGTAAAATTGCTCGCAGCCAGGAAGAAAGGTGACTAAGGGGGCTTTAAAGTCGTGTCTGCAGCTCAAATTCACGACGGTGATAATCATGGCCTAGATCCTTGAGAGGGACCTGGCTTTCCTTTTTCAAAGCTATTTTATTAGTGAGCTGCAAAATGGCTAGCATGGGTTAGCAGATGTAATCGCTCAAAGTAAGCCATCCTACAGTATTCCTAGCGCTACAGCCTAACCACCTTATTTTGTGACCGAGAGAGGGGGGAAACAGAATATTAGGATGACATACCCATCATTTGAACAGCTTCAGACTATCAAGATGTCCTTGTAATTTTCACAACCGTTGTCCATTGTTTGAAGATGTAACCTACTAAGCGTAAAACATAGATTCCATATCTACAACATCTACACCAGCAACAGTATAAACATAGGCCTAAATTTGCAAAATTCATAATAATTTAGTGATGGAATTTTTTAATAACATGCAGTATATAAATGTGCAGATTTTATGCAAGTGTTAACAAAATCATTTTTCAGCTTGCAAAATGGAACTGCAATACTACATTTTTCACTTAAGCAATTTTTTACATCTACGTCGTTGCTTTCTATAATGACTGTGAATGCCATCTTTTATGAATGCAACTTGCCTTTTTCATTACAGAAATTTTTGTTTGATGTATCAATAAACTTTGGTATGATATGATTGATATTTTAGCCTCTTTTTTTTTTTGAAAGGTCTCAGTTGGACATAAAAACACGGAAGCAATGTGGGGACAGGAAATAGTTTTTATCATTTGCTCTTCGCCTGTGTCTTGCATGTGTTCAACTGGCATTTTAGGGCCGTGGCTGATTTGGGGAGGTTACAGGTTTTGTGGGAGTTTTGAATGAGACTGTCTGCACAGATAAAAGTGCAGCCAAATCAGTATACACATATTGAAAATCTACTAGTGTCTGCTTGGCAGTGTGCTTTCTGCTGCCCACACATTGGAGGGAGTGTGATATATGGTGTCTCCTTCTCATTGAAATCATTTTCTTAAGTATCCAAACATGGAGCAGTTCTACAGTCGCTTGAAATTAGGTCCAAAGGCGCGTGCACGTGTGTGTGTGTGTGTGTGTGTGTGTGTGTGTGTGTGTGTATGTGTACACCTCCCTCTCCCTGCCCCTCCTCCTCCCCTCCCCCGCCACATCTGCATCTCCTCCCTCTCCCCCTGCCTGCATCTAAGACCTTGTGAGAGCCCTGCTGTCCTGGACTGCTAAGAAACTAAGATTTTTCCACTGTAGCTGGTTGCATGACATTTTTACACTTAAATCTCTCTGTTTTTGTAGCCTTCTGACCATGTTGAGTCTTTGACCTACATTTAGTGAATTTCCTTTTTATTTTTATTTTTTTAATGTTTTTCATTGTAATTCCAGCATAGTTAACATGCAGTGTTATATTAGTTTCAGGTGTCTCCTTTTTACTCTTCGGTAAGCGGGAAATGTGCTGCGTTTGGAGGTGAGACCTGAGTTAGAGTTTCCAGTGCTCTCACTTTGAGCCATTTTCCTCTCCGCCCTCCTCTCTGCCTGCAAAATGGTGTCTTGGGGGTGAGGGGTGGTCCAGTGAGGGACAGGGGTCAAAAACTGCTTCGTAAAATATCATTTGTTATTCAGATGAAATCATTGCTGTTTTTTTATATTAAGGGGTATTTTATTGCTTTGATCTTTTTGATGAATAGTTGTCATTTACCAAATTTTTATAGATGTAACTATGGCAGATTCTTTCTACCTTCTTGGAATGAATTAGCCTGTGCAGGCTTCCTTCCCTTCCCCCACCCAGCTTTGTGGGGAGCTGCCTCACTGCTGAGTCTACCCAGGACTGGCCAATAAAGTAAGTATTGTGAGGGTCTGAGTGGCTTGGCCCCTTCAACAAGAAGCACATACAAAGGTTAGGAGCTGAGGTTATCACTATGGTTATTCCGAGGATGTGTCCATGGCTGAGGTGCTGGGCGCATACTAATGAAGCTTGAGGGCTGGAGTTCTGGGAATGGTCAGAAAAACAGGGGATAATGATTTCACAACTTTGTAAAATTAATTTGACACATTTTTCCCAGCAACTTATGGGCGAGGAAACATGGGCTCAGTTCCTAGTGTGTGGACCTAGTGGACTAAAGAAATGTTGCTGGGGATCAAGCAAGTCCCCATCTCCTGGGCCGTAGGAGCAGGTGCTACGAGCAGGCCTCCGGCTGAAAGGAACAGCACACCTCTTGGTGGACAGGAAGGTCTCTGGCCCTGGCTCTCCGTGTGGAGAAGGGCAGAGGATGTTCATGGTTAAAATGCCTGCTGCTGCTTTGGTCTCTTCATCAATTCGCCAGGACACATTTCCTGCCGGTAAAGCCACTAGAATCAACTACTCCAGTTTACAGTTAAACCGCACGTACTGGGCGCCAGGCACCGTTCCAGTGACCTCCCGTGTATAGTCCTGCCCCTTTCGTAATTCAGTCTTGTGAAGCATGTATTTATGCTCCTCCGCTCAACAGATAAAGAAACTGAGTCACAAATAAAGGTCACGCTGTCTGGTAGAGCCAGAATGTTTTTTTCTTTTTGCAACACAAATACTGTCCTATAATTCCGGAAGCCGTAAAATCAAGGTGTGTTTTTCCTGGAACCTCTGGAGGAGATATCTGCTCCCTTGCCTTTTCCAGCTTTCAGAAGGTTTTGTGATGGGGCGCCTGGGCGGCTCGGTTGAGCATCTGCCTTCAGCTCGGGTCATGATCTCGGGATCCTGGGATCAGGCCCCACATCGGGCTCCCTGCTCAGGGGGAGTCTGCCTCCCCCTCTCTCTGCCCCTCCTACCCACCCCCAGCTTGTGTTTTCTCTCTCAAATAAAATCTTTTTAAAAAAATAATGTGATTCCTTGTCTCAAGATCCCTTCCTGGTCCATCTTCCAATGTCTCTGCTCGCATTGTCCCGTCTCTGAGTCTGGCGCTCCCGACTTCCCTCTGCGATTACATCAGCTCCATGTGGATAATCCAGGATAATCTTTGCATCCTGAGTTCTTTAAGTCACATCTGCACTGACCCTTTTTCCATGGTATGTTGACACAATGACAAGTTCCAGGAATTAGGAAGGACATGGACATCTTTGGAGGGCTGTTACTCAGCATACCACACCATCTCAGCTGAGGACTGAAAGGTCTTCCGGGTCATGGAACTTTCAAGTGGTGACGTTAGGAAAGTTCCAGGCAAGCCTGGAAGGTTGGTTGCCCTTAGCAAGGGGCCCTTGTTCCAGGAAGATCTTTCTACGGACTCGTGGAAGCAGAGAGAAAAGATGGATACAAGTAAGAGCTGTGAAGAAAATGTTTTTCCAATAACAGTACTTGGGAGAAAAGCAACCTTTAACCTTTAAGAAGTCCCACCCTGTGGGAGTATGCACAAATGCACACACGAGAGGCAGGAGGGCAGGAGGGAAAGAATCTCAACCAGACTCCGTGCTGAAAGCAGAGCCCGACCTGCGGCTCGATCTCCCAGCCCTAAGAGCCTGACCTGAGCAGAAATCAAGAGTTGGATGCTTAACCCACCCAGCCACCCAGCCGCCCCAGATTTTTTTCTTAAGTGATCTACATCCAGCATGGGGCTCGAACTCAATACATGCTCCACCAGCTGAGCCAACCAGGCATCCCTCATAGAGCCAGATTTTAAAACTAGGTATTCTGACTAGAGTTCATACACATAACCAGAACGCTGTATTTCCATCATTATAGCACCCCGATGGCATGAATAAACAAGTCATCCCGAGATTAATGCTAATAAGAATGCATGACAGACCAAAACTGAGGGGAAATTCCACAAAGTAACTGACCAGTAACCTTCAAAATTACGGACATCATAGGGGCTCGTGGCTGGCTCAGTTGGTAGGACATGCAACTTGATCTTGCTCTCGTGAGTTCAAGCCCCCCCCCCCCCAATTAGGCATAGAGCTTACTTTAAAAAATAAATGAGCAGATTTTAAAAACAAAATTTAATGGGGCACCTGGGTGGCTCAGTCAGTTAGGTGTCTGACTTTGGCTCAGGTCATGATCTTGGGGTCCTGGGATCAAGCCCTCCACAGGGCTCTGTGCTCAGTGAGGGGGGCGTTGCTTAGGATTCTCCCTTCTCAAATAGAATCTTTAGAGATAAAATTCAAAAGAAAAACATATACAAATATAGGGATACCTAGGTGGCTCATTTGGTAGAGAGTGCGACTTTCGATTTCAGGGTCATGAGTTCAAGCCCCGTGTTGGTCGTGGAGCCTACTTTAAAAAAAATGTATTTAAAGATGATGAAAGACCAAGACTAAGGAACATCCAGATAAAGAAAACGAAGATGACATAAATAAGTGCAGCATGTGGTCCTCAGTTCGATCCTGGACCAGAAGTTGGGCATGAGCAGGCTAATCGGTGAGTTTTGCTGAGGTATATAGGCTATATACTATCACAGGTTATATCAGCCTTAAATGGTTTTTGACATTGTGACTGTGTTCTATTTTGTGGAATCTGAGTAGAGAGTATATGGGAATTTTTTTTTTAAAAGATTTTATTTATTTATTTGACAGAGAGAAATCACAAGTAGTCGGAGAGGCAGGCAGAGAGGAAAGCAGGCTCCCTGCTGAGCAGAGAGCCCGATGCGGGACTCGATCCCAGGACCCTGAGATCATGACCTGAGCCGAAGGCAGCGGCTTTAACCCACTGAGCCACCCAGGTGCCCCGGGAATTTTTTTGTACTATTCTGTAACTTACATCTGAATTTATTTCTAAATTATAATTGGAAAAATGAAATAAAACACAACAATGCAGAACTATTAATGAGAGAGGACATTAAATTGAGCTGACTGTAGAACACTAAACTTAACTCTTGTTACCTATTATCTGCCTAATACTTCATGGAATGCTTTTACATACCTCATTTAATCTCCACAGCAGCTCAATGTGGAGATCATTAAACTCCAAATTCTTACAGATAAACTGAGGCTCAAGGAGCCTGGGTGGCTCAGTCGGGTTAAGTGTCTGCCTTCAGCTCAGATCATGATCCCAGGGCCCTGGGATGGAGCCCCACATTGGGGGGGGGGGCGGGAGAGGGGGGGTCATTGCTCAGCGGGGAGTCTGCTTTTCCCTCTGCCCTTCCCCCCAACTCATGTGCTCACTCTGTGTATGCTTTCTCCCTCAAATAAAAAATCTTCAAAACAACAACAACAAATAAAAATATCCCAGAGTCTCAGAAGATCTAATTTTTGCCCTGGACTCTCAGGACTGAGCCCAGGTCTGACCCAGTGTGTGTCTTGCTTTGCCACACGGTGTAGTTGGTTCAGAACCCCACGAGCATGTCCTGCAGAGGCTAGGATGATCAAAAACCAAATCTTTCTGCAATCATTTTCCCGTGGGCCACATGCCACTGTACCCCAAATGAAACCATGAGTGGGTCATGCTGATGTTCTTAAAGTGGGGAGCCTCAAACTGCCGCAGACCCTGGGGCGCCTGGCTGGCTCAGTGGGTGGAACAATGTGGCTCTTGATCTCAGAGTTGTGGGTTTGAACCCCAAGTTGGGTGTAGAGATAAGAAGAGAATCCAAAAAAAAAAAAAAAAAGGAGGAAGGGAAGGGAAAGGAAACAAAGGGAAGGAAACAAAGAAACAAAGGGAAGGAAAGGAAGGAAGGAAGAAAATGCCCCCGGCCTGGGTTTCCCCTTTCATCAAAGTTGAGGCTATTGAACTGCGTTTGCCTCCAGTACTACCGAATCAGGTGTTTCCCAAGGTAAGTTTTATCCTCCTACCCCTGTCTCCTGCCGTCTGAGAATACAAGCAAGCTCCTACAATTTTTAATAATGAAGCATCAGGTTAGCCACATACACCAGGTATCAAAAAGTACACACATCACTGGGGTGCCGGGTGGCTCAGTCAGTTAAGCAACCAGCTGGTGATTTCAGCTCAGGTCCTGATCTCAGGGTTGTGAGATCAAGCCATGCGCCAGGCTCCCCGCTCAGTGGGGAGTATGTTCGAGATTCTCCTCCCTCTGCCCCTCTCCCCACTTGTGCACTCTCTCTCTCAAGTAAATAAATCTTAAAAAAAAAAAAAAAAACACGGTAAAGTATGTCTATCACTTAAACAAGAACATGGAAACATGGACAACACCATTGATCTGAAATGATTCTACCCCACTTCTATCAAAAGCCCAGCTGAGGGACGCCTGGGTGGCTCAGTTGGTTAAGCAGCTGCCTTCGGCTCAGGTCATGATCCCAGCGTTCTGGGATCGAGTCCCACATCAGGCTCCTTGCTCGGCGGGGAGCCTGCTTCTCCCTCTGCCTCTGCCTGCCATTCTGTCTGCCTGTGCTCGCTCTCTCCCCCTCTCTCTCTGATAAAT
>NC_081575.1:12530770-12576388 GCF_022355385.1 Mustela nigripes
CTTTAAAAAAAAAAAAAAAAAAGCCCAGCTGAGATTATTGTGATTCAGCGTTTTCTAAACCAGTTGTACAGAACACTAGAGTCCGGGGAAATGTTACTAGGTGTTCCTTGAAAAAGTGGGTTCCCTGGCTAAATAACTTTAGGAATTTCCATGTATGATTGTACCCTGTCGGACAAATTACAAAGCATTCTAGAACAGTAAAGTCTACAGAAGATCTACTATCAATGAAACCCATGTGACTTTGTGGAACCCACTGTGTTCCAAACCAAAGATCACTTTTGGCATAACCATCTAACAAGAAAACACTGGACACCCGTTTTTCATGGAACACCTTTCAGAAATAAAGCCACAGCTAAGTCTTTACCCTGGTTATGGTCTGACTCACACTCCTCCCCACTCACTTGGTGGGGTTAGTCTTCATGATCTAAAGATAGTCTTCAAGCCAAAAGCAGCAGTCAAGATTCAAACGAGAAAACGGACCATTACATGTGTTTAAAATAAATGGAATGTAATACAGGGAATTGATGGCACACATGTTGGTTGACCTAAAAAGCCAGCTGGGGCTTTATGCAAAGCAACCCAGAGATTAGAGTAGGAGGCCCGAACCAGGGGCGCCTGGGTGGCTCAGTGGGTTGAGCCTCTGCCTTCAGCTCAGGTCATGATCTCAGGGTCTTGGGATCGAGTTCCACATCGGGCTCTCTGCTCAGCAGGGAGCCTGCTTCCTCCTCTCTCTCTGCCTGTCTCTCTGCCTACTTATGATCTCTCTCTCTGTCAAAATAAATAAAAATTAAAAACAAAAAAAAAGGAGACCAGTGGGGTGCCTGGGTGGCTCAGTGGGTTAAAACCTCTGCCTTCGGCTCAGGTCATGATCCCAGGGTCCTGGGATTTAGTCCCGTATCAGGCTCTCTGCTCAGCAGGGAGCCTGCTTCCCCCCCTCTCTCTATGTCTGTCAAATAAATAAATAAAATCTTAAAAAAAAAAAAGGGAGACCAGAACCACTCGTAGGCTTGAGGGGTCACAGAGGAGGTGAAGATCCTGCAGCCACTGGCCTGGGCTTTGGGCGGGACTGGGAATCGGGTGGTGGGCGTGTCTGGAGCAGCCGGGACCACAGCCAGGCTCCTACTTGCCCTGGCCCCCCCAGCCTCCAGCTAGTGCTTTCCCTTGGCTGGACCCAGCTGGAAACCAGCTAACGTGGGAGGCTGGGAAACAGCTTGAGGGGTTCATTCTCTCAGAAAATGGGCTCAGACCCAGCGTATCAAGGATTGCAGGAGCCAAGTTCCAATTTCATATAATTACATGTACATAAACATAAGAGATAAAACCTTGAGGAGCTAGATTTCAGCCACCCTTTGTGGGTGGCTACATTTCAGCCACCCCTTGATAAACGTCACCCCTTGTTTCCCATCTGAAGAAAATAAATGTGGAGAAACTAAAGGCAACTCACTCCTGTACTATATTTAATGTGATACAGATAATGTTTTATGGGAGCACAGGTGCATGGAGGTAGAAGGCCCTCGTGTTAAACAGCTTTCTCAATTAGTAATAGCAGAGACACTTGGGCATTTAAAAAAAAAAAAGTGAGCTTAAAAGCTAGAGCTAAATGAGGAGGAAGTGTATCTAGGTAAATTCACCCACATCTTCTTCAAGAGTCAAGAACAATTCATTAGGGTCTGGGTAAAAAGCTGCAATATTAATTGCAAAGGGAATAATTTTCTCTATGTTCCTACCTCCACTAATAAAACAGAAACTCGCCCTTTGTGAAGTCTGTAGAGCAGAGTTTCTTTATCCATTCATCTGTTGAAGGGCATCTTGGTTCTTTCCACAGTTTGGTGACTGTGGACATTGCTGCTATGAACATTGGGGTGCATATGGCCCTTCTTTTCACAACATCTCTATCTTTGGGGTAAATACCTCCTAGTGTAATTGCTCGGTCCTAGGGTAGCTCTATTTTCAACTATTTGAGGAACGTCCATGCTGTTTTCCAGAGTGGTTGCACCACCTTGCACTCCTACCAACGTGTAGGAGGGTTCCCCTTTCTCCACATCCTCTCCAGCATCTGTCATTTCCTGACTTGTTAATTTTAGCCATTCTGACTGGTGTGAGGTGGTATCTCATTGTGGTTTTGATTTGTATTTCCCTGATGCCAAGTGATGTGGAGCATTTTCTTCTATCTGTTGGCCATTTGGTTATCTTCTTTGGAGAAATGCTGTTCATGTCTTCTGCCCATTTCTTGACTGGATTATTTGGCTTTGGGGTGTTGAGTTTGATAAATTCTTTGTAGATCTTGGATAACAGCCCTTTTCTGATATGTCATTTGCAATCAATGGGGGAAAAAAACAGAGCTTTCCCCCTAAGGTCAGGAACACAGCAGGGATGTCCATTATCACCACCCCTATTCAACGTAGTACTAGAAGTCCTAGCCTCAGCAATCAGACAACAAAAAGAAATAAAATGCATTCAAATAGGCAAAGAAGTCAAACTCTCACTCTTTGCTGATGACATGATACTTTATGTGGAAAACCCAAAAGACTCCACCCCAAAATTCCTAAACTTCATACAGGAATTCAGCAACGTGGCAAGATACAAAATTAATGCACAGAAATCAGTTGCATTTCTATACACTAACAGTGAGACAGAAGAAAGAGAAATTAAGGAGTCGCTCTCCTTTACGATTGCACCAAAAACCATAAGATACCTAGGAATAAATCTAACAAGCAGGCCAAGAATCTGTACTCGAAAAACTATAGAATATTCATGAAAGAAATTAAGGAAAACAAAAAGAAATGGAAAGACGTTCCATGCTCGTGGATTGGAAGAACAAATATTGTGAAAATGTCTATGCTACCTAGAGAAACCTATACATTTAATGCAATCCTTATCAAAATACCATCAACTTTTTTCAAAGAATTGGGAACATATAATCCTAAAATTTGTATGGAACCAGAAAAGAGCCCTAAACAATCCTGAAAAAGAAAACCAAAGCTGGTGGCATCAGAATTCCAGACTTCAAGCTCTATTACAAAGCTGTAATCAACAAGACAGTATGGTACTGGCACAAAAACAGACACACAGATCAGTGGAACAGAATAGAGAACCGAGAAATGGACCCTCAACTCCATGGTCAATTAATCTTTGACAAAGCAGGAAAGAATGTCCAATGGAATAGGGGTAGTCTCTTCAATGGTGCTGGGAAAATTGGACAGCCACGTGCAGAAGAATGAAACTGGAGCATTTTCTTACACAGTACGCAAATTCAAAATGGATAAAAGACCTCAATGTGAGACGGAAATCCATCAAAATCCTTGAAGAAAACACAGGCAGCAACCTCTTCGAACTTGGCCTCAGCAACTTCTTGCTAAACACGGCTCCAAAGGCAAGGGAAACAACAGCAAAAAAATAATTATTGGGACTTCATCAGGATAAAGGTCATGATCATCAGGTCCTGATACCAAGCCCCGCATCAAGCTCTCTCCTCAGCGGACAGCGTGTTCTCCCTTTCCCTCTGCCTCTTCCCTTGCTTGTGCTCATTCTCTCTCTCAAAGAAATAAATATAACCTTAAAAAAAAAAATAAAAAGCTTTGTCCAGCAAAGGAAACAGCCAAGGTTTCATTCAGTCTTTCAACCACTTAAGTCTCTGACTAAATGGACAAATTCAATGGAGGGAAGGTCATTTTAACCTCAGCGTAGGTCAAGTTTTAAAATGCAACCTTGGCAAAAAAAAAAAATAATAATAATAATAATAATAATAATTGAAAAAAAATGTGACTTTGCAAAGCGCAGCTGGCTTTTTCGTCTGCCTTGGGAGCTGATGTATTCTTCAGTGCCTTGGGCCATGCTGGGACGGTAGATGGTATTTAACAAGTTTGTGTGGAATGAGTATATTTTATCTCTGATTGATGCCTGAGCCTGTTTCTCAACTGGCTTTGAACTCAGAAGGGAGAGAGAAATGACAATGTATGCGGAGAATGTTCTTCACTTCCCCCCTTTACCTTCCCCGTACTCAGAGAGCCAGCCCCAGCTCGTTACCTGAAAAAGATACAGCACCGGAGAAACAAAATAACCCCCATAGCTTACCTTTGGCTTTTGTGTTCCAAACACGGGTCATTAGGAATGTAGAAGGGTTGCAGAGGACAGAGAAAAGGGGTATCGTGGGCATCCAGTGCCTTGGGAAATGATGGCCTTGGGAAAGGACATGATGGCCGAAGGCTTCCCGCGGAATGCTGGGAGGAGAAATGAGAAAGGGGGGGTCTCTGGGGGCAGAGCGCAGGCAGGACCTCCTCCGTCATGTTGAGAAGCAGCGCTTTCAGGGAAAGAGCAGAAACAGAGGACAAGGGCAGGGTGCCTCCAGGCAGACAGGATCCCTGCCAGCCAACCTTGGAGAAGACTGCCAAGCCTCAAGGTGGCAAGAGCCAGGAGACCTTCTGGCTGTAGGAGACGCCATGTCGATTGGGATGACGGACCTCTCAGGTGGTAAACTGTGGATGAAAACTGAGGCCCAGACGCGTACCCTTCCCTGTCTCCAGCTCCTTGACACTGCATTAGCTCCAAGAGCCACAGAATACCCCCTAAGGGGAGGACGACCCAAGGAAGGACACTTTCCATCCATTCATTCACTCATGCATTTGTTTTAGGCAGCCCAGGAGGATGCGAGGCAGACATGGTCAGAGACTGATTTTTAAGTGTGTTTAAGCATTTCCTTGACAGCTGCCTTTCCTATAATTTTTTTAAAGATTTTTATTTATTTTGCCAGAGAGATGGAGAGAGAGAGGCAGAGGGGCAGAAGGAGAGAAGCAGTCTCACTACCGAACACAGGGCCCAGTCCGGGGCTCGATCCCACCACGCTGAGATCATGACCTGAGCTGAAACCACGAGTCGGACACTGAGCTGACTGAGCCCCCCGGGGGGCCCACGGCAAGGAAGAGTTCTTATGGCGCCTTCCGAGTGAGCGTTGCTCAGTCAACACCTTGATTTCAGACTTCCGGCCTCCAGAACCACGGAAGCATACATTTCTACTGTTTCTGTTTTTTCTTTTTCTTTAAGTAGTCTCCACGCTTGCCGTGATGCCCAGTACGGGGCTTGGATTCATGACCCTGAGATCAAGACCAGAGCCACGGTCAAGAGCCACAGTCAAGAGTCGGTCACTTAACCAACGGAGCCAGCCAAGTGCCCCACATTTCTACTGCGTCAAGCCCCGACATCTGTCGTATTTGCTACACCAGCCCTAGGAAAGTAATGGAAGGATACATGGCTTGGCAACAGTCCACGTGAAACTATCTGGCCGATAAAGGGAGCGGATGCAGGCTTCAGCCCCAGCAATGGAAACAGAGTTAATAGACCAAGGGAAGTAACTGTTCTACCACAGAGCTGGAATATTTCTCTCTGTCCTCAGTGCCGCGTTTAAGGAGGGACCTTGATCAATGGGAGCCTTGTCAGAGACAAGTTCTGGAAGGCTTGTCATACAAAAGATGAGACACGTGAAAGGCTGTCTTGTCAGAGGGAGCCATCTCGTGCATGCTTGCTCTCTCGCTCTGTTTCTCTCTCTAAAATAAATGCCTAAGTCTTTTTTTTAAAAGGATTTTATTTATTCATTTGACAGACAGAGATCACAAGTAGGCAGAGAGGCAGGCAGAGAGAGAGGGGGAAGCAGGCTCCTTGCTGAGCAGAGAGCCTGATGCGGGGCTCGATCCCAGGACCCTGAGATCATGACCTGAGCTGAAGGCAGAGACTTTAACCCACTGAGCCACTCAGGCACCCCTAAATAAGTCTTTTTTTAAAAAGTATTCTGCCTTACCTCTTCCAGCTTTCAGGGGTTCCAAAAGTTCCTTGGTTTGTGGCTGCATCACTCTAATTTCCGCCTCCATTTTCGCATGGTTTTCTCTTCTCCCTATGACTCTCCTTTGAATCTCTCTTATAAGAAGGCTTGTCACTGAATTTAGAGCCCACAGGGATAATCCAGGATGATCTCAGCCTGAGATCCTTAATTTCATCTGCAAAAACTCTCTTACCAAATAAGGTCACATTCACAGGTGCCAGGGATTAGGGCACAGACACCATTCAACATGCTACAACTTCCATCCCATAACTGGACAATTGTTTTCAGAGCATAAATGCGGGGCTCTTTAATTTACCCATGTTTTACTTATTGTTGGTCATCCTAGGTCACAGCAACCGGGCTGGTGCTGGCTTGGTCGGTAGAGCACATGAACCTCTATCTCGGGATTGTGACTTCGAGCCCCACCTTGTGTGTAGAGATTACTTAAAAAAAAAAAACACAAAAAACTAACTTTGCTTGCTGGCAATCTATTATGTAACTCTACATATTGAAAATTATGTGCAGGTAAATATATATTCATTAAAATAACAGGTCAACAATCATGAATGGGAAAATTCTAGAAATAATAACTGCTTTATGAATATATGATAAGATACATGAGTATAAAAGGTGACAGGCACCCATGACGTATACTATGGACAAATGGTGAACTCAAGAGTGTAATTTCCTGGTCAGGTGCAAGCCAAAGCTCATGTTTTCAGAATAGCTGAGCAGGATACGCATTTGTGGGAGAAATTCCACTTAGAATTCTCCAATAATTAAACTCATGGGAGCCATCACAGGACAGATGGCTGTGCTATTTAAAACAAATTATAACCTTTAAGGATGAACATGTACTATTGAAATCTAAATATAAATTTGCTTTGAATTTTAATTGAATAGTACTATTGTTTAACAGGTAATACTGGTGTAAAGACTTCAGAGTTTTTTTCCATAAAGTAAGAATATGTCTTAAATGACAAAAATATTAGTCAACCAAAGGTTATTTATGCAATTTGTCAATATTTCTGGAAGCTTTTGAAAAACCTTCTCCTGACATTTAAATTATCTGTTCTATTGAATAATTTTGGAACTAGAATGGGATGACAGATTTTTATCTTGCTTTCTTTTCATGCCTTAAAATTGGCCTATATAGAAAATTTAAATAGCGATTTTAACTTTCTTGCCTATCACTGAAATGTCATCAAAAGGTGTAACATTTTGTTCACTGGTCACATATTTCACACTCCCCCTTCCCCCCAAAGTCCCTCCTTTTGATTATTAGAAGTCTTCTGACCATTTGACTGAAAGTACTACTTGGGCGCCTGGGTGGTTCAGTTGGTTAAGTGTCTGACACTTGATTTCGGCTCAGGTCATGATCTCAAGGTTGTGAGATCAAGCCCTGACTCAGGCTCTGTGCTGGGCATTGAGCCTGCTTAAGATTCTTTCTCTTCCTCTGCCCATGCCCTCTCTAAAAGAAAGAAAGGGGGAGGGAGGAAGGAAGGAAGAGCTTAGATTCCAGCATCATTTTTTTTAACCTTGATTATCCTTGTGGTATGGAAAATGCAATTTTTGTCTACGTGAAATTTTTAACAACAGAGGTCGGAAAGAACACATTGTACACATGCAATCTGTTAACCTAATTTCATCACAAGTTTGCTATCGAAAGCCTAGACATGGTTCTCTTCACACTTATTAAGATGCTATTGCCATTGGGAAATGAGTCCACTTTAATGCTTAGTTAAAAAAAAAATCAAAATTATAAACAGTATGATCTCAAAATGACTGGGGAAAAACCCCAGAGTATGAACCATGGTGGTCGCTGAATAACACAATGGAGGCTGGGTTTTGCTTTTCTGTTTCTTTTTACTCTTCCGTGGTTTGCAAATCTTTTACAAACAACATGTGTGAGTTTCATAACCCAAAAAATGCAAACACAAAAATAAATCAGTTAGTCTCAAAGAATAAAAGTGTAGTAAGTTTGCACAGTTTAGCACTTCCACTTCTTGGGTAAGAGCTTTACTGGGAAGTCTTGTTATAACTTTGTCAGTGAACCCTTTTTATCTGAATACTGAAATACCCAGTCTTCATCCATAAAAGCTGATCATGTGTGGGAAACACGGTGCAAGTGAAGGGAGACGGAGAGAGAGTCCCAAGCAGACCGTGCCGAGTCCCAAGCAGACCGTGCACTGAGCACAGAGCCGCACACCGGGCCCCATACCGGGACCCTGAGATCATTTCCTGAGCTGACACCAAGAGCTGGAAGCTTAGCTGGCTGAGCCACCCAGGCGCCCAGAGAGAGAGAGAATCTTAAGTAGGACCCACACCCAGCGTGGAGCCTGACATGGGGCTCGATCTCATGACCCTGAGATCATGACCTGAGCCGAAACTAATAAGAGTTGGTCGCTTAACCCACTGAGCCGCCCAGGACCCTCTATGTGTTCATTTTTAAAAGTGGCAAGCTTGGGATGCCTGGGTGGCTCAGTCGGTTAGGACGCTGCCTTCGGCTCAGGTCATGATCCCAGGGTCCTGAGATCGAGTCCTGCCTCGGGCTTCTTGTCCAGCAGGCAGCCTGTTTCTCTTTCTGCCTCTGCCTGCCACTCTGCCTGCTTGTGCTCTCTTTCTGACAAATAAATAAACAAAATCTGAAAAAAAAAATGTGGCAAGCTTGCAGGATGGGGTAACTGAACATTGCTTGGCTGCAAATGACAGACAGATACGAGTTCCCAGGGCACTTTCTACAGTGGTCAGTGCCCTGAGTCTCGTTAGGTCTCTGCTCTGTGCCCTGGGTTTGAGAATATCGTGGTACCATGATGCCAGTTTGATTGTTCACAGAGAGTTTGAGGAAAGGGTAGCAGAAATTAAAATGAATGATCCTAGATTAGCTAAAAGAGTATTCATAAGATGACAAGTAACATTTTACTGTTAGTACAGGAAACAAACTAACAGGAAACAAACTAAAGAGCAAATAAAACCCATAAAGGTATTTGCTCAAAATACCTACCATTATCGTATTGTAAGAATAATTTCAGAAGGACTAGTTTATTTTATTATTTTTGAGGGCGGGAGGGGCCGAGGAGGAGAGAGAGGGAGAATCTCGAGTAAAGAGAATCTTGAGCAGGCCTCATGCCCAGCATGGAGCCCAATGCAGGGCTTGATCTCACCACCCTGAGATCATGACCTGAGCCAAAATTAAAAATCTGCTTAATAGACTGAACCACCCTTGTGCCCCCAGAAGGATAATTTTAGAAAATTATTGCATTTCACACAGAAATGCATTTCAGTTGATGGGGAGTTTTTCTAATTTAATGAGTTGTATTTTATTTTTTAAAAGATTTTATTTATTTGAGAGAAAGACAGCTATAGTGAGAGAGAGAGAGAGAGAGAGAGAGAGAGCACAGCACGGAGGAGAGGGAGAAGCAGGCTCCCCACTGAGCAGGAGGCTTGACCGGGCCCCTGCGATCATGACCTGAGCCAAAGGCAGCCACTAAACCGACTGAGCCACCCACGTGCCCTGAGTGTTTTTTTAAAATTAAAATTATGATACCTACTTAAAAATCAAGCAATACCTAATACTATAAACGAATCACTTAATGTCCCAAACCCCCAGCTAACCATATCCCTCACAAGTATCGCTCTATGTATCTATACGTGTAACTTCAATATATACATACATATGTATAATTTTATATAAACTGAATAATGTTTTATAGGTTATTTTATGTGATCTCTCTCTATATATGTATTTCTAACCAAGAAAAGCCATGAAGACCTTCCTATGTCTGAATTAATTAATTCAGATATATAGCACCCTTTGAAATCATTGTGTGCTATTTTATTGATTTCATGTATAGTTGACTTTTTAAATTATTATTTTTTAAGGATTTTATTTATTTATTTGAGAGAGAGAAAGAATGAGAGAGAGAAAGAGAGCACAAGCAGGAGGAGCAGCAGGCAGAGAGAGAGGGAAATGCAGGCTCTTTGCTGAGCAGGGAGCCCTACTCGGGGTTGGATCCCAGGACCCTGGCATCATGACCTGAGCCGAGGGACTGAGCCACCCAAGCCGTCCAGGCAGCTGACTCTCCAACAGGGCAAGGGTTAGAGGCACTAAGTGCCCCACACATTTGAAAATACACACATAGGGGCGCCTGGGTGGCTCAGTGGGTTAAGCCTCTGCCTTCCTGTTGGGTCATAGTCCTGGGGTCCTGGGATGGAGCCCCGCATTGGGCTCTCTGCTCAGCAGGGAGCCTGCTTCCTCCTCTCTCTCTGCCTACTTGTGATCTCTCTCTCTCTCTCTCTCTCTCTCTCTGTCAAATAAATCAATAAAATCTTAAAGAAAAGGAAAATACACATATAATTTTGACTTCTCCCCCAAAACGTAATTGCTAATAGTCTACTTGCAACTGGAAGCCTTGCTGACAACAGAGGGAGTCGGTCAGCGCGGATTTTGTGTGTCAGCTACGTCACATGCTGTATTCTTGCAATAAAGTAAGGCGGAAAACAAAGGCTGTTAAGACACTCATAAGGAAGAGGAAATACACTGACAGAGTGTACCGGAAAAGATCTCTACACCCGGGGACCCCGCACGTGTTGCTCCAAGGTCAAGTGTACATGGATTACTTCACTGTTCCCGGGCTGAGGGCTCCGAAGTGTTCTCCGCCTTCTCCCCGCGCCTGCGCTGTGAGTGCCGGGGTAATGCACTGTGTACCAGCATCTCCGTGTACTTCTCAGATTAGCTTCTGGTAGAAAACCGAAGGGAAGAATTCCTGGGGCAAAGGGTGAGCACATTTAAAATTCTGATCCAGGGGCGCCTGGGTGGCTCAGTCAGTTAAGCAATCCAGTTCTTGGTTTCAGCTCGGGTCATGATGTCCGGGTTGTGAGATCGAGCCCTGGGTCATGCTCTGTGCTCAGTGCAGTCTGCTTGTCCCTTTCCCCGCTCTGATCGCTTTCTCTCTCTCTCTCTCTCTCTCATAAATAGATAAAATATTTTTTAAAAACTAAAAAAAAATTACCATTCTGAGGCAGAGGCTCCTGGCTGCCTCATTTGGTAGAGCACGTGACTCGAGCTCAGGGTCCTAAGTTCAAGCCCCACATTGGAACGTGGAGCCTACTTAAATAAATATAAATATAAAAAATAAAATTCTGATACATATCGACACAGCATCCCTCAGAAAGCTTTACCAATCTATATCCCCCAAAATGAGTCCATTTACCCTCATCGTTATTTATTACCCACTTTTATCATTCCCAATAGATCAGGGGTCTGCAAACTAGGACTCGGGGGCCAAATACAGCAAAGCAATCCTATTTGCTTTTAAATGGTTGTTAAAAACAAAGAAGAGGGAGTGAGACGGGGATGCCTCAGTGGCTCATTCCGTTAAGCATCTGCGTTTGGGTCAGGTCATGATCCCACGGTCCTAGAATCAAGTCCCCTATCAGGCTCCTTGCTTGGCAAGGATCCTGCTTCTCCTTCTGCCTGCCTCTCCCCCTGCTTGAGCTCTCTTTCTTTCTCTCTCTCTGACAAGCAAAATGATAAAATTAAAAAAAAATAAAATTTCTAAAAAGTCAATGAAGAATGTGTGGCAAAGACTGTATGTGGCCCACAAAATGGAAATTTCTACTCTCTAGATCTTCACAGAAAAAATTTGCCAACCACTGGTTTAGAGGAAAAAGCAGTGTCTTGCTGTTGGTGGTATTTGCTTTACTTGGCTAATTTGTGAATGTTAAAATATTTATAAATAAATATAAACATTAATTTTACTAAGTATTTAAAACATTTTAAACATGTAGGTGTTTGCGTTTCTTCTTTTGTCAATGACATTTCCGTGGCCCATTCTCTTAATAGAGTGCTCATCCTTACAACACTTGCAAAATATATGGCCAAATGTACATATTAAGAAAATACACATTTTTAAAAAAGATTTTATTTCTTTAAGATTTATTTATTTGAGAGAGACACAGAGACCACAGGTGCGAGTGGGCGGAGGGCAGAGGGAGAGACTCTCAAGCAGACTCCTTGCTGAGTGAAGCTCTCGATTTCACAACCCTGAGATCAATGACCTGAACCGAAACCAAGAGTTGGACGCTTAACTGACTGAGTAATTTAAACATTACTTTTTAAAAGTAATCTCTATACCCAATGCGGGTTCGAACTCACAACCCCGAGATCAAGAGTGACATGGTCTACCAGCCGAGGCAGCCAAGCACCCCAGAATACACACATCTTTTCATATTTTTTGCAACGGGTTTTCTTTGTCAAATTATCGTTATGTATGGCATATTTTTACGTGACAAAGGAAGTTTTAAGGAGTATGTAATCAATGCAAATGTTCAGAAAATGATAGCAGGTGCTGTTTTATTTTATTTTTCTAAGTAATCTCTATGCCCAAGATGGGGCTCCACTCACGAACCCAAGATCGAGAGCCACATGCTCTGTGGACTGGGCCAGCCAGGGGCCCGAGCTGCTGTTTCAGATGTGGTAGTGAAAGAAATTCTCTCTGACAATGTAACACTTGAGCAGAGAATGGAAATAAGCAAGAGAGGGAGCCCTTTGGATACAGGGATGGAGGGGAAGTCCAGTGGCGGGGACGGCGAATGCACAGACCCCGAGACAGAGCTTGTGTGACTCACTGGACATATTGCGAGGAACATGGTGTGACCACAAAGAAAGGAGAGTGGTCATAGTTGACATTAGAGAGGTAGAGAAGGTTGAGAACCCGTGGAACCTCAGTAAGGACTTCATGAACATTTGGAGCATTATAAACAGAGGGTCATGACCTGACTTTAAGTTGAGTTGGGTCTCAGCTCAACTTGACTTGAGTCTTATTGACTTGAGTCTAATTTTGTTGTCTATCTTTAAAGACGTTTTATATTTTCTTCTTATAAACTAAATCTATGCCCATTTTCAAATATGCAGATAATACAGAAAAGTATAAAGAACCAAGCAAAGGCAATAATATTTTAATAAGCCTTTAGGGAGAGGAGGCATCTGAGAGGATCGGTTGGTTAAGCGTCTGCCTTGGGCTCAGGTCATGATCCCAGGGTCCTGGGATCAAGCCCTGCTCACTGGGGAGCCTGCTTCTCCCTCCTCTCTGCCCCTCCCCCCACTTATGCTTACTCACTCTCTCTCTTGCTCACTCTCTCTAAAAATAAAATAAAATATTTAAAAAAATAAGCATTTAGGGATATATACATATATGGGTATAATTGTAAGTTTAGGAGCTACGTTAAAGACCTTCTGTTACAGCCCTTTATACATTTTGAGCAAAAATAGTTCACTTTGAACCTGGCAGGCTAACTCTTTTTAATGGATGCTCCAGTTCTCCAATATTGTCCTTGCAAATAAAACAATTGTAGGTTCCCTTCCTTTACCGTGACATAGTATATGGTTTACAAAATTGTTTTGAGTTCTACTTCAGGTCAAGGCTTTTCGTTGGTGACAGCACGTTGGTTTTGAAACATTTTTCCAAATCTTCGTGTTTAATTTCAAGAGCAAGAATGGGTCTGCTCTCAGAGGAGGCGGAGTGGCAGGCTCTGGTGGACTGTGGGTCCCGTCGGCTGAGGAAACAGAAAACGAGCGGCAGCTGTCTTAAGGACACACATTGGTGGTAAGGATTTCTTCGCCTTAGACTAAGATAAGAAATGGATTATAGGCAAGAGTGGGTCAGGTCTGGAATCTTCTACCCACCGTGGATAGAATTCTGGTTGCTTCCATTGCTTGCAGTCGTCTTGCCTGTCCCCCAGAATCACACAGTTCGAGGGCCACTGCTTCGTCAGACTCTGTACACTTCTTGTGCAAGTGTATCCACGTGTGCAGACTGTCGTAAGCTGCTCCAACTTTCTTTGCCAGTTCTTTGCTCTTCTGGTGTCTTCTATAGTAGTTAGCGACCTCAAGGAAAGGCAGGCAGGGGTTTCCCAATTCCGGATTACAGCTTTGCCAGTAGTAAAGCCGGGATTACTAGTGGATCTGCTCAGCTGGCTCTTTGCTGCTGGGCTTTATGGGGGACCTGCACCATGGTGGCGTCCCCAAGGAATCCGAGGGTCTCACACTCTGAGCCCTCCAGTGATTAGAATGTGACAAACTGCTTTGTGCTGCCTGAGATTAGCCCAGATTGGCTTGCATATTTGGACACCAAATGATTCATTTTCAGTGGGAAAGAGGCCTTTTCACTCATTCAGCCTAGTTCATTTTCAACACAACATTTTTCCAGAACTACAATGCCTGGAAACCACTTTGGTCCCTAGAAGGTGGCTGGGAAGCACAGTCTCGGAGAGCAAAGAGAAACAGGAAGTCTTCGGGCCCCTGGGTGGCTCAGTGGGTTAAACCCTCTGCCTTCAGCTCAGGTCATGATCCCAGGGTCCTGGGATCGAGTCCCGCATCGGGCTCTCTGCTCAGCGGGGAGCCTGCTTCCTCCTCTCTCTCTGCCTGCCTCTCTGCCTACTTGTGATCTCTCTCTGTCAAATAAATAAGTAAAATCTTAAAAAAAAAAAAAACAGAAAGTCTTGAGGACAGTCTTCTAGAAGGATATGATGACACTTATCACATTTTTATGACACCATTGTTTTCATTTATTTGAATATTAAAGCTAGAACTATACGATTCATTCCTAGCAGTATTTTCTACAGGAATTGATATCCCTAAAATTTAAAGCTCATGAAAAATGTAACAGAGTAGCTTTCTAAATAGTCTCTCACTGGTTTTTTTTGTTGTTGTTGTTGCTATTGTTGTTGTTAGATTTTATTTATTTATTTGAGACAGAGTGCACAAGCGGGGAGGGTGATCAGAAGGAGAAGCAGGCTCCCCACTGAGCAGGGAGCCCTACATGTGGCTGGACCCCAGGACCCTGGGATCATAACCAGAGCCAAAGGTAGATGCTTACCTGACTGAGTTACCCAGGTGTCCCAAGATTTTCTTATGGAAGAAAAAAAAACCAGATCGTCCCCCCATCATGATGAAACCAAGGTTTTTGATAGATCTGCAGGATTTAATATATGGACTACATTGGATGGTTAACTAGAATTTTCCTGGATTTCCCCCCCCCCCTTTTTTTGAGCAGAGGGTCTAGTGAGACAAAGGTTGACATTTAATTTTTGCTCTACATTGACGGGGGAGGGAGAAAGTTTCTGGGATGGAAGTGGGCACATTTATTTAAGGAGTCTAGAGGTCTTCTAAGAATGAAGGGTTGGAAACTCCAATTTTTCTTTTTCTGATATACAAAGTTCTCAAAGGCTGTTTAGGTGGACCAAAAAGACCCAAACCGGGGCTCACCGAACTTGGCAGAAAGAGGCGGAAAGAGTTGGGAGCAGTGCCTTTGAGGCCTCTGTCCTTCTCCCATCTGAGCCAGGTGTCCTCCAGGCTTGCTGGAATTCTAGCAAATTCTAGAATTTCTTTTGTCTCAGCTCCTGGACTGGATCATTATTTCCTAGATTCCTTGTCTTCCTCTTTACTGATTTACTTCATTTTGGGGGAATACATTCTGTAGTAACTTCCTACAACAGGTTTATGAAAGATGAGCTTTTGCTGTAGTATTAATTGTATGTCTGAAAACGTCTTTCGTCTACCTTCATATTTGTTTGAGATTTTGGCTTAGTAAAGAATTCCGAGTTGAAAAATGTTTCCCTCGTATTTTTTAATGGATTTTTTCATCGGTTTCTAAAATCCATTATTGTTACTGATAAGTTCAATGCCATTTTGATTCTTATTCTTTAGCAAGGGATATTTTTTCCTCTCTGCAAATATTTAGGTTTTTCGCCATACCCCTGATGTCCTTAAAAATTCATAAGGGTGAGTTCCAGTGTACTTTTTTTTTTTTCTTTAAAGATTTATTTATTTATTTATTTTTGTGTGAGAGAGAGTATGTCTGTGAGGGCATGAGCAGAAGGAAGGACAGAGGAAGAGGGAGAGAGAGAATCCTCAAGCAGACTCCCCACCGAGCACAGAGTCCAACATGAGGCTCAATCCCATGACCCTAAGATCTTAGACGCTTAAGCAACTGAGCCACCCAGGTGCCCCCACTGTACTTCTTTTTCAAAATCATCTAATTTGGGGGCACCTGGGTGGCTCAGTAATTAAGTTTCTGCCTTTGGCTCAGGTCATGATCCCAGAGTCCTGGGATCGAGTCCCGCATCGGACTCCCGGCTCAGCAGGGAGTCTGTTTCTCCCTCTCTCAATCTGCCTGCTTGTGTTCTGTCTCTCATGGTGTCTCTCCTTCTCTTTCTCTGTGTGTATGTATGCGGTTGTGTGTGTGTGTGTGTGTGTGTGTGAAATAAATAAATAAATAAAATCATTTTTTTAAAAAATCATCTATTTTTTTTTTTAATTTTAAGAATGCAGGGCTCGAACTCACAACCCTGAAATCAAGAGCCAGTGTCTCTCATCTCATTTTCCTTTTGATGAGCCCCTTTAATACAAATATTCATGTTTTCAGTTCTAGAAATTTTTCTTTTATTTCTTGTTTTTTTTAAAATACCTTGCCTCAGCTTTTCTGGGTTTTTTTTGTGTGTGTGTGGAGGGGGGGGTTCCTTTGTGACAGTGGGACTCCAGAACTGATTCCCCGTGTCTCTTTTCTGTCAACACGGTCAGATAATCCCACTACACTCTCTTAGAAACTCAGTTTTCCACTCCAAAACAACCATTTCACCTCTCGCCTCTCCCTTCGTGCTTCCAAGTTCCTACACCTGCTCCGCATTCTCCTCGCTGACGTTGGGTGACTTCAATTCATACCATCAGCAGGAAAATAGACACAGGAGGTGTATTCAGAGGAGAATGATGACCGGCCCGAGGAAGATGTCAAACTGTAAAGTCTCCTCATCCAACCCGACGAGAAGTTTGGGTCATTTGTCAGGACGGTCCCTATTTAGGGCAAGGGAGCTGGACCTTAATACTCTGTGTTGTTCCCTCATTGTATATGGGTTGCCCCGGGCAGGACCTTGGGTTAGGTGGCTCTTTTCCGCTGAGGCAACCCCTGCAGGGGGCTGACAGCTGGAGACTTTTATCTCGCTGCATTTTCAACAGATGGGAGAATAAATCCTTCTTTCCTGAAGGGCAATCTGATGGGCACATGACAGCTTCTAACACATCAGCTCAAACCACCTGAATGAGCGCCCATTCTGCTCCTTTCTTCCCAACGAGCGTGCAGTAACATCAAGTTGGCAGCTTAAGATTGGCCCTTCCGTGGAATTTTTTTTAAATTTTTATTTATTTATTTGACAGAGAGTGAGGGAGAAAGCCCAAGCAGTGGACGTGGCAGGCAGAGGAAGAAGGAGAAGCAGGCTGCCCTCTGAGCAGGGAGCCTGATGCGGGATTCGATCTTGGACCCTGGGATCATGACCTGAGCTGCTGCTTAACCTACTGAGCCACCCAGATGCCCCTTTTTCATGGAATTTTTATAAAGGTTTGCCAATCATTTTCAGCTCTAAGAGCTTTCCGTCCTTCCTTTCTCTTTCTCTCTCCCTTTCTTTTCTTTCTCTCACCATCTCTACCCCTAGTACGGGGCTCTAACTTGTAACCAGGATCTAGCCGCGGGCTCCGCCCACTGAGCCCTCCAGGTGCCTTCCTTACAGCTCTTTGCTGTGCTCTGATTTTTCCCTTTTTCTAGTATCCCGTTATTGTTTACAGATTGTACTAATGACTTGAATCTTTCAGTACAGAAGCAATGAGTGGGTTGGTTTTTTAATTGGAGTTGTTTTTTAAAGTTCTCTGTTCCACAGAGTTTTTCACTTACCATCCATCCAAATACGAACTCTTCCCATCAAGCACCCAGCGCTGTTTTAGGGGATGGCGAGACACCAGTGACCCAGACACAGAGGGTCCCCGCGCTGGCGCTTCCAGCTCGTGGATCAGACGATCAACTAATCAGTGTGCAAAGATGTCATTTCAGGACGTCGTCTTTGCCACGAGTGAAAACACATCAGCGTCACAGATGGAGCCTGCGGGAGAGGGGCAGGGGTGCCGGGTTGAAATTAGAGCGTTCGGGAAGGTGTTCGGGAATGTTTGAGCAGAGATGCGGGTGCGCTGTGGGAGGAGGCCAGGTAAGCCTTTGCAGTGAGAGGCAGACGCAGGAGGCCTGGGCCCTGGGAAGCCAGGGATGCTGTGTCCCGGGAACAGCAAGAAGGCTCGTGTGGCTGGAGCCCAGTGCCCCGGGAGGCTCCGCGGTGGGAGAGGAGTCTGGTGAGGTCCGGGGCTGGCTAGATCGTTCTCGCCCTTTAGCTTGGTCTCTCTTTGCGTTTGGTGATTTTGACTCTCTTCTTTGCGTTTGGTGAGAAACCAGTAGGCTGTGCGTGTGTGATAAATTACCGCCTTCCCATTCGGGGAGACCTAGAGACAGATGCTGAAACCGGGAGGTTTATTTCAAGGAATTGGCTTAGGCGATGGTAACTGGGGGGGGGGGGGGGGGGGGGGGGTTCTAGGCGGGTGTGAAATCAGAGCGAGCCAGCAGGCCGGGAAGTCTCAGGCAGGCACTGAGGCTACGGACTTGAGGCAGATTCCTCCTTCCTGGGGACACCTGTGCTCCCTTTCGGCTGATGGGCTAAGGGCCCCCAGGTTGTGAAGGACAAATGACCTTGCTTAAGGTCAGCTGAGGACGGCGTTAAGCACTTCTGCAAAATACCCCGCAGCGCCCCCCAGATCAGTGTTTGATGGAACTACACCCGGCCAAAGTGACACACAGAAGCAACTGTCACGGTCACTTGCCTCAACAGTGAATAACTATTGCCGGCCTGCTTAATATTTAAAAACGAGGGCCAGGTTTATGGGAGCTTCTTAGAGGGGCTGCCAACGGACTGGGGCTTGCTGGAGGGACTGGGAAACTGAAGCCTTGCTTCGGGCTGAGAAACGTGAGAGAATCCTATCCTAGGGGACCCCTAAAAAGTCAAATTTGGAATTTTTTTTAAAAAGATTTATTTATTTGACAGACAGAGATCACAAGTAGGCAGAGAGGCAAGCAGAGAGAGAGAGGCAGAGAGAGAGAGGAGGAAGCAGGCTCCCCGCCGAGCAGAGAGCCCGATGTGGGGCTCGATCCCAAGACCCTGGGATCATGACCCGAGCCGAGCCGAAAGCAGAGGCCTCAACCCACTGAGCCACCCAGGCGCCCCAAGTTTGGAATTTTTTGAAGGCCCTTCAGTGGTCCCCTAGAAGTCTATGCTGTCGGTGAGTGAGGAGTGCCGTGCGGATGAGGGCGCCGCTGGAGAGACAGTAGAGACGCTTCTGGTGTCTGTGGCTCTGACCTTTAATCATGTCTTTCAAACTTAGACTTTTTCAAATTGTACTAAAGTCTCTTCTCCTTTCAAAGACCCTTTTCTGTTCTCTTCATCTTTGTGCATTATAAATTAGTGAACAATAAGAGCGTGGCCCCTTAGAACAGAAGAGAAATAAGTAGGGTCATTTCATAGGCGATTTCAAACCACTCAGGCTAATTGTTGCATGAAATAGCCTTGGTTGAACACTGGGAAGGCGGTGAGAAAAGGACTGTCCTCAGCATCCTAAGAACCACAGGGACCTGGGAGGGCTCTGCGATAGAAAGAGCCAGAAACTGACGTGGGACAGGTGTCTGAAATCCAGCCCAGTGCTCCTGACTGTTCGGGCTTCCATGGCCATCGCAGGCCTCTGGTTCCATGGCTTTTTAGCGGTGGTGGAATTCTCCCCCAGCGGCAAAGTTACTGCAAGTCACACCTAAATATCACTATTTTATTAAAAATTGAGTCATCTTCTTTGCTGTATTAAAACATGCTCTTCCTCCTGGGGGAGGCTCGGGTGAGTGAGGCTGTTCTGACCTTCTGGGTTGACAGCCTCCAGCTAGGATGACTGAGAAAGAAGGTCCTGAGTAGAATATTCTTTTAAAGATTTTATTTATTTATTTTGAAAGAGAGAGAGTGTGAGAGCATGAGGAGGGGGAGAGGCACAGGGAGAAGGAGAACCTCAAGCAGACACCACTCAGGGCTCGATCTCACAACCCTGAGATCATGATCTGAGCCAAAATCCAGAGTCAGACACTTAACGGGACTGAGCCACCCAGGTGCCCCTGAGTAGAATAAAGTATCACAGAAGAGGAGGGACAGGATCCTAAGAAAAGCGATCTGATTTGGGTGAAAAGCTTGAAGGGAAACAGAGGGAACCTAAATCAGGGAAAATGAGGTGGTCAAGTTCAAAGGGAAAAGCTGGGAACTGGGCCCAAGAACCACCCAGGCGCTCATTGTCGCCTCTCATAACCGCCCGTCATAAATTTCCTCTCCCCCAACCCTTTTCTTTCTTTCTTTTATAAAGACTTATTTGAGAGTGAGAGTGTGTGTGTGTGTGTGTGTGTGTGTGTGTGTGTGTGTGAGGAGGGGCAGATGGGAAAGGAGACACTCTCAAGCAGAGCCCCCACTGAGTGTGGAGCCCTACTCTGGGCTTGACCCCAGGACCTCGAGACCATGACCTGAGCCACAGTCAAGAGTTGGTTGCTTAGGGGTGCCTGGGTGGCTTGGTCGGTTAAGCATCTGCCTTTGGCTCAGGTCATGATCTCAGGGTCCTGAGATCGAGTGCCACATTGGGCTCTCTGCTCAGCGGGGAACCTGCTTTCCTCTCTCCCCTGTGCTCATGCTTGCTCTTTCAAATAAATAAATACAACTTAAAAAAAAAGTTCATTGCTTAACCAACTGAGCCACCCAGGGCCCCTTTTCTTTTCTTTCTTTCTTTTTTTTTTTAAAGATTTTATTTATTTATTTGACAGAGATCACAAGTAGGCAGAGAGGCAGGCAGAGAAAAAGAGGAAGGGAAGCAAGCTCCCTGCTGAGCAGAGAGCCCGAAGCGACTCGGGGCTCCATCCCAGGACCCTGGGACCATGACCTAAGCCGAAGGCAGAGGCTTTAACTCACTGAGCCACCCAGGCACCCCACAACCCTTTTCTAAACGTATGCACCCCATTCTAAGTTTCTTCCGCCCAATTCTAAGAAACCTCTGGAAGCTGACCAAGAGTATGAACAGATTCTGAGAGAACAGATGATTAGGAAACAGAAAAAGATGCTCAACTTCACAAGTAACCCAGAATTAGTCATTTCAACAACAGCAAGAAACCTTGGGAGGGTTTACACGAGGAAAGATGTTATTGAAATACTTTGAAAAGGAATGTGTCTCTGGTTTGAAATTTTAAGGCAGGATACACTTCTCTGTGAGCGTCTCAAGATTAGATTTTTTAAAAGATTTTCTTTTAGATTTTATTTATTTATTTGACAGAGAAAGACACAGAGAGAGAGGGAACACAAGCAGGGAAAGTGGAAGAGGGAGAAGCAGGCTTCTTGCCAAGCAGGGAGCCCGATGCGGGGCTCTTGATTCCAGGACCCTGGGATCATGACCTGAGCCGAAGGAAGCCACTTAACAACTGAGCCACCCAGGTGCCCAAGATTAGATTTTTAAAATGATTTAAATTTTAAAAAAGTTTTAAGTTTTTCTAAGGAGAAAAATACTTAGTGCAAAAATATCAAGGTTTATGCACTAAAAAAGTATAGTATCCATCAACTGATGAATGCGTAAGCAAAATGGGCTACCCGTACAAGAGGGTATTATTCATCATAAAAGCAGAGAAGTACTGGGGCGCCTGGCTGGCCTCTGGTTGGAAGAGCATGTGACTCTCCATCTCAGATCCTGAGTTTAAGCCCCACGGTGAGTATAGAGATTACTTAAACAAATACTTAAAAATATTTTTTAAAAAAGAATAAAGTACTGGGGCGCCTGGGTGGCTCAGTGGGTTAAGCCGCTGCCTTCGGCTCAGGTCTTGATCTCAGGGTCCTGGGATCAAGCCCTGGATCGGGCTCTCTGCTCAGCGGGGAGACTGCTCCCCCCCCCCCCCCCCCCCCCCCCCCCGCCCCCCCGTGATCTCTCTCTCTCTCTTTCAAATAGATAAATAAAATCTTAAAAAAAAAAAAGGAATAAAGTACTGACATGTTCTGTAATGTGGATGAACCTGAAAACATGGTGCTAAGTGAAAGAAGGCAGTCACAAAAGGCCACATGTCGTATGAAATATCCAGAAGAGGAAAATCCATCAAGATAGAAAGTACATGAGTATTTGCTTGGGGCTGGTGGTGATGGGAGACTTGGGAAGTGATGACTAAAAAGGGTAGGGTTTTCTCTTTGGAGTGATGAAATATTTGTGTAGTTTTTTAAAGATTTATTTATTTATTTTGAGAGAGAGAAAGGGAGAGAGTTCGGAGGGGCAGAGGGAGAGAACCTTTTAAACAGACTCCCCACTGAGAAAGGAGGCTATCGTGGGGCTCAGTCCCACAACCCAAGATATCACAACCTGAGCTGAAACCAAGAGTCAGGCACCTAACCACCTGAGCCACCCAGGCATCCCTGGAGTGATGAAATCTTCTAAAATTAAATTATTATGGGGCATCTGGCTGGCTCAGTCGGTAGAGCTATGGACTCTTGATCTCCAGGTCCTGAGTTTGAACCCCATACTAGGAGTAGAGTTTACTATAAAGAAAAAATGTATGTATGTAGGTGTGTATGTGCTGATTGAACATCTCTGTGACTATGCTAAAAACCATTGATCCTATGCCACGAAACTTCAGGGTTTTTTTTAAAAGATTTTATTTTTTTTAAGTAACGTGTATACCCAGTGTGGGGCTTGGACTTTTGTATAACCAGTGTGGGGCTTGAACTTAAAATCCTGAGATCAAGAGTTGTATGTTCTACTGGCTGAGGCCGCCAGGCCCCTCCCATGAGCCTTCTTAATAAAATGTGGTCTCAAAACAAAAACAAAAACAAAAACAGAACATTGAATTATATACTTTAAGTGGGAGGGCTGGCTTGTAGCTGAGTTGTATCTCAATAAAACTGTCATCCCCCCCAAAAAAGCATAGTATTCTAGAATACTAGAATGTTTAACACTGATGTTGCAATCACTAGCAGGTGAATTTCTTCATGGATTGGGAAGCAAGACTTTTTTTTTTTAAAGATTTTATTTTTTAAGTCATCTCAACACTCAAGTGGGGCTCAAACTCACAACCCCAAGTTCAAGAACCATACCCTCCTCCAACTGAGCCAGCCAGGTGGTCTGGGAGACAAGATTTTGTAGGTACTAACATTCCTTTAAGAGAGAGGAAGCCTGAGAAATGTGGAATTTTGTTCTGGAATAATATTTTCAAGCTCCAGATTTGAAAAACCACAATTCATTTATATGATTGTTTTCATTTAAGAAATGCTAACATTTGGGATGTCTGGCTGCCTAAGTCAGTAGAACATGGACTCTTGATCTTGGGGTTAAGAGTGTGAGCCCCACCTTGAGTGTGGAGATTAATTTTAAAAAATAAAATCTAGGGGCACCTGGGTGGCTTAGTCGGTTAAGTGTCTGCTCTCAGCTCAGGTCATGATCTCCAGGTCCTGGGATGGAGCCCCACATTGGGATCCCTGCTCAGCGAGGAGTCTGCTTCTCCTTTTCTCTCTGCACCCCTCAGTACATGCATGTGCATGTTCTCTCTCTCTCAAATAAAATCTTTAAAAAATAAAATAAAATAAAGGGGCTCTTGGGTGGCTGAGTCAGTTAAACATCTGACTTTGGCTCAGGGCATGATCGCAGCGGCCAGTTATTGAGCCCTGCATGGGGCTCTCTGCTCAGCGGGAGGTCTGCTTCTCCCTCTCCCTCTGCTCCTGCTTTCTCTTTCTCTTTCTTCAATAAATAAATAAATTAAATCTTTCTAAAAGCAAATAATTAAATAAAATAATCTTTAAAAATGCCAAGATTTAGTCAGCGGACTTGTAGTCTAGTTCTAGTTACGCTAAAGACTAACAGTATGAACTTGGGAAACTCTCAGTCTCTCAAAACCTGTTTCCTCCCCTAGAAAGTAGGGATAAATAAACCGCATCTTTCTCACAGATTTGTTGGGAGGATCAAAAGAGATGACATGAAGAAGTACTTGCAAGTGTGAATAAAGGTGAGGTATGAGGGGGCACCTGACTGTCCCAATTGGGACAGCATGAGACTCTTAACCTCAGGGTCAAGAGTTCAAGCTCCCCATTGGGTTTGGAACCTACAAAAAAAAAAAAGAAGAAAAGATGAAGTGTGAAAGTGAAGATGGTACTTTTATTAATTTTATTATTGTTAATAACAGCAACTCCACTTAGATTCAGATGGTGACCTGCTGGGGCATCTGGCTGGCTCAGCTGGGGGAGGCACAACTCTTGATCTTGGGGTTATGAATTCAAGCCCCACACTGGGTGTAGAAATCACTTAGAAATAAAATCTCTATTTTTAAAAATTTTTAAAGATTTATTTATATATTTTAGAGAGGGGGAGCGGCAGAGGGAGAGGGAGACAAAATCTTAAGTGGACTCTGTGCTGAGCGTGAGGCTGAGGCAGGGTCTGATCTCATGATCGAAGCTGAAATGAAGAGTCCGTCGTCCAGCTGAGCCACCCAGGCACCCGAGAAGTATAATCTCTTAAAAAAAAAAAAAAGATGATGACCTACTAATCTTGTAGGCTTTGATCTTTACATTTGGCATTATATAAAATAAATGTCTTGTATTTTTCATTGGTCATTGTTACCAAATGATTATATATGTATTTTGAAAATATTTTATTTATTGATAGAGAGAGTGAGAGAGAGCATGAGAGGGGAGAAGGTCAGAGGGAGAAGCAGATTCCCCATGGAGCTGGGAGCCCGATGTGGGACTCGATCCCAGGACTCCGGGATCATGACCTGAGCCGAAGGCAGTTGCTTAACCAACTGAGCCACCCAGGTGCCCCAGATGATATATATTTTGGAGAAAAAGATAGGTAATATGTATAATTATGAACCTTAACTTGGGTTTATTACTTCTTTTATCCTCATGTGAGCTATATAACCACTCTGGTGAAAGTGGTTTTCTTAAAATCTGTTTAACTTGATCATCTTTTCAGATACTAATTTTGAGTTCTAATCCACCTTAATAAATAAGTAAATATTAATAAATATTCGTACAGTATAGAAATTCTGCAGAAAATAATCTATTTCTAATTCACTGTTAGTGACTGAGACTCATCATGGCTGATGTGGAAAGAGGCAGTCCTGGTTAGAAATTAAAGACCTGAAAGGTAATGATTCCAAATTTCTACTTCTTTTTTTTTTTTCAAAGATTTTATTTATTTGACAGATGGAGATCACAAGTAGGCAGAGAGGCAGGCAGAGAGAGAAGAGGAAGCAGGCTCCTTGCTGAGCAGAGAGCCTGATGCGGGGCTCGATCCCAGGACCCTGAGATCATGACCTGAGCCAAAGGCAGCGGCTTAACCCACTGAGCCACCCAGGTGCCCCCAAATTTCTACTTCTGACTTGAATTTTGTCCCAAGTACTTAACACCTACATTCCAGTATATTCTCATAGTCTGAGAAAGTACCAGATCATTTCATAAAAGGACTGCCAACAATTACAGGAGCAGTTGCTGTACAGAAGCATAACTACATCTGAAATACTCTGAAAGCCTTTCAGAAGCATTTGAAAGGCTTATTTGTCAAATATACCTCAAAGCTGGCAGGGGGGTGCCGGGAGAAAAAGCATTAGGTAGTCAGAATAGAGCAAAGTTAGAAGCAGTCACTTCTTTTTAACAAACAACTGAAATAAAAATACCTTCCTCTGAAACAATGTTTTCCTTGGGAAGCAAAATTTTTTTGGCTTTTAAAATGGCAACTACTGAAACATTTTAAAAAATAACAAATGAAAAGTTTTCTGTGGAGTTTCCTGAGAAGGGGTGAATTTTAAGTCAATGTCAAGGACCTAGCTCAGACCAAACAATTTCTTTGAATTTACTTAGCCCACGGTGTCAAAGAGGCGCCTCTGGATTTAACAAGCTATTCTGGGTTTATAAACACATCTAGGTTTCACGATGCCAATCCTGAATTAAATGAGATTATATGTTGCCTTAATCATGTTAGATAGTTGGGGTTCTTTTGGCTGCAAGTGATAGAAACCCAACTGCAAATAGGTTTAAGCATAAAAGAAAATGTATTGATCTATGTAACTGAAAAATCCAGAGGGTGGGTATGGTTTCAGCCATACCCAGATGTTCCAGTAACTGCACTCATGATGCTGGCTTCATTCTCCTGCAAGCCCCACACTTACCTCACCCCGGAACTGACAACCCCAGTGAAGAGGTATTCTCCCATTCAGTGGTTCCCAATAGCTCTGGGATGGTATCTCATTGGTTTAAGCCTATTACAGTGGCCAAGAGACAGAGCACACTGATTTACTAGACTTGGGTCACCTTCCTAAGGGTGTGTGTGTGTGTGTATGTGTGTGTTACTGGCAGTCTTGTCTGCAACACATGTTTTTAGAGTGGGGGAGGGACGAGGCCCTGGGCCGGCTTAGTCAGTAGAGCATATAGCTCTTGATGTCAAGGTCATGAGTTTGAGCTCCACGTTGAGTATAGTGATGACTTAAATAAACTTTATATATATAATGGGGCAGGGAAGATTCTCCACAGGGACACTGAAATACATAAATGCTAGGCAGGCAAAAATGACAGATACCCTCCGTGTGCATGGCAAAGAATGTAGCACAATGTGGAACTCGACACAGCCCTTTAAATATCTAACCATATTTGATCTATACAAATTGTGAGGTTGCTATTATTTCTATCTTCCGAATAGGCATTCGTTTGGTGATCCTGTCCCATGTCAATAGACTTCCTGAATTCAGCAGAAACTTCTCAAAATCAAAGGTAATAAGCAGCAAATTAAGATACCTTTTAATTCTACTGTCCCCTTCCGCTTTCGGCATTTCAGAGATTCGGGTGTCTCAAAACCTGTCTTATTTGCTGTAATAAAATAGGATTCCTGGGGCGCCTGGGTGGCTCTGTGGGTTAGAGCCTCTGCCTTTGGCTCAGGTCATGATCCCAGGGTCCTGGGATCGAGCCCTGCATCGGGTTCTCTGCTCTGTAGGGAGCCTGCTTCCTCCTCTCTCTCTCTCTGCCTGCCTCTCTGCCTACTTGTGATCTCTGTCTGTCAAATAAATAAAATTAAAAAATAAAATAAAATAAAATAAAATAAAATAGGATTCCCTGTTACTCAAATTCCCCGTTCTGCCTGGGAGGGATGAGATCTATGGATTCAGGTAAATGGGATGAAATTATTTCAAATCACTCTTACTAGAGAAAGGAATTTTTTGTGAGTCGAGTTCAGCCTTGGCTTTCATCTGAGGACATTAATGAAATCTCAAAGGACCCTATTTCCAAAGATGTTAGTTACAGCAAGGGCTGCTCCGTAGGACAGCTCAGTGTAGGGTAAGCCATCCTATAAAAACTGGGGAAGACGGAGTCGACCCGCAGTCTGCATTTCTTCTTCAGCCCTGGGAACCCCTGAGGTCGCTGTTCTTCTGAATAAGCGTCCACAGTAAAATTGAGGACCGTTAATCCGTTATTGCTTTATGCACCCATCTTGATTAACCCACATTCGGAGTGCTTACTGTGTGCCAGGCCCTGGAAGACCAGGTTTAGTTCCCTCAGAACCTGTCTAAATGACTGACCTGTGAGCAGTTACGCCTGATGGGAACCAGGGGGAGGGAGACAGGACAAGGAGACCCAAGGGAAGGGGTCAGGCTCAGACAATAGGACGAAGCTTCAAGGAGGAGAGAATTTTTGTTTTAAGATTTTATGTATTTAATTGACAGAGATCACAAGTAGTCAGAGAGGCAGGCAGAGAGAGAGAGAGGGGGAAGCAGACTCCCTGCCAAGAAGAGAGCCCGATGCAGGGCTCGATCTCAGGACCCTGGGATCATGACCTGAGCTGAAGACAGAGGCTTTAACCCAATGAGCCCCCCAGGCGCCCCGAGGAGATAATTTCTAATGGTGGGATAATTAACTGTCCTGTGGGTGACACGGAAGGAGCTAATGTAAGCCCAGTCTTTGCATTCTCATCAATTTGCTTATGTATTTATCTATCACCTGTGTCTGTCTATCTCTCAATGTTTCTTCCAACATGTTTTTCAGTGCTTATAGATGGCATGAAGCTGTGATCATGCTTCACGCTCATGCTGCAGACAATCTAACCAATAACAGAGCATGAATACTTGCTCATGTTCTTAAAAATTCTTCAGTAATGTCATTTAAAAAACTTTATTTATTTGTTTATTTAGAGAGGGAGCAGGCAAACAGGGGGAGTGGAGGGCCAGGAGAAGGTGAGAATCCCAAGCGGACTGTGCTGAACGCAGAGCCTACCTCGGGGCTGAATCTCACGACCCTGAGATCACAACCTCAGCTGAAACCAAGAGTCATATGCTCAACTGATTGAGCCACCCAGGTGCCCCTAGATTTTGTATTTTAAGATAATTGTACATTTAGAAGCAGTTGTAAGGAAGAATAGAGAGCTGTCCTATGCCCATTGCCCAGCTTCCCCCAACGGCATCACTTTCCCAAACTGTAATACAATACCATGATCAATATATTGATATTGATACAGTTGAGATACAGAACAATTCCATCACCACGGAGGAATGTCATTTTTATTAACTGCCTAATAATACAATTTATAAATGTATCAGAACCTATTAATCCTGCTCTTTGTTGACATGTAGATTGCTTCCCATCTGGGACTACGATAATGTTGCAGAAAACATCCCTGTATATAAATCTTTGCCAAAATAGCTGATCATTTTCATAGAGGAAATTCCTTGAAGGAGATTTGCTGAGTCAAAGCATATGTACAGTTTAAGGTTCTTAATACTGATTGCCAAATTGCTTTCCAGAACGGTCATACCAACTTATACTCCTGCAGTACATGGAAGTTCCTGGCTCACCACGTTAACCAGTGTTGAGTATTAAAAGTCTTTGCCAATTTGATGAGTGAAAAATGGTATCTTGGGATTTTTTTTTTTTTTTTTGCTATCTTGGGATTTTTAAAGTTGATTTTTACTATCATCAAGGGTAAACATTAACACATATACATATATATGTATATGTATATTAGATTTAAAAAATTTTTCTCCTGAGGGTTATCTGTTTTTATTTTTTGATCATTTCCATTACATTTTCTTATTACTTTATCAATACTCTTTACATGTTAAGGATATCACTTGGCACCTTTATTAAGGTAAAATTAAAATACCATATGTTTTATAATTTGTATTTAAGTTATACACAATTTAATGACTTTTAGCATACTTACAGAGTTGAGCATTCATCAGCACAATCAATTTCAGAACATTTCACTACCCTAAAAAGGAGCTCTAATATCCTTAGCTGTTACTCCCAATCCCTCCACCCTCCCCATTTCCTGGCAACCACTATTCTACTTTCTGTCTCTACATATGTATTTATTCTGGACACTTCATGCAAACAGGATCCAAAATATGCCGTCTTTTGTGGCTGACATCTTTCACTTTTAGTCTGTTGTTTTCAAAGCTCATACATATTGCAGCATGTAACAGGATTTCATTCTTTTTTTATTCTTATTTTTATATTTTTTAGAAATTTTATTTATTTGTTTGACAGAGAGGAGAGACAGTGAGAGAGGGAGCACAAGCAGGGGGAGCAGAAGAGGGAGAAGCAGGTTTCCTGCAGAGCAGAGCAGGGGAGCCCCATGCGGGGCTCGATCCCAGGAAACTGGGATCATGACCTGAGCCAAAGGCAGACGCTTAATGACTGAGTCACCCTGGAGCCCCTCATTCTGTTTTTTTTTTCTTTTTTTAAGTCAAATAATATTTTTTAAAGCCAAATAATATTCCACTATACCATATTTTGTTTATCCATTCATCTGTTGATGGACATTTAAGTTGTTTCAACCTTTTGGTTATTATAGTAATGCTGCTTTGAATATTTGTGCACAAGTCTCTGTGTAGACATGTTTTCATTCCTCTTTGGTAGCTACCTGTGAGTGGAACGGCTGGGGTTATGCACTAACTATATATTTAACTTTTTGAGGAACTGCCAGACTGTTTCCCACGGTGACTGAAATATTTCACTCTTATCAACAATGAACAAGGGTTCCATTTTCTCTACGTTACCAACCCTTGTTACTGTCTGTCTTTTTTATTATAACCATTCTAGTGAGCGTGAAGTGGTATTACATTGTAATCGTTTTTTTTGAAGACGATTTTATTTTTAAGTAATCTCTACATTCAGTGTAGGGCTTGAACTCATAATCCAGAGAGCAGGAATGTCCTGCTCCAGGTGACTGGCATGCAACTCTTGATCTTGGGGTTGTAGGTTTGAGCCTCGTGGTGGGTGTGGAGATTATTTAAAAATAAAATCTTACCAAAAAGAAAGAAAGAAAGAAAGGGGTTTCATGCTCTACTGACTGAGCCAGCCAGGCCCCCCTGGTATTGCATTGTAGTTCTGACTTGCATTTACCTGATGGCTAATGATACTGAGTATCTTTCCATATACTTTTTCTTTTTTCTTTTTTCTTTTTTTTTAAGTAGGCACCACAGTGCATGGAGCGCAATGCGTCACTCAAACTCCAGATTCTGACTGAGATCAAGATCTGAACTGAGATCAAGAGTCCGGCACTTAACCAAGTGAGCCACCCAGGCGCCCCTCCTTCTATATACTTCTTGACCATTTATACATCTTCTTTGAAGAAATGTCCATTCAAATCCTTCACCCATTTTTAAATTGGTTTGTCTTTTTATCTTAGAGTTGTAAGAGTTCTTTATAAATTCTGGACACTAGACTCTTGTCAGCTATATGATCTCTAAAGATTTTGTCCCATTCTGTGAGCTCTCTTTTCACTCTATTGATAGTGTTCTTTGAAGCGCAATTTAAAATTCTTTTTATGATACCTAGTTTTTCCAGTTTGTTTTTTGTTGCCTGTGCTTTTGGTGGGATAGCTAATAAACCATTGCCTTATTCAAGGTTCTAAGATTAATTCCTTATTCAAGGTCATGAATAGTTTTGTCATTTTAACACTTACATTTAGATCATTAATCTACTTTGAATAATTTTTATGTCCAACATCATTCTTTCAAATATGGATACCCAGTTGTCCCAGTACTGTTTGTTGGAAAGAAAATGCTTTCTCCATTGAATTGTCTTGGCACTCTAGTGAAAAAAAAATTGACTCTAGATTGTAAAAGTTTATTTCTGGACTCTCAATTATCTTACACTAATCTGTAAGTATATTCTCACTTTGGTCTCACACTGTTTGGATTCCTGCAGCTTTGTAGCAAGTTTTGGAATCAGGAAGTTTGAGTCCTCCAACTTTGTTTTTTTTCAAGATTGCTTTGGCTATTCTGGGTCCCTTGAAGGATATTCTTCTTTATTTTATTTTTAAAAATAATCTTTATGCCCACCGTGGGGCTGAAGCTCACCACCCCCAGATCAAGGGTCACATGTTCTACTAACAGCCAGCCAGGAACCCCAAGGATATTATTATTTTTTTAAGATTTTATTTATTTATTTGACAGACAAAGATTACAAGTAGAGAGAGGAAGGGAAGCCCTGCTCCCTGCTGAGCAGAGAGCCCAATTCTGGATCCCAGGACCCTAGGATCATGACCTGAGCCAAAGGCAGAGGCTTTAACCTACTGAGCCACCCAGGCGCCCCAAGGATATTATTCTTTTGATTGCTGTATTGCTTTGCAAATAACTTTCCATTTGTGGTTTAACTCTATGAGTTTTAATCATATAGAAGCTGAGCATTTTCGTTAATTCATTGATCTTTTCCTTTTTGATTTTTCTATTGCTTTTATATTTACAAAATTCATTTTCACAGTTAATTTTTAATAGATTTCTGAAGCTAAACTTAGTTTTTGTATTTATTTTCTTTACTTAAAAAATGAGTTGCAGCGTTGTTAAGCATCTGTCTTCGGCTGAGGTCATGATCCCAGGGTTCTGGGATCCAGCCCCACATGGAGCCCTGCATGGAGTCCCCCCATCAAGCCCCCTATCAAGCCCCACATTGAGCCCCGAATACAGCCTGGTATGGGGCTCCCTGCTCAGCAGGAAGCCTGCTTCTCCCTCTCCCACTCCCCCTGCTTGTGTTCCCTCTCTCGCTGTGTTTCTCTGTCAACTTAAAACAACTTAAAAAAATAAGATCTTTAAAAAAAAAAAATAGTCCCCCCCCCCCCCCCCCCCACAACTGGCCATTGCAAAAAGTTTAACATAATTACTTACAAAGCAAAAAGCAAGAGTTGCCCCAGGACCAAATGATTCCTGGTTGCACCCTCCAGAGACCACCACTGTTAGCTGGTATAGCCTTCCCAACCAATTTCCATGCATATCCACGTGCAGTGTTTAACAAAGTGCGATCCAACTACAAAAGCTGTTTTGCACCTTTTTTCACTTGACAATATAGCAGGCATCTCTCCATATGCGGATCACATACTTTTTTTATTATGCTAAGTAAAGCCTTCCCCACCCCATGATTATAAAAATATACTCCCGTAGAGTCATCCAGTACTTTTATAGACTGATTCTGATTTATTTTAAACTTAAAATAAAGTTGTAAAAGATCAACAAGTGTAGCACTGGTGGAATGCTTACTGTCATCTTAGCTACCGCAGAGGGGACAATTAAGAGCCTTTGCTCCTCTCCCCTCTACACATTCAGGAGAGGGGCTGGAAAACAATTCTGTTGCCGCATTCGGACAGAGCTTAAACCGGCTGGAGGAAGAGGTGCTTGCGCATTTCCTTGCTCGCTCTTGCCTTTTGTGCAAAAAGCTTTTGCTTTTTGTGCACTTGCCTGCACCCATTTTCCGCAGGTATAAATCGGTGATTCCCCAAGAGTGTTTAAAAGATCCATCCGCGATGATTGGCTTATACAACATCAGACCACTCTTCCTGACAGAAAACATTCAAAAGGCGGAGGCTTAAAGAAAGAACTGGCACCTGCAGTTCCGCAAAAGAAGCAAAATTGGGGCGAATCCCTATGGCGTTGACTGGGCTTCAGACGTGCACGGCAGCCTGCGGGGTCTGGGGAGGGCTCCCGCAGGCCCTGCTCACGCCTTTTCTCCCAGGCACTGTAGAACCCTATCTTTCCTCTGTCCCGTTTGGGGGGGGTTGGGGGGGAAGGAAAAAGCTCTGGCTCCTTAGACTTCCCACTTGGCTCCTTTAAGGAGTTTCCGCCTCTTGCCTGTTTCCTTGTGCTCTCTCGGCGCTGGGGCTCTAAGACGTGTTAAGATTCCCAAGTCCCTGGGGGATGGCAGCCCAGGTGTGTGTGCCGGGTGCTTCCTAGGACCCCAGCCTTTTGGGGTCAGGGATGTGGACGGCAAGGGCGTGTGTGCGCGCGCGCGCGTTCGCCCTGGGGGTGGGGAGCGCGTACTCCGGCTTCCGCACAGACCCCCGCAGACCCTGGGGGGGGGGGGGGGGGCGCCGGCCAGGGCCGCGGTCCCGACAGGGCCACCTGCCCGGGCGCGCGCGGAGCGACGCCCCCGCGCGGCGAACGACCGCCCGCCGGGTGCGGGCCGGGACGCCGGGGGAGCGCCGAGGCTCGCACGAGTTGCCATGGGAGTGCGAGGCCGGCCGTCTCCTCCCACCACGTGCGCGGGGCCGGCCCGGCCTCCCCTCCCCTGACAATGGGCGTCCCTGCAGGGGTTCTCCCTTTAGGCTACTTGAGCCCCTCCTCCCCGTCCCCCGCCTCCGCTCGGCCGCCGCGAAGCTCGGCGGGGGCGTGTGTGCGCTCCGGGAGGAGTCGCCCTCGCGGCGGCGGCGGCCGAGGCCAGCGCCCCGGAGCCGCAAACTCGCAGTGAGTTCCCGGGCTCCGGGCGCGCGCGCTCCGGCCTCTGGCGCCTCGGGCCCCACGAGCGGGCTCGGGCGGGCAGGCCCCGGCGGCGGGGCGGCGGGGCCGAGCGCGGTCGCCGGCGGGACCCCTCTCCGGCCGCGGGGCGGGCTTCGGCGGTCGGGTCCCGGGCGCCGGCGTGAGAGGATGGCGGCGGCCGACTCCGGGCCGCACCTGGGCTCGCCCACGCCGGCCGCCCCGGACTCGCGGCCGGCCTCGGCGCCCCCGGCCCCGGCGCCGTGCGGCGGGACCCCGGGCCTGCCCTTGGGCCGGGACGGCTGCGCGTCGGTGCCAGCCGCCCAGGCCGCCCCTCTGCAGGTGGACGTGGCCGTGGCCCTGCCGCGCGGGAGGAGTTCCGAGAAGTACGGCCGCAGCTACCTCTGCCTCCTGCAGGCGGTCTTCGTCGCAGGTAAGTTCCCTCCCCGCGCACGCCGCCGGGCGCCCCCGCTCCCGCCGCTCCCGGCGGGCTGGCGTTCGCGCCCCGCACCCCCTTCCCCACTGCAGGGGCGACCCCCCCCCCCCCGCGGCCGTAGTTCCTCGGGCCTCCGCCGCTGTCCCCGGCCGCGGTGCGCCCCACCGGGCCCCCCGCGCTGCCGTGTGGCGCGGACAGGTGGGACCCGACGGCTTCTTCCCAGTCCGCATCCCGCCGACCTGAAGCCGGTCTCCCCCGGGCTGCACGTCCCTTCGAACAGTCCCTGAAGGCCGGGAAAGCGGGGCGGGGGGGGGGGCGGTGTTGAGCAACACGTGCGGGGGAAACCGAGTCCAACGAGGCGCGGGAATCCGAGACCCGCAGTTGGAGGAGGGGGAGAGGAACGGGGCGGCCGCCGCTCGGCTTGCCCCCGCCCGGGGCGGTGCATCTTTCCGGCTTGGTCCTCGAGCTTCCTGCCCCCCTGGGGTCCTCGCTACAAAGGCTTGAAGTTTTTGTCTGTCAGGACAAAAAAGCCAACACACTCACAAAACTTTGCGTGCCTCGGCGGGCGGTTTGGGAAAGGGGTGTGAGCGGCGGAACGTGGACCGGGGCACCGGGCGGCTGCGAGGCCCCCGCGGCCCCCTCGTCCGAGCTGCCCGGCTCCGGGGCTCTCGAGGAGCTGCGTTCCCAGGGACCGTGCAGACTGGGGCGCGGGGCACCCCGCGAACAGGGTGCAACTCTGGGACCTGAAGTTCAGCCGGGGCTTTTCAGACAAGTCTGCGAGGTCCTGCCCGAGATGGACATGTCTTCCTCCGCTGCCTTTGTGGTTTAGGTCGAGCAGGTGCTAAGCCTCGCGGGGTGGGGGGGGGGGGTGGCAACGGAAAAAGAGACTTGGCGATTTTCTGCAAAGCAGGGAGCCGCGACACATGTTCCAAATATTCCTCCTTATTCGGGATCATCCACGAATCCCGTCTGTGCATCTTCGTAACACAGAACTTGCTGGTCTTACCTGCTTGGTTTTTGAGGTGGTCAGTAGTATTTTCTCCCCCTATGTAATAAATCACGTAAGGGGGGGCATGGTGACGGGGACACAAACTCTTTCAGGTCTTAAGCAACTGAAATGGTTTTTGGATGCTACACAACATCTCACCCAAACGCGTGCAGCTCAGTGAAAGTGGAGTGTACTTAGCGTCTCCTGTCTGGTTCTCATTTTCCTCCTCTGCAGCTTCCTAAGGGTAAAAACAAACAAACGAACGAACAAAAAACTTCCATAGGAGAAATGTATGCTTTATCACAAAAAATGAAATTAGCTCTGCTCTGGAATGCAAGCTGACATTTCTACAGCCAGTGATTTCTCTTCTATAGTTGTGTGAAGTTTAGTCTTTCCCTAGTTTTGAAGACTCCTGCATGTGGCTGTTTTTACACAAGCTTGCAGTAGTTTTCTGCCTTTCAGCATTTTTAACAGTCTTGTCTTCCACCTTATGCACCAGCAAAGTGTCCTGGAAGTGGTTTGTACCTGTGCTGTTAGAACACATGCTGTAGTACAATCATTTTACATGTGAAAAGGACTTCATGTATATTTAATATATTTAAAAAATTTTTAAATGGTCACATATTTTTAAAAATACGTTCACAAAGCTTTTCATTGTGGTACAGAACTTTCCGAAAGATCGTTTCAATCATGATCATTCATGAACTACTCCCTAGGAGAAACATGGTACTATGTAACAAGCTGAATTACACGTGCTTGTGCAGTATCTGCTAGGGGCAGCCAGAGAGGAAATGATTGCCTCTTTTTGAATCTTCAGGGTGGGCACATTTCCTTGGTGGATTGGGGATCTTGGATGGAGTGTGGTGCGGATGGAGTGTGGTGCGGATAGGTAGGGAGAACAGTATTCTAGGCAAAAGAACTAAGAATTAACAAAAACAAGCGGAAGGCGAACAGCATAGTAGGTTTGGGGAATTATTTTGTTTTTGAATGATTGTAGTGTGAAGTGTAGAAAGTACTGGAGAGAGAAATTTGCAGAAGTAGGCAGGGACTGGGTCAGGCAGTCTTGCAATGCATACTAAAGGGCTTTACTTTATTTGTAGGGCAATGGGGAGCCAAAGGAGTGTTGTAAGCAGAGGAACATGGCAAAATTGCTGCATGTGGTTATACAAGTTGTACACTGCACAACTCTTCAGGGCTCCATTCACACAGATGGCATCCTGAAAAGTGCCCCTGCTAGGGTTGTACCCTGGACTGTGTGCACAGTGGTCAACAGTGGCTGTGCCTGGTGGAGCTTCTTGTTTTTATGACTCTCAGTCTCGCATTTGTGCAGAGGCCACAGCATGTGGACTGTGCAGTAGAGAGGAAGCCCAGAAGTAGGGCGGCCAGTTAGAAGGCATTTGCAGAAGACTGAGTAAGTCTGCCTGAATGTACGGGCCAAGTGAGTTCTGGGCAAAGAGGACAAGCTTGCAGAATTGAGAGGGTAGAAGAGATTTGACTTGGTGACTGGTTGTGAGGCTTAAGGGGCAGGGAATTAGGAGCAGGGAAACCTGGGTTAATTCCAGGTTTTTGGTTAGTGGGACAGGGTGGAGGAAGGACAAACAGATTTTGGGTTCAACTTGGCATATGTGGTTTCTGTGGAACATTCATAGAGAGCCAGTCCATAGGTCTGCAGCTGGGAAGAAGCGAATCTTCTTTCTTACCCTCATCTGTGGCAGGCATCCTGGCACTGAAGTTCATTGACCTTCTTTCCCTAAACTTACAGACGTCTAGTACAGAAGCAGCCCACATTTATTATAAAATCACCTTTTGAACTTGCCCTCAAATAAAGGATTTTTTCCCCCTCCCACCTTCCTTACCTGATGATGGTGGGGGGGGGGGGGAGCAAAAAAAGAAAAGAAATGTTTTACATTCCTTGCAGGACCAAAGAATGCAAACTATACTGATCTAAGGTAACCTCAGATAACTCAGATAAGTAGCCGTGAAAACCTGTTCACTGCAAGGTTTATTTTGTAGGAGTTCAGCTCCAGAAGACGTGTTAATCACAACACGAGTTAATATTCAGTGTACATTGTGGCATGGTGTGCACACGGACGCTCTGCCGCTGTCTTATGCCAGGCAGCGCTGTGCCGAGTGTTCTCCGTATAACTGATTTTTCAGGGTAACTGAGGTTTAGCCCTTTGGGTACTCGATCGCCTCAACCCCCCGCCCCCCTCCTCCATCCCCAGATCTGTAGCCATTTTGGGTGGAAAGCTTTTCAGAAAGATTATTTCCTCAGCTGGCTCCTGAACCTGGTAATAATTGCGTCTTTTCTGGATGATTCCAGATTATCCTTATAATAGCATTAATTATTTCAATGTGCTGTGTTTAGTGTGGCCTCAAGGGCTCCTAGAGTCGGGAGGGCTGTTTGTCCCTGCATTATACGGGGTACGGATTGTTCTGCCTCTGCATTTGTAATGCCTCCATCCTCTCCCTGCTAGCTGGCCTTTCTTGCTGCTATTATTTTAACTGTTTCTGCCAACCAGCAGGCCCTTCCTGAGCCATTGCTCCTTCTGGTGTGTTGCTGTGAGGTAGGCATGGACACGATTTGTCTGCAAATTATGAATCAATAGACGACGAGTAGGGCCCCAAGGGGTCTGCTTCTACTCACGTGTGTGAACTTTAGTGCCCGGACTCCGAGCTATCTATTCTGATTGCATAAAAGCCTTTTCCTCTCTGTTTTTCTAGATCTTAGTTGTGTTTTGGGTGGCTCTCGATGTTAAATATCTTATCAGTATGCTATGTTCTCCCGTAAGTGAAGATATTACACTATGTGAAATTGTAATACTTTACTTTCTTGTAAAACAAATGCAGTTTGTTCAAAATCTGTTGGGAGGGGCGTGCCTGGGTGGCTCAGTCGATTAACGCTCAGGTCATGATCTCAGGGTCGTGAGATGGAACACACCCCCCCCCCCCCCTCCCCCCCCTCACCCCCCCCCGCCCCGACGCTCGTCGGGCTGCTTCCCCCCTCCCTGTTTTTGTGTCCCCCCCCCCCCGCCCGCTTTCACTCTCTTTCAAATAAATAAATAAGTGTTTTAAAAAAAATCTATCAGGAAATCAAGATGCATTTTACCCATTGCATTTCTCTGGCATGCCTGTGAGCGCTCGCCAGAGGAGGCAGTCAGTCTTAGAAGCTGTCCCCAAGGAAAGCAAATGCCCCTATTATAGCATTTTCTCAAAGGAGTACCCTGGAAGGCTCAGTGACAAAGCTGCACCCCACCTGCCCCAGGGCAGAGGCACAGGCAAGCCCCTCAAGGGGAGATGCCTCCTATCTGACCGTTGCCAAGGTGAGTTTCCATTCTCCGTTGCCACCAAGGTCTTGTCCTGGAGGCAATTAGCTCCTGGCAAGAGGCCAGCTCACAGCACTTCTTAAAATTTATTTTTCACCCAAACCATCCCCTCGTTGTATGTGTCTGACAGATGTAAGGCTCTGACAGGCTGGCTCCTTCTGGCACTAGCAAGGTGACATTGAGCAAAGACCTCACGGAGGCGAGGAAGTGCGTCCTGAGAGGTGTTCCTGGCAGAGGGGACAGTGGGTGTAAAGGCCCAGAGATGAGAGAATACTGACAAGTTGAAGCAACTTGTGTGTGTGTGTGTGTGTGTGTGTGTGTGTAAGAGAGACAGGCAGAGATGGAGAGATAGGGACAGAGAGTGACAGTGAGGGACACACAGAGACAGAGATGAAGGGAGAAAGGTACCGGGTCTGGGTCGTATAGGACTGGTAAGGCCTTTGGCTTTCACCCTGAGTCAGACGAGGAGCTCTAGGAAGGTGCTGTGCAAAGGAGTGACTTCTGTCCCTCCGGGCGCTGCGAGGACACTAGGCGGAAAGGAAGACAAAGGCTGAAGCAGGGAGACTGTTAGGACGCATGATGCTGGCTTGAACCAGAGAGCTGGTTTTGGAGGTGCTCAGATTCTGGGTGGATTTTGAAGACAGAGCTAAAAAAGGATTTGCTAACGGTTTGGTTAGCCGTTTGAGAGAAAGCAGCAGAGTCCGGGATGGGCTCTAAGAATTTGAGCTCGAGCCAAAGGATGGCAGGAATCCTCATCCGTGCAGACGGAGGTGAGTGAGGAGGAGCAGCAGTTTGGCCCGGGACCTGTGCACCCTGAGGGGCTTAGATGCCCATGTGTCAAGTTAGCCTTTGTGTTTAAGGCAGGGATCTTGGGTGGGGATCTAGACTGGGGAGCCCCCCGGCTTCTGGGTGGTATTTAAAGCCTGGCTGGGTGAGTACAGAGAGAGAAAGAGCAGGCAGGAGGGACCTTTGTTTGTTGATTGTGTCCCGAGGTGAAGGCTCGCCCGTGACCTCTTCCCGAGCAGCGCGGCGGGCGGAGGGCGGCACACCCCGAGGGGGAGGCTGAGCCGCACGAGCCAGAGCATTTCTGTAGTTTGTTTTCAGACGTTCGCGCCGCCAGATCGGCTCACAGGCCCCTTTGACCCACCATGTTCCTTTGCCCCGGATCACAGATCGCACTGGTGTAATCCGCGCCTGGGGGTGAAGAAGAGGTTTGCGCGGAAAGCTCTCCAGCGAGAGGAACCGCGGCCTCCGTGCTAACTGGTCCTCCTTTCTGGATTCACGAAATCCGTCGTTGAGGGTCTCGGGGTTTAAATTCATGCCCCAGGTGAATCCATTTCCAACGTACTCTTCCTTTGGCAGAAATTTTAAGCAGCCACTCTTGCTTTCCAATGGAGACCTTCATTCATTTATCTCCGGGCATTTTAAATACAAGGTATGGGGCGCCTGGGTGGCTCAGTGGGTTAAGCCTCTGCCTTTGGCTCAGGTCATGATCTCCGGGTCCTGGGATCCAGCCCTGCATCAGGCTCTCTGCTCAGTGGGGAGTCTGCTTCCCTCTCTGTCTCTGCCTGCCTCTCTGCCTACTTGTGACCTCTTCTCTGTCAAATTAAAAAAAAAAATCTTAAAATAAATAAGTAAATAAATACATGGTATAATTTTCTTTAAAAAATTATATTTTAATGGAAAAACCAAAGGCTGGTGGCATATTGGAAAGAAGGACTATTTTACCCAAAGTTTGGGGCTTAGCTAATAGTTTAGTCAGGGTTTTTCAGGTTACCCGGGTAGTAGGAATAGTGACACTCAGTATACTGCCGAGTGCTCTTAAAGATCGGGTATCTTCTCTGACCTTCTTTCAGATATTTAGCGATGACGTTGTCATCTCTGCCATGAAGAAGTTAAGTTGGCTGTTAAGCCTGCAGATGCTGGGAAAACACTTTTTAGCAGCACGCACAGTTTACACATGTGTATTCTGTCTCTGGAAAATTAAGTACCAGAAATTTTATTGAGATGGGTCTACTCTGTATTCTGTCTCTGGAAAATTAAGTGCCAGAAATTTTATTGAGATGGGTCTACTCTGTTTTCAGATAAATTTTTGCATGATTTTTTTTTTTTTTGCATTATTTTGAAAAGGGAACAAGATCGATTCCTAGCAAGGAGGAGCAGAAAAGAGTTTTGTTAACAAGAAAGCCAGTGAGAGAACCAGGATTCCATTCAAGTTTTTTTTTTTTTTTTCAAGTTTTATTTGCTTAAGTAATCTCTATACCCAACGTGGGGCTAGAACTCATGACCTGGAGATCAAGAGTCCCATGCTCTACTGACCCAAGCCAGCCAGGTTTTTTTTTTTTTTTTAAGCTTTATTGAGATATAATTCACATATCATGCAATTAACCCATTTAAAGTATACATTCCAGTGGTTTTTCGTGTAATTACAGACGTTTCCAGTTATTACTAGAAGTTTAGAACATTCCTGGGACCCCAGAAAGAAACCTGGCACTCCCTGTTTCCTCCCCACAGCTCTTCCCACCAGCCACTGGTGGCCAAATGTCACACAGCGCTTTCTACCTCTCCAGACTAGTCTGTCCTGGACACTCCAGAGAAACAGACTCGGAAGATAGGTGATCTCTTGTTGCTGGCTTCTTTCTCTTAGCATAACGCTTAAAGGTTCATTCATGGTGTAGCACCAGTTGGCATTTCATTCTCTTATGTGGCTGAATATTACCGCATTGTATGGAGATACACCATATTTTAATGATCTGTTTCTTCAGCTGATGGCCATTTGAGTTTCCACATTTTTAAAAGATTTTATTTATTTGACAGGAACGCAAGCAGGGCAAGTGTCAGAGGGAGAGGGAGAAGCAGACTCCCACTGAGCAGGGAGCCCCAGACACAGGGACTCGGTCCCAGGACCCCGGGATCATGACCCAAGCCGAAGGCACCTGCTTCATGGACTGAGCCATCCAGGCGCCCTGAGTTTCCACCTTTTTGGCTGTTATGAATAACATTGTTGTGAACATTCTTACACAAGATTTTGTGTGGACATATGTTTTCATTTCTCTTCAGCATATATCTAGGAGTGGAATTTCTAGGTCATAGAGTGGGTGTGTGTTTAATCTCTTGAGGAGTTCCTAGACTTTTCCCAAGCGGCTCTGTAACATTTTACATTCCAGCCATCCCTGCTTGAGGGTTCCAATTTCTTCTTCCCAGGATTTGTTAATCTTGTCTTTTTGATTCCAGCCATCCCTGTGGGTGTGAAGTGGTTTCTCATTGTGGTTTGGATTTGCATTTCCCTGACAACTAGTGAAGTTGAGCATCTTTTCATGTGCTTATTAGCCATTTGTATGTCTTCTTTGGAGAAATGTCTATGCGGATTCTTTGCCCTTTTTTAAATTGAGCTATTCCTTTTTTTTTTTTTCTGTTTAGCTATAAGAGTTCTTTCTGTAGTCCTTATACAAAATCCTTACCAAATATCTGATTTGTAAATATTTTTTCCTATTTTGTGGGCTATATTTTCATTTTCTTGATGGTGTCATTTGAAGCACAAAAACATTTTAAGCTTTGAAGGCAAATTTCACCCTCTTTTTTCCTTTCTTTGAGTCTCTGTCCTCAATTTTTTTTTTATTGAGATACAGTTGACATATAACATTATTCATTTCAGGTCTATAACATTGGATGTTTGTATATATAGCAGAATGATCACGATCGCTCTAGTTAACATCAGTCACCACACATCATTTACAAAATCTTATTCTTATGATGAGTTCTTTTAAAATGTGCTCTCTTAGCAACTCTCAAATATGCAATACAGTATTATTAATTAATGCTATATATTAGATCCCCATGACTTGTTTATTTTGTAACTGGAAATTTGTAGATTTTGACACCTCCCCCACCCAAGCCTCTGACAACCAACAATCTGTGCTCTGTGAGCTGGCTTTTTTTTTTTTTTATTTTAAAGATTCTGCATAAAAGTGAGATCATCCTAACAGCCTGAAGGTCCACCCATGTTTTCACAAATGGCAGTATTTCCTTTTTATGGCTGAATTTATTTCATTTTACACACACACACACACACACACACACCCCACGTTGTCTTTATCCATTCCTTTGTGGATGGACACTTAAGTGGCTTCCGAATCTTGGCTGTTGTCCTGAACAGCTATCTTTTTGATATCTGAACATGCAGTGTTCATTGCGCAGATCTCTTTTGGAGTTAGTGTTTTGTTTTGCTCGGAGGTAGATCCCCAGAAGCAGAATTGCTGGATATTATGGTAGTTCTATTTTTAATTTGTTGAGGAACCTCCATTCTGTTTTCCATCATGGCCACGGCAGTTTCCATTCCCACCAAACGGGGCACAAAGTCTCCCTTTTCTCTACATTGTCCCCAACATTCCTTCCTTCTCCTCTTTCTGGTGCTAGCAGTCCTGTCTGGCGGGAGGGGAGAGACAGCTCACTGTGGTTTTGGTTCGCATTTCCCAGACGATTTGTTACTGTTGAGCATCTTTTTATGTACTTGTTGGCTTATTTTTTTACTCATGTCTCCTGAGCAGTTGGTGTCCTATGTAAGAAACACTGGCCTGATCCAAGGTCACAAAATCACACCTGCGTTATCATTGGGGTTTTATAGTTTCCTTGCATTGAGCTCTGACCCATTTTGAGTTGATTTTTGTGCATTATGTGAGTTATGGGTTTCTTCTTTTGCATGTCCATGTATCCAGGTGTCCCTAACACCGTTTGTTGAAAGAATATTCTTTCCCACCGAAATGTCTTAGTACCCCGGCTTTAAATCAACTGACCATAATATAAGGGTTTATTTCTGGACTCTGAATTCGAGTCCACTGATCTGTCCCTAAGTCCATCATTATATTGCTATCGCTCTCTTGATTACTGTAGCTGTGTGCGAAAATGTGAAATCTGACAGTGTGAATTTTTCAAGATTGTCGTCGTCATTCTGGGATCCTTGCATCTGCATGTGAATTTTAGGATTAGTTTAGGATTTTCTGCATTACAAACTGGCTGGGGGGCACCTGGGTGGCTCAGTGGGTTAAAGCCTCTGCCTTCTTCTCAGGTCATGATCCCAGGGTCCTGGGATTGAGCCCGCATGCTCAGTGGGGAGCCTGCTTCCCTTCCTCTTTCTCTGCCTGTCTTTCTGCCTACTTGTGATCTCTGTCTGTAAAAAAAACAAAAACAAAAACACACCAAAAACTGGCTGGGATTTTGCCAGGAGTCGCACTGAATTCGTAGATGAATTTAGGGAGTGTCTGATCTTCACTTTTATAGTCGTACAAATTGAGGTCTTCCTAAATATGGGGAATTCACATTTACGGTATTTGGGGATTATTTACTGTGATGCATTCTGGCCCCTCATTGCTCATTCGGGTTGGTTATTCATCCATAGTGTTTCGTGAGTGTAGACAGATTGAGATATATTAACTCATTCCTGTTCGGAGACTTATTCTGGAGACCTTGTAAAAAGCTTGAGAGGCAAACATGTAAATATCCATGAGAGGTTTTCCAAGGAAAAACAAAAGCACAAATGAAGACAAAAATAGTACACTATAATCACTAACTCAGTTGTCTTAGTGTTTTTGGTTCGCATTTGACACCCGAGTCTGTGTGGGCCCAGGACGGGACAATATCGGGGCAAAAGAGAGGCACACATTTTGATCCCACGTTGACTAGGAATCTGTAAAGACCTTTCTGGGCTGGACAAGCCCATTTGTCCGTCAAGAGTGTGATCCCCAACCCTGTGGCCGGAGAAGTCTTTTAGGAAAATAGAGTGTGGGGCCTGGACAGGTAAGTGTAGGCCAGTTCTGCTTGTTGTTTGAAGAAGGAAAAACATTGATTTATCCCTATCTGTACTTAGAGTAAGTCACCACCCCTGTGTAGTGCTTCCTCTGGAATGATTCAGTCCCTCTCAAAATCTCCCTCCTCGAACTGCGAATAATGAATTCATGCGGCTGTGATTGGTAGGCGGGTCCCGAGACCGGGGCAGCTCCTGCCTTTGTTTTCGGAAAAGCCACTGTCTCCACTGGGTGGTTTTTAATCTGAAGGAGGGAGGGAGTTAGAGGCCGGGAAAGCTCCATAGCTTTGCTCAGAGACAGACACCTGCTGGAGACCTAGGCCAGGCAAGGCCCAGCAGCCTGGTGGGGGCAGCAAGCTCTGGGGTAGAGGGGAGCCCCCGGCCCTTCCCACCTGCCCCCCCCCCTTCCTCAGGTACTTTTGGGCCCTTTATCGCTTTGTCTTCTCGCTTTCCTCTCGAGCGCTCTTCTCCTGGCCCAGTGCCTTCCCACCTCCTTTCCTGTGGATGGTGGGTGTTTTTGTTTGTTTGCCTTTGGAAAGGAAGTATCTTTCAATTTTCCATTTTCTTCCGTGCTTATTTTTAATTAAAAAATTCTTTTTCCAGGTTCTATTTTTTTGTAAGTAATTTCTACACCCAGCGTGGGGGTTTGAGCTCATGGCCCCGAGATTAAAAGTCACATGCTCCACCAGCTGGGCCAGCCAGGTGCCCCTGTTTGAATTATTTATCTATGATCTTTGTAAAACATCTAAACAACATACGCCCGTAAACTAATAAGCGAGTTACCGTCGTGCCCAGGAAAGCACTACTAACAGTTCGGGTTCGGAAATTTTCTATGGACACAGATTTATCAATCCAATAAATATTTATTGATCACTTTCTATGGGCTAGACACTGTTGGGATATTTCAGTCAACAACAGACAAAAATCCCTGCCTTCGAGGAGCTTATTTCTAACTGGTGAGAATAACAACTGAAAAGCCTGCATGTATCTAGGTATTTTAGCCAACTGGAATCCTATCCTGTATGCTGATACAGGACTTACATGTCAGTGTGTTTATTTTTATTTTATTTTTTTTAGTGTGTTTATTTTTAAATGATTTCATTCTGGAACTCTTGATGCAAGAGTACAGGAAATGATATATGTGAAATCAGCCTGTTGGGTTATTTACATGTTTTCCTTCTGTAGAGCACAAAGAGGCTACTGCGTCTTTTTAGCGCAAAGGAAGCGTTTGCCCAGTTTTGTCTTAGTGAACTCACAGTTGCAATAAACCCATGGAGAAGCTGTTGTGTTTGAGAATGAAGCATTCTTTACACAGTTATTCACACTGCTTGTGTCTGAATAAGTACATACAATTTATTTAATCTTTCTGTATGTTCTTGGTAGACTGGCCCAATTTTACGTGGAGACCACCTCTAGCTACTTAGGAAAATAATTAATATTAAAGGGAGAGTCTTTTCTATTTATTTTTTTTTAAGCAGGAGTTCTAGTAGAGACATTATTTAAGAAATTGATCCTCGGGGTGCCTGGGTAGCCCATTGGGTTAAAGCCTCTGCCTTAGGCTCAGGTCATGATCCCAGGGTCCTGGGATCGAGCCCCGCATCGGGCTCTCTGCTCAGCTAGG